>NW_026869844.1:2229026-2565057 GCF_018135715.1 Danaus plexippus | reverse complement strand
CTTGATCGCATACTATACAATTTAATGTAAATTAATAAACTCGAAAGTGAACGTTGTCAGTACGTGTGATACAACGTTAGCCGAGCCATTTCAAATAGTGCGTAACATTAAGATTTTTACTATGTGTCTGTGGACAATTAGTTATTATGCACGGATCGCGTGTGTTGAGATTCCGTCATAAAAAATATGCGATCATCCAACCGTTGTCCACGATCGGCGGAGTGCACTGCTCTTAATAGGGGTTTTCACCGTGACGAAAACTTTGATAGCATACGAGCTGACGTAACGGGAATTAGAATGACTCGCATAACAGAATGAGCCGTAATATTGACCTAATTATGTGCACAATAAATGATGCTCGGTTTTATATAAAATAAATAAGTATACAAATGCAAAACGCTTGATTAATTCCAAAACTAATATAGATCACATTTCAAAGATACATCAAATAAAAAAAAAGTGTGAAGTCTCTTAAATAACATTTATATTATTTGTATATTGTTTTTAAATAGTTGTCACTTGTTTTAAGAAAACATTGGTTACAGGGCTCGTTCAATGTAATCTTTCGTGATACAACTACGATTATTTCTAGCACTTATAGTACATCATTACTATTAATTATCCCTTTTAATTGTCATTGTAAACAACTTATACGTGTTGTATACATATACTCAGAAAGTTTACCGTAAATGTATTTACCTTATCGTATAGAAAACTACAATAGCTGAAGCTGTGAAGGAACGTTCAAAGGAACTTCTTAAAAGATAAGTAAAGATAAGGCCGGTTCAACACGTTACTCAAACTTATTAGTTTAGCGTCTGTTAGAATACTATTCAGTATCTTGCAAAACCGTGGTAATCGATTCAGTTAACTAACTATTAAGCGAGCTTGCCTAATTCTGTGCTACAGAAATGTTGATTTAAATTTTAAACCGTATATAATGCGCTGCCTTCGAATCAATAATTAATTAATAAACCAAATATATGTATATTTAAATTGTAATGTGTATAAGGGAAACAGAAAAATTCGTATAAAACTAAAAGAACAAAATTTTTTAACAGAAAAATTAAAAAAATATAACACGCTACGTTGATTTTTGTAAGAAACGAACTCGCTCAGCCACCGCTCCCCATCACACGACACTCGGACTTAACAGCTTATACACAAGCCATTATATTGTAAGCTTTTCAAAATATAAGTCATTTTATTCCACCGGTCGTCCAATTAAGCGAATTATTCCATACATGCTGTATACGATTTATTAGCGCATACCAAGGCCTTATGCTGATTTACCGGCGACAGCGGCGCCGCGTCTTGCTCTTTGAATTTTTATTACCGATGTAGTTAGCATATGAATTATTTATGAAATATTCAATATAAGCTATGCTGCTCGTATCGTATCGTGTTTATCTTTAATGATAATAATAGATATATTAAGATAAAGATAGATGAAACAACGGATTAATTATTGATAGATGTTTCCGTCGCGGTGACCGTGTTACCTGTGTGATGTCTGTCTGTTTGTCCAAGTGTTATATATATGTATATTTATATTGGTACAGTTGTATCGAGGCATTCCGATTCAGGCATCTCGTGTTCCGAGCGTTTCAATTAAGGAATGCATTCGTATAATACATTTACCCTTTGATCGCACGCCACTGTGCTGGTCCGCTCCGCGTTTAATGCTATTTGTATTGAATTACATATATTTTATAATCGTGAAGGAATATTATTAGTTATTTATTGTACTGTAATAAATATATGAGTGTATTAATAATTTTCATATAATTATCGTTCGATAATAATCCGGGTTTCACTACCGCATTGGATCGAGTTAATACGTCGTTTAATATAGTTGTAAAATTTTTCATTTTCTACTTTCTATATTATACCGATGGAAAATATATATAACCGTTTTTTCTATGGCTTTACGTATAATATTGTATATATATGTATGTGATACAGCTTGAATGTTATTCTATTTTGTTAGTTCTCATCCAGTGTGAACACCCTGTGAACTTCGTGGTATAATGTTTATAAACCGGTGATAGTGTTGTCTGTATGGGATCGTAATCCACAATGGTGCCGTACTGTTTGCAGCACATAAACAAAACAAGGTACAACTTAGATGCAGATTAGATATCACATAGAGGAATTCGTTTAACACGACCGACTCGAAAATAACTTTTAAAACTCTCTGAATTAATAACTCTTGTATTTAGTCTGTGCTATAAATAATTTATTGTAAATCTAAGTGTAATTAAAAATGTTGTATATAGAGTTACAAACAGTGATCCTCCTACTTTTTGTTTCGCTTCACAAAGCCCGTGCATTTTAATAGCGAGTGCTCTCACAGCCCTCAACGTCTTCCAACCGTTGATGTAAACTTTACATATTTCTATAATAACCAGGCCGCTGTTTCTTTCAAGAATCGTGTGTGCGTTCGGTTCTCGAGTCTCAACCCTTTGAACGTCATCACAAACACGTCTATTTGCGGTGGGATATTGACCGCACTAGCTGTCTTTGTTTACTCTACACCTCCGGAACGCTGGCTAAAGATAGCGGGAGGCGCATTACGATACGCTTTAATTGTCGTCCGGTTATTATACATATATATGTTTTTTTTATTTTTAAACGGCTGCATCTATGTTGTTGGCGGCCAGTTTTAAAACTTAGTCATACCCAAGGAGTTCTTATCTGTTATTTTTATTGCACGCCTTGCGATCGTATTATAAGTGTATAATAGCGATAATGCCGGTGGTTCCCCATTCATTTTTTTTATATTATACCGTCGGCACGCTCATATTACTTAGCGATGGGCTAATAAACACCGTTTCTATTCATGGTTCGGATCCACGGCCGTGGGGTCCCTTCCTGTTTGAACAAATATTTTCTAACTTTCGCCCCGGCTGGGAATGTGCGGCCGTTTAAAAAGAATATAAATGCAAGTTATACAGTCGTACACTTCTTTCAAACGATGGACTAACAAAAGATTTTTTTTATTCTAATATAATTAAATAGCTATATATATACAGCATAAGGAAAAAAAAGAACATGTGAAACAAACAGAAAATAAATAAAATTAAAAAAAGCTTATCCATGTTTTTTCTATAAGTTTTTAATTTTTACGTAGACGTTGCAGTTTGTGCGTTAATCTCTTTGGCCTTAATACTCGTACTAAAGTGAGTCACATTATCTATCAGAGATGGTCATTCGATTATAACACGTAAATACCTGAGATAAAGATGTTAATGGCGTGTACTCACAGTTTTTTTTATTCTCACAGGTAAGGACGTGCTTCAATTCTTTAAGGGATTTCGCTTTGTAAGGTATTTGGAATGCGTCACATTTCCTTTCAATCGGAATTTTTTTTCACTTGTTTTATTATAAAGTACTTAAGTATCTTAGTACAAGAAAAAAAGTAACATTACTGTGGACTAGGAAATAACGAATTGAAGTCTCCTGATATTATCTATCGATAGAAATCATTTGTAATGTGTATTTTATCTTTTTAAAAGAATGTTTCATAGTGAATATAATTTATTTTTTTTACAAATAATGATGTTTATGATAAGAAGATTTGTGTGTGTTTGTGTACGTAGCAATAACTTCGTTGGTTAGTTTGTTTTCATAACTTAATTTATGGTATAGGAATGAATCCTTAAAGTAAACATGACCGATGGTTGCCCTGTAACGACCGGCAACAATTCGATAATATATATAATTATATCTTTATTCGTAATATATTATGTTATTTCTCGACAAATATGTTTTTTCTATAAGACGAAATCACTCGTTATATTTAGATTTTAGAGACATTAAAATTGTTGCCAGCTTAATAATAGACGCTGGCGTTCATTGTAAAGGTTCTTTACATTCAGCCACAAAGACTTTACAGTGGCACTTCACCTAAATGCTTGGATCCGAAGCGTCGACCCCGCGGCTCTACGGAGGTTATAGGTCGGACGAATAAGACACTAAAGAAGTAAACTATATCGTAATATAAAAGTTATATTAAAATAATTATTTTTTCTATGTATATTTTTTAATTAACAGCAAACAGTCAAAGTTAGATCTTAAATTGCGAGCGAATGTTATCTTCGTCGGTTAGTTTAAGAGAGAATTTCAATTTGTACAAAACTTTCTGACAAGCGACAATAGCGGAGTTTGAAATTATTTAAATTTAGAATCGGGTATTAACTTGAAATACTTTGAATTTATAATGTCTCTTATAACTAGCTGGCACATAATATATTGTACAAAAAAAACCAAGAGTGTTTTATATTATTCTCATTAACCTTACATATGAGACCTCTTTGTTCTAATTATACAAAAACGTTAGTGATGTTTTTTGACATTATCCGGCAGTGATTTGAAACGATCTCCTGAAGTGACATATCCGAGTGTAATTAAAACACGGGGGTTAACGAACCGTGTACATCGCTGAGTCCCCAGCTTTCGCATACTTGCATATTATAATTATCTGAATGATTTTAAACTTTCTTATTCAATAGATCGATATATCTTGATCAAGTTTTTGAGTTCTAATTTCAAATTAAATGATGTAACTATGTAATTGGGTTCTAAATTCTAATTTCAAATTAAATAACATAACGTAATTGTTATTTATTTTTTCTATGTGAAAGTACTCGTTTTGGTTATTTTAAAAGAAAATTAGGACCTTTTAATATACTTGTAATATTCCTCTGACTTTACATATCGGATACAGCCAGTGAAGTCAATGTATGTATGTCCGAGGATCCGTTGTGAGTGATTTCAGAACAATAGCTAATAGAAATTCCAATAATAAGTAGTCCCCTTTCATCTCCGACACCGCTTTGAACCCAACTTCACAGACAAATGCTTGAAATTTACGTAACGTTAGACACAGCATGTTTAGTACAAGTCTGCATCGTTACACTACACACGGGGCGTTTCCCGTTCCTCATTCAATAATCTACGTTAATACTATAATATGCTAGATTTATAGGTGAAAAACTGTAAATGCTCCGTATTTAGTGTAACAATTCGAAATTGTGGTAAGAATACAGATCATAAAGATAATATTGAGTTCATCGTCCTTCAAAGAAACGCTCGCGAATAGCTAAATCCACAGTTCAATACAAAGTAAACAGAAATATACAAATTAAGCAATTAATTCTCTAAAACACGTAAAACACTAGCCATTATGTCAATATATTCACACAATTATAGTTGAAATGATACAAACATCATACTGTTAGCAAACGGACGCGAAAAGCTTTTAGTGTGATTAAAAAGGCTCTGCTTCGTAAATAGGTCCTGTTTACCGTAACTTATGCGAGAGAAAAATATTCATGAGCAGTCTATTATACTCTGATTAATAAACTTTTGTGTATTAATTGAGTAATTTCAACGAGATATTAAATAATGTAAATAATATGTCCAATTTGGGCCGTTGTGCGTGTTATGGCTGTGTTGACGAGTCGATAGTTAGTGAGGCGGTCGGATAGTGAGTGCAAAGAGTCGTCATAAATCACGCATGTCTCTGATAGTAACCAATTGATCTCATTCCGAGGCTATATTAATTTGGAACAATAAACAACCGTACGTGTTGGCCACTAGGCAACAGCTATGACCACGATACAATGTGTAATTGAATTTTGCGTCTCAAATATTTCTATGGCCTTTAAAAATCTGCCCGATAATTAGCTTCTTAACATCGGTACTTCAGTTTTTAATGTAATCTTAAGTCAGAACATTTGATAATCAACTAGAAAAGCTTCGAAAATATTTAAAAACTAGGTGCTTATGACCCAAGAATGGTAGTTAAATTGAATGTTCCGGAATGTAGCTGACTCTGCATAACAATAAAGTCTGCTTCAAACAATAACACGGTAGGGCGGGCTGGATTGGACAGAAGTTTCAACAGAATGCGAAGGATTATCACACAAAATGCTTAATCAGTAAGGGCTATAGTGGCGCGCCGGCACCAGGCTGGTGTCTGGGCGTTGAATTTGTGTATTACGTGAGATGCTTGCCGGATTCATGGGTCGATGTGTCTCTAATGTCACATTTCACACGTGGAGATATTTGAGGTCCGCGATGTTAGATAGTCTCAAAGATCTCTATATATGATAACTGTATGCGTTGCACTACACGTGGCCGAATGCCGGAGTATTTGGTAGAAATTGAGGCATCAACTGTAATACATACGTGTTGTTCTTCATAATGTTCCTGTTAAATGGAACAAAGGAATGTCTCGAGACGTTTTTGGATATCGCAAGTCTAAAGTGCAGTCTTCTCCATAAAGGGCGTCTACTTGGATGTGCACTTATTTGATTGCTTGGAATCCCGTCCGCTTCTCGTTACAGAACTCATGATGTGGGATTGCAGCCCCGCTATTGTTTCCATGATGTTTTTCGATTAAGGCCGACATAAATTACATTAACATTTACGCCGGACATCTTAAGCATGCCAGTGAACTTACAGATTTTCTACCAATTAATATTTTTTGTGCCCCAAAAACATGCCACAAAAATCCGAATGGTCAGAATTCGGGATCGAATTGCAGAATAAAATTTTCTACATATAGGTAGTGAGAAAGATTCGATGTTGTGTGTCTGAAGCGTATCATTAGTACACTATTATATTATCATCTGAAGTGTTTATCTTTTATAACCTAACTGTATTCGATCCGTTATACCTTAATTAAAGCCTTTTTGGTCCGAAAACGATCAATCTTTGTTGCTGCGAACCTTTTCTTTCGACGTGGCCAATTTCGACGCGGCTAATTAAAATGGAGTCCTCGGACGCGTCATCCTATATTTATCCCCGTGGATCTTGTATCAAGCTTTGGTTTAATAAAATAAAAGGAGCTCTCAGGTTATGACTAACGCCTTGGTTTACTCGACGAAAAGGGTTCAGCCGCGTGTCTTCAAAAATGTTGCAGGCTTATATTTTTACATCAACAAATATGTCTGTTTTGTTAAGGTTTTAGCTTAGAACCTTCAATAGTTGATAATATTTTTGTTGCGATGGAACAAACGACTGTAAAGAACAATTAGGAGATCCGACAATATGTTATACTCAATTCAATAGTCATAATCAAAAGCCATTGAACGTATAAATTTGATGTTCCAAATGAAGAGTCCCATTTGTACACCAATCAATGATCAGTGATAAATCATGAGCGACAGTGATGTTCATGAACCGAAAAAGAATTGCATGAACCAGGAATTTATATGTAACTAATTAATGAGAAATAAATATAGCGTGAAATAAACACAGTAAAGGGTAAAATTTAATTTGATTTCAGCTATAGAAATCATACGCTTATATGTGACACAATAAAACCGCTCAATATAATTCCCAGTATAAATCCCCGTCTAGCTGTAAAGTCATATGTAAAGTGAAGTGTGATGATCCTATCTCCCCGGATATTAGCCACTTCATCAGTTGTCGGGAACTTTGGATAAACAGTCGTGTGAAATGCGGGTTAAGGGCAGATAAGGAGGATATCGTGACAGCATTTTGGTTACGTAACTCGTTTCACTCCTTTTTTTTAATTTGGCTGGAGTTCTATTAATGTGAACCTCCTTGTATATATATTTTTTTAATCGGCTGTATAATAGTGTGCCTATTGCATTTTAATTATCCACCGGCCAGTATCATTGTGAAGTACGACATGGAAGTTAATATTAAAAACTTCCGCTCGGAAGAAGCGTCCGTCTGTGACCGAGTGAGTTCGCTCGTTCCGCACAATTATGCAACAGCAAATTATACAATATTCACTTCTTTAATTATTACACGAAGGACCAGAATTGGATGTTCCAATATTTGTCTGTAGCTAACTTATAAGTTTTGATTTAGTTCAATGAGACAAAGTTTTTTTAAATTATCGAATTTTCGTTATTTCTAAACATTTATATAATTTAACAATATATTATTAATAAGATAAATACATTGAATTCACTCAGTTCATTACATATTTTTGTTTAATTTAATGGCCATGGAATGTTCAAATGTATTTTTTAAATACATTACTAATAATTCTAGCTGACATTAGTTTAACGTCGTAAGTTTTGAGTGTGTATAATCCTGTAAGTCTTATTGATGACTTCATTGTCCATCATAATATTGTGTGGGGTCGCGGGTGGCCTACGTAATTATAACTCTATTACTCTATGGTCCCTCCCAAAAAGGTTACAACCGCATGCTCTATTTAATCTACGGTTTATTCCAAAGAGTTTACTACGTTATGGCTGTGACTCATTTTAAATGGTTACTCTTTGCTCAATTAAGGTGGTTTTTGTTATAAACAATTTTTTTTTGTTTTTGGATTTAAAAAAAAATATTGCAAGTTGTTTCCTCGATTACATATTTAAAAAATTTTTTTTTTTGTATTTAAGCGAAATTTTAAATAATTTCCTGCATTCTTTTATATCTAAACAGAACTATAGGATCTTTTAACATGGTTTCAAAAAAATATCGAAACATCGGGCTAAAAATTAAAACTATAAACAATATATACGCTAGTTAAAGCTGAAAATTTTGTTAATTTTATTCTACTATAATTATATATAGTATAACAGTTTCTAGACAGGTATCTCAATATCGTGTTACTGTGATAGTCTCATACTATTAAGTATTATACCGACGTCGGTGGTCTGTTCGTCAACTATTAATTTTCTCAAATATCTGCTGTTGTCATTGTATCACGAGATAACGGCGTGGTTCCATTGTTCGTTACAGTCGGTCATTATAATTTATAAAGCCTCCATCTTAACAGAAGTCCACTGGAATTATTTTTGATAAGTTTTTTTAATATTTAAAATAAACACTATACGTTAATGCAGAATGATATTCTGCAAGCTAGTTCATATAGCCACATTTCATACAAACATGGTTTCAGTAATAACAAGAAACTGGCCAGATGTGGGTTACATTAGAAAGCTCAGCTTCAAATGGACGGATCGTGTCTGGAAGTCGCTTTTAAATAGCACGGAAATGTGATGAAAAAATGATTTACCCTTCGATACAGTCACATTAAACGTAACTTCAAAGTGCTCGTTAATTTGAGTTCCCAGTCAGAATCGACACCTTGTAGAATGGGGAGGCTTTTAAAATTTGTAGCTCGAGGGCTGTTGGGTTTAGGACGAGGGATATGAAATTATTGGCCCTCACGCAGCTACGCCTGAAATATTTTTTTTAAGAACCCACAAGCACACTTCGTTTCGCGCTAAGCTGATTCTCTTTGAATGAGCTTTTCATTTCACTTCTTGACCTGACAGTAATTTTTTCGCATGTTCTAATACAAATTTTATTTACGATTTCAATGTTTATAATATTGTAGTGCATTATTTCATATTTGTAGTTATGCCTTCAGGCGTTGGTTTCCCTTGCAAAGAATACAATCAAAGCAGATGGGGGCTCTGCAACACTGCAATTATATCAGACGTCTAGCCGAGAGGGGCTTGGGGACAGTGTGCTTGTATGTATGTTTAGTATATAGAGAAGAATGGCGGAACAAACATATAAATACATACCTTTAATGTTATATTAAAGTTATACCGTAGATAATAATAGTAAATCGTTTGGCATATGGGATAGACAATAGTAAATCGTTTGTTGTTAATTTTGTAACCAACAGTCTAAATGTTGAGACGCCATGTGGTTTATTCTTCGTTTTGTTTGTGTTTTTTTTGTGGTCGAAAGCAGGGATGGCTGTGATAAAAGATTCTTTATAATTGTCTCGTTATTTGTATTGGACGAATACAAGGAGTTCGTCTCAAATCATCGAGAAAAATGTACGTAGTTTATTCATGAAGAAGTACAAATATATGTATATTAAAACAGATTCTATATTGTAAGGTGCAAGTCTGAACACTGCAGTCGAAGGGAATCTCGAAAGTCCGTTAATGTATTATAAGTAGTGGGTGATACTGTTTACTTTTCATTGTTTATTTAAGTAACATCACGCTGAGATTAAAGAACACTCTAAATCATGCAATACGGTTCTATTTGTGTGTGTTTATCTTCTATACGTACAGAACTGATAAAGATTTTAAAAAAATTATTTACGCTTAACAACGCTTGAATATTTTTGTAAGGTTAATATCATATACAATAATAAAATAGATATATGGGTTTGAATCAAAACTAGACAGATTTCACACGATAGTAACAACACGGGTTTATAAATGAAAACTCAATACTCTCTGTGATAAGTTTGACAAAGCAAACTTGTGGTAAGAATGAAAAAGTTTACATTAAAAGGGCGCTATCACAGTATATTTTAATATGAGATTCATTTTATGAAATATAATTCATAACATTACGTAGTAAATGTAAAACCAATCGAGTACGTAAGAATACCCCCACAAGCTCGTCCCTTCCGATTCATATATTAAAATATCAAAAGCCCTTGTCACCCCCAGATTAGAGACAGCTGGCGCAATTCTAAGACACGCAGCGATTTCGAGAAAAATAATAATTAAATAGTGTTTAATTTTCGTCTAAACTACGCTCGTATTTGTGGCCAACGAAAAGGCGAAGTGTAGACAAAATATAAACATTACCAGTCATTGCAGAATGCCAAGAAACAAAAGACGTCACTGTAGTTTCTTGGAATGTATAGAAGTATTGTTTGAAATTACCACACATCTTATAGTATTGTTCATAGCTAATATAAACTACTGTTATAAAGAGAATTGATCACATTGTCACACTAATATTTCTTTTTGTTCTCATAAAGTAAAGGCTTTTTTTTTTCAAAGATATTTTTATTTGGAATCGTCTCCGAGTAACCTTATAGTCACCTTTGGTTAGATAATTATATGAGATGTAATAATTTCTTCAATGTCTACCATTTATACCTTCAACCACAGTATTAATTGAAACTGACCCCCATATTTGTCATTCAAATAATTTTAAACCCTGTCACCGCAGCTCTAGGGCTAGTATCGTCTGTAGTCCAGCATTGGTTACCAGTTTATCCAAGTCTTACCATGGGAAGCACGTCTCGTTCCGCAGCATCCTAATATCGGAAGGATTATTATTGATTATGATGCAATTGTTTCAAAACAATACGCTCTGTACATTACGTAGACCATTACATTTAATAGTTCCTCAAATACACCAGTATATAACGAAAGACCTCAATTCTCGTTTATTCGTAACACGTTTAATATATTTGTTTCAAAACGATATCTACACATTGAGTCCACTGTATAATATGGTACTCTAAGAATAATAGTTTCGTCAGAATCTGTCTCTGTGTACTTACAATTTTTAGTCGACAATTCCTGCACTTCATAAACCAATAGCTGATTTGCTAACTTTGGCTGACTGATTCGTCAATGAAAGTGGCACTGAAGATATCAGTAAATAAGGACAATGTCGCGGTGAAAGCTAGTATATTAAATGACTGTCTTTTATTATATAGATTTTAATAAAAACACTCGAACGATTTCCACGTACTTCTGTGTTAGGCGTGATCTTAAACATTTGTCAAACCTCATGGTCTACTCAACCGTGGGGACCAATAATGGCTTCGTGGAGTACATTTATATTGATGCCATAGCCAGCTCTTCCTGTGTATGTATTCAGCACATCCCCAAGATAACGTAATGCAATAAGCAACCCTCGACGGATGTTTAAACTTATTTCGGCCCCGGAATTCACCCTCCATAGATACGACCACGCTATAAATATATAAATACAAAGCAGTTGAGATCGATTTATATACTTCAGTGTACACCGTTTGTTCAATTCATTTACTCCGTAAACAACGTACAAATGATTTATTTAATGTTAATCTAAAATTTAATATGAATGTTACGTTTCTTAGATGCCGGCGAGCTTTGTCTCAACAAGGGTTGCTGCGGTGCTGGTGCGCGATCTCGTCTGAGCACTCAGGCGAGGACACAGCTTGAAGATGCACTACGCAGTGAACTGAACAAACTAGCACAAATACTGTCCAACAGAGCCAAACGATTTGATGGTGAGTATATAACGGTTATTAAAAATAAGTCTATTTGACATTACAATAATGACGTATTCAATGCATTTTGTTACGATATTTTTGTTCTTCCGACAGATTTAGGTTCAAATTCTGATCACGTGTCAGTAGTTCTTTATTAACATTGTCACATAGTTGTATTCCTATATTAACTATATCAAAAATGATTTAAGACAAATGTTTGAACGTCCTCAAAAGCTACCTTACAAAGTATGCACACAAATTAATTACTCGTCTATAACACTTCACAGAAATCACTTGACACTAATGACCTTATACTAAGTGCGATTTTTTATATGCTATATTACGCTATAATTATATGATTATTATTTTTTACAAGTTAAGTGCATTTTTTCATATAATATTTCACCTTGAAATCGCTAATTTATTTGCAAACGTTAAATATTCTAGTAAGAAAATTAAATGTTATAAGTTATCGTTTATAGTAATATAGTGTCCTATAATATGAATATGATTAGTGCGTTGAAGTATTTTGATAGCAATGAATAAATCCTTAAAATCCATGTTAACGATGTGATTAAAAATTAAAGCAACCAACTCATTTGATGTAACACAGAAAACATATAGTAATTCATTAAATAAAATATTCATAAACAAGCTTAAACCGCACACGCTTCCGTGGGCGTGGACCGTGGGCGTCCGTCTGAGACCAGATTCTAGTTTCTGATTTCATAACGATTATGACGATCTTATCGATGTTTATAATCGATATGCAATCATCACCATATCGATTGTGAATAAATTTCTACAAAAATTACATTAAAAATATTAAATTTAACTATATCAAGGAATGACAGTGTAAATTCATACTTGCGAGAAGTCCTTCCGTAGCCATTAGAGTGCTCTGGTATAAATAGAAGTGCGCTCACACTCGAGTTATCGCGAGAAAACTGCACTTGAGAGTGCTAACACAACTATATTAAACAACAGATTTGATTAAAATAAATAAAAAGACTTTATTCACAACATACAAACATTATTGCGTAAGAATGATACTGTACAATAATATTTAAATACACTTCATTAACAATTACTGCCATATTAAAATATAATTTTCAACCGTACAGTGAGCTGTAAGATAAATCGATTGCAAATAAATAGTCGGAATAAATTATTTGAAGCCTTCTTGGGCTTTATTAGTGTATAGTCAAGTGCATTGAAACGCTTCTATCATAAGTGACTAATGTGGCTGCTGACTTCACAGTACGTCGTGTAAAGAGACATGTCTCAAGATAAACTGGGGGTTATCAGACGCTATTGGCTCCATTGTTTAATATAACAGACAATAATAAACATGGAATTATTATAAATATAGTATTGGAATTCACATAACACATTGAATGTACACAAGTCGGATGAGATAAGGCTCGAAACGTTTGTTTTAGATACTATGAAGATTTTAGAAGTAGAGCGAAGATTGGTATTAAATACTTATTTGTGTTTGCGACTTCATCTGTGGGTTTAGGAATTGTATTGAGTAGCGAATGGTAACCTAGTAAGCTGTATTCGTCGTCAGTGCCACATCAGTTTATACAAAATATAAGTGTTAAAGGATATTTCTGTGGAAACTACACGGAATGTTAGATCTATTATAATCTATACCTTATTCTGTTGCATAAACTTCACTTAAAACAAAGTTTCATTACAATAGATTCAGTATATTTTGTGTAAAGGAGCAACAAACATCCACGTAATGTTTTTCGTTTGTATCATTAGTAGAACAGGCAGGGTCCATGAACATGTATGTATGTGTCGCCTTACCTATGTACTATCCGAGATGTATGTGTCATGTTAACAGTGAGTTAATTCAAAGTCACACAATCTCCTACGTTCAATATTGACTCGTTCACTTTCCATTCACTCATTCAGTGAGTAACAAAACTCTCACGCTGATGAACCGTCCACGGACCTCTGTTGACATTTATCATTCTGAACATCTCCATACAGTTATTAACCAAGTTATTAAGGAAGTTTAATATTCCTATATTGAAGTTTCCAAAACGTAGGCTTCTATATTAAGGACTGAATTGGAAGGAGCCTTGAATCTTTTCAGTATAGAAATAATTTTGATTACTCTTTAAATTAAATGCTGGTTTATAATTAAAATCACAAAAAATATATATAATCTGTTGAAACATATACATGTAATCAACATTGTACACCCAATTTAGTTTAAAACACTTTGATACACTGTTTAAAACATTCGATATGAGCTCTTGTACATAATTGTCAGTATCATAAAATGCTCCTAAACAGAAGTATGTAGACAATTAAAGAGGCTGTGTCCGGCCAATCAGTATGAAGCCGGAGTTTTCTCAGTGGCGGCATAACTTTCTTACAGGTCGTAAGTAATCAGGCCTTATTTAGACACTGGATACCAGTTCGCCTCAATCGATGTCTTTTAAGGGCCACGGCACGACGGCGATCCGATAAAGATGTTACTACACCTACGTAATTATACCATACAGTAATTATATTAACGTGGAAAAAATATAATTGATTTTTGTTGATAATTTGCACTTACGAAATCTTAAATTTTATTGACAATTAAGCGAGACGAATCGGATGTATTGTTCATCGGTATAAATTTACAAACCAAAATGGCCGCCTACTAAAATGGGGGGTAAATAGTTCTGAAATTATGACCTATTTTAATATTGTTAACGTGTAGGTCTACCTTCATATTCTACTCGCCCACCATACAAGACAATTATGTCTGACCTGTATGAGTGCTATCCGTTGTATCTATGTAATTTGCTGGTTCCTTTCCAATGAATCAAGTCTATTATATTATTTAAAGTTCCCAATTTCTCTATGTATTCTTGTTGTTTGTATAGTGATCTATACAAACAACTTAACAGTTCTTTTCACAGCAAACCCGACGTTTGATATCTCAAGATCTCACTAACTCCGGGCCATCTGCTGCATATCTTTCGTCCGAAATAAAGATGCACGTGTGAATGTATATTTAGAACGCATTTCGGTTTGCGCCACCACCTACCACTGACATTAAATCGATTTCAAATCATAAATCATTATTGTTTTTAAAAAGTATGTCTAAGCGTGTTCGTTTCAATCATTAATTCTCCATAGTTGTTAATTCCTCTGCAGTTATAAAGTTAGTGACGAGAAGCACTTCAGGAAGGCACTTAAACGTAGATATACGATAACAACTTAAGACCCTTTCGTAAAATTGACATCGATACATCTATGCATAATGCAATGAATGAATATTCTACTTATTTGGCGAAATATTTCTTCTTGTATTATATAAAAACCTTCAGACTAAGTATCCGCTGGTATCGTCGAACACATCGAAAGTTAGGTGGTTAAGGTGTATTAATAAAGTTGATACTATCAATGTCCAGTTAAAACACCCGTAGTAAGGGTATAAATGATAACTATCAGATGTTACACTTTAATTAATTATAATTCAAGTAACTAATCCTTATACAAGTATACAAAGAATTTAATAATATCCTAATAGTGTTGTAGATGTGTTAGTTTGTCAGAATGTTTGTTGCTCTTTCAAACGAAAACTGCCATAGTGATATTGATGGAAAATAATAATAATATAGCTTAGTTGCCTCGGGATCGTCACTTAACAGTTGTCAAACGAAACGGGCAAAATCGCAGTCAAAAACTAGTATTCAATAAAGCTCACGCGACCTCACACCACAACAAACTGACCCTTTAACATATAAAATACGCGAAATTAATTTCAATAACTATAAATTATCTATAAGTTGCTAAATTTATATTTTATTAACATGAATTATGTGACGCTAGTTTGAAATGACAAATGTCTAGTGACCGAAATAGTGCTATTCGTTGCTTAATGACGCCCAAGCATAAAAAAAATCTTTGTCGTTTGGCATATTAAAAACTTAAATTAATACTCCATGGTTCTTAACGAATATCGTGTAATATTGACGTGTATATAAGAAATTTGTCTGTATGTTCTTCGAGTACTCACACGCGACGTAATTATCAATATAAGTATCGGAATACATGCATTTCTAATATCTACACGAACTAACGATCAACACTTTAGCAAGCCACTTTTTAACACACACTTAACTGATTGTTGTGCATTTTTTAGAGGACATATGTGTATATAATTCTCGTGTATAGTAGTAAATAATTCATAGGGATTTCTTTTTTGCCTTCAAAATGCTTTTTGGAATACCGCCGACTAGCATCTGTCACGATGACAGCAGGATATCTATGATCGAGAAATTTATAAAAAAATAAACACCTGCATACAGCTCAAGCGATATAGACGTAATTTAATTTAAGAAAATTAGAGCACAGAAAATCAGTTACAAATTATATTCTATACGACATATTTATCACTTCAACTTTAATGATTTTTTTGTTTGAATCTTTTGAGTTCCATTGCAATGAGAATCGTCATTTACCGCTATCATGATTCCACTGTGGTTTTTAAACGCGGAAGTATATACAATTATTTACAAACTAATCAAACACGTATAATAATGTGTGCTCCGCTGGTATTCGAGCTATTTTGCAATGCAACCGTAATGGGAGACCGTTATTTCACGATGATCGGTAATCACCTACAAAGGAGCCGCTGACAGTGACGCCATGACAGATATGTTTGACATTGACGTACAACATCAACCGGGACTATTTACGAGCGTTTAATTTTTTTTTTAATATCACATCTGCATTAACTGTACTGCCAATGTTAATTTTTAAGAATTCTCTAAAAATTAATTCCAATAATAATTATGTTATTACATAGTATATGTTACCGATAACTTAAATAACTACATGTAAAAACGTTAGGAAAGACATCAGCACTTCCCTAAAAGAAAAGTATACTATCAAACGTTTCCTCATACCGGTCGTGAAATTTTTAAACATAAATTCAACGTGCTATTTGCCGTGCCGTGTGATCGTAAAGCAAAAAAATATATAACAATTCAACCGTTAAAATGTTCGTATTAAAAACAAAACGCGCCAACTTTACATTACCATTTCCTTATTTCCTTCGCGTATTATTTAAATGCTATACCTAAAATGGAATCGCTTCCTTCAGAGTTGTAAACATTGTTCCTATGTAGCATACATTTTGACGTAACACATATGACATTAGTTTCTTTTATGGACACGGCTCAGTCGTTCATATTGTTGTAAGTTAATTTATTGCCAAATAAAAAAAAGTTTTTCTACGTATATCTTATAATGGATGACTTTTTTTAAGTTATAGATATATAATGAGATCTAAGACTTTCGCGAGTATTCATGTTAATGAAACTAATATTTTTTTAAACTACATGCAGACGATAAAGAACACACTCATATGATCAGCCCGTGATGACGATTGCTGCAAAGTAACCGAAACGTCGGATGTACGTAGCTTTAAAAAATAATAAAATAACTCGTAGTATTCCTAAAATATTAGTTTCGTTTGCACATATATTTGGAAGCTGGCATATGATTTATAACAGCTAATTTTATGAGAATCTTGTATGTACATCTCAAGTAAACATCGAGCGAGTGTGTTGTTTGTGTGGGAACACTAAATCGTGTAGGCGTACTCAAGTGAAATGTGTTCTTTTCACATGACAGGATAATTTCCGCGGTACTCTCTGTTACACGTCAACCGAATATAGCGTACCTCGTGGGGATACATATGATGTTCCGCTAATGTGAACTGATCGTCTTAAAAAACAATACAAATCAATAATACTGTAAAATCTCTTCGTAAAATTAAGATAAACGCTTTTCAAATATAGATAAAGTTGTGAACACACTAGATGTTTCGAATATTCTATTTGATCACCATATCTGTGCGTCTGTCTGTCTGCTTATGTGGGAACCAGCTGGTCCGAGCTTAACGGGACTTTCACTAACAGATTGATATAATAAGGAGTAACTTAGACTACTATTTTGTTTATTACTATCAATATAAATAATAAAATAATACCTTTATCGCGTCGACGGAGCCGCGGGCACAGTTTGTAGGCAAATTAATATTGTATTTTCACTAATGGCCGAGGTGACTTCTCATTAAAACTGCTCACTATGTTTTCGGGCGAAATTTAATTCCGATTGAAGTCAGTACATTTCTTAGAATAATCAGCTAACGTTAAAGTGTTTATTTTCCTCATTTTATTTCGTCGTGTTTTCTTTACTTTTAGCGACTAGTTTCAGTATTAATTTTCATATAAGTCTTCAAACAATTTTGTATTTTATTAATTTAACCAATAATATGATTCATAAAAGTAAAATTTATCTTTGAAGTGCCCTTTTCTTTCATCTGTCTTTGCTCCATCGAGACAATTACCTAGTGTCATGTATTGTAATGGGTCAGCGAATACTTTTTTTTTATATTTCAAATATAACATAAAGCTACAAACAGTCAAGTAATCCTCAATCAATAATCTCATAGGAGAAACGCTTCATATAAAAAAGCCATACATATGTAGGAATATCAGCCACCAGACACGTTTTTTTTGGCACAGCCTCAACTCACATCACGAAGTCCAATACAGATTTCATAGATAAAATATAAATCGTTGTTATGTAACCGGATTAATTTATATGTTTTATGTTTAATTATATTATGTAATTATATATATAGATACGATCGATAATCAATTTTATTGTCCAATTAATAGAGAGTGAAATGAAAGTGCAAGTACGTAACTATGTATTCGCACGATGAGTATGTATTAGTAATAAATTATTTATTTTTTTTGCGTACAAATAAAATATTATTTATAATATTTCCATATTTTCTTCCGATCTGCATTTTCTATGTCAGACATTCCTGAACGGTGTCGTTTGGCTAATTACATCGTTAAAATGTAACAAAGAGAGACGTCTCGTGATATTTTTATGTCTGTATGTTCGTCAAACTGGGGCGTTGAATATGTTTATACAATTTATGTGGAAATATTCTCGCTCATGTCAGCGGACGAGGAAGGATTTTGTTAATTTTCATTTGATTCGAAGTAACTTATAAAGATAATGTGTAACATTCATGTTATATATGCATAATATTTTCTGTTTGTTTTTATTTTTCGTCGTTCTATATCACATGCGTGGGCAAACTAGAAAAGAGTTAATTAATGCTCTCTGCGACACGTGACTTATAAATTAAAACGTAAATGTTATATGGTCGACCTAAAACTATCTGTCGAATGTAAAACTATTTAAAGTCCCCTCGAAAGTTTAAGACTTTAGCGAGTATTCATTTAAATGAAACTAATGCTTTCGGATAGCTGCTCGTTATTATTATTATTATTTTTAAACAACATACTCCCGATGTTTCGGTTGTTGCGAAGCAGTAGTAATATGCAGTTTTTAAAAATAATATTATACGCGTAGTAATCAGAAAATATTAGTTTCATTTACCTTCGTAGAGTTAAAATCTCAGATTTCCATAATCCAGTACAGCGGTTTTGAGGTCCGCAATTATTACGCGGCGACTGTACCCAACGCTTAACGACCTGTTCCAATACAAAGTGTATCGATTGCTCCGACTGTTATAATGAAACAAACCACTACTTGCAACTCTCGAGGGACCGCGTTCATGTTACAGAGACCGCTTGTGCGATATTAAGACCTATGTATTAGTTCGAGATATATGTAAAATAATATCGCATACCGGCTGTTTCAATGAGAGACGTTTATGCATTTATGCATTTATTTGTTTATTCGTTCATTCATCTGTAAATAAAAACACTATAAACATTTCAGATTTCTTCCGAAAGCTCCTAAAGTTATCCAGAGAGGAGTTCCATGCTATGTTCAAACGAACGTACGGCATGATCTACGAACAGCACTCGTATGTCTTCGAACAACTCTTTGAACAGTTGGAGAGGTGAGAATCTTTACCAGATGCAGGTGTAGTATACAAAAAATATATAATACTCATCAAGACTGAGAAAGGTTTTGACTAAACTGTTTAAATAAGCAATCTGAAGAATAAACGCAACTGTATACAAGGATAAATTTCAAAGGCTGCCTTGAATATCCGTATATTATAGTCTAGACCAGTAATAAGTCAACTCATCCCTGTCTCACATCATCAGGTACTACACAAGAGGAGACAGCGACTTCGACGAGATGATGGACAGCTTCTTCGGGATCCTGTATCAGAAAATGTTCGCCGTTCTGAACTCACAGTATACCTTTGATGACAAGTGAGTACATTTACACCGTCCAATAAAATTGATAGCCCCTTTTATCTCTCATAGCGATAAAGTTACTGTTTCCAACACTGTGACCACGTGGACGGCCCATTAGCGAACATAACAGCAGTAAAACATGACACTTATACCATGTTTTATATTGTCCGCAGACGACACTTATTGTTGGCTGAAGGATTATTATAAACATGTCTCAACTACATGCTGTTATGACCCTTATGTTACTATAATAAATGCCATAATGGTATGCTTATTTAGTTTTTTATAATAACATCTGACAGGGGAATCCGAAGCATACTTAGTATTCTTGGTGTGTTTTTTTGTAACAGTCTCTGGTTATAAATATTATAATATTGTACGTATTCCAAATGTTTTTACATTAAGAGTATCGTAATCTTCTCGCCTTTGGACGTTTGGTCTCTGATCCTTTTAACTTTTTGCTTCCACGAACTTTGATAAAACCCGTCGTTAATTAGCGATGCAAATATCTTATTTTATTTAAAACAATGATAAAATTCCATATCAATGTCTATATTTCCTATAACAATGTATTGTAGACACGTTTAATTTAAATTCATTGTGTTTTAAAGACATTCATAGGGACATATTTAACAATCTATAATATTTTTTATTGATAAGTTTCTTAAGGAAATGTTCAGTTTGCGATGTTTTAAAAACGAGACATAAAACACGTGGTCATAAATTTAAGTTATCAATAGAAATAACGGTGTGTCGGTTTTATCTGAAAGCAATATAACAATAATGTTTGAAGCGCCAGAAACAGGCCGAATATAGCCTGGTTACAGTGAAGGGAGCAATAAACTATAAAATCATTTATTGGTACGATTACTGTAACACGTGGATCCTATCCCCGCCCTCTTCAGGTATCTGAAATGTGTGAACGAGCACATGCGGGACATCCAGCCATTCGAGGACGTGCCATCAAAACTATCAGCGCAGCTGAGACGAGCGTTCGTCGCCACACGCACCTTCCACAAGGCGCTGCGTGCTGGAGCTGATGTTGTCAGGAATATGATGCAGGTGAGAGAGGTTAGGTTAGGTAGAGAGAGGAGCTTGGACGATGGAGGTGAGCGTTTACGGCGCGTTAGATAGGGAAACCTTTAACCTACAACTGGGTCGCAAATCCCAGGCACTGTTGAAGCTCCTCTCCCTGTTAACCGATGGACCCGGAACCCGGACGGTGAATAAAAGGAATACTGATAGGTTTCGTCTGACGTCACTAAGGGTCCTATCACCCTAGGGCTGTCATAACACCGTTAAGGCGGAAATCACACTAGGCCTTTTTTCCTTACTCAGTGTCAAACTATGTATAGACAAACAGGTTTCAGTTATAATTTCGTTTGTCATAATTATGCTCTACCGGTTACGATGAGCTGGCCCAGATTGCGGAATGTAAAATATTATCAGATAAATATGAATTTTATGAATTTTCATTATCTATAAAATTGACGCAAGTGAAAAATATTTGATAAAAAAATCTAGTGTAATTCCAGATGCTTTAACTTTAAAGAATTTATAAGAGAGAAGTAAATCAAACGTGTATATATCATTAGCTATTTAACGATATTGTTTTCCGCCAACTCTTACATGTTAAATCATTTTCATGTCACAATATGTTGTAATACAAGCGGTTGCTATTGTTTCTATTTTGTATTTGAATGTACAAATGAAGTCGAACGATTTCGTAATATAAGATGCCAAATATAAGCAAGAGGTTACTGGCTACGGCGACGTCCGAAAAAGGCGCCCGTAATGGTTTATAATTTGCCATATGACCTTCAGAGACCACCTCAGATGTCGCCGGAAGTTTTTGGAACGGCCGTTTTACATAGCAACCGTATTGTATTCGCACGATCATTATGGAGGACAGCATGCATATGCAAATAGCATGCGCAATTCGGCACTGAATGTAGGAAACTTCATCGGTATTCAATTCGGATGAGTGGCCCATCTAGGGAACAAGTTCTTCGACTGTGACTCACTCGTGCGTTGATCCCTTATGGCGCCAGATGACATATGAATTGGCAATTAATATTATAATTATACAGCACACATTTCGCGTCCCGGACATATTGAATGAAATCATTATGTTCTCACGCACACACGCACACACACACACACACACTCGCAGGGGTGATGTCACTCCAACGTTTGGTCGCAATTTATTTTAAACTTGATATATTGATGATGATTGCGAAAATTATTTCTTGGAATATATTTATAAGAATACCAAAACATATAGGTATTAGATGACGGACAGTTTTTGTCAGTTACGTTCGCATGTCGTGGCCCATGTGTTGGCAATTACGTCTTACGACAAAGAAATATCGCGATTAAACCTATTCGTATGTCACTCGACAACATTCCACTTAAAGAAATACGCGCGGAATGCCGATCAGCGTTTACGTCTTAAATGACCCGTAGGACGGAGATCAAGGCATGGACACGACCGGAGTTATGGTCCGATCAAGTGTATGGGATGTTTGAGAATATCAATCACAATGATCCGGAGACTTGTTGTTGCCTCATATGTTTATATTTCTTTGTTTAGAGGGAAAAAAAAAGAAACGAGAACTAGTAGTTCCTTAGACACTGAAAATACAAATATTTTAATCATAACTAATGCCTATCTTACTTTTCTGTTATTCGGATCTGTATTATATCCATTAGAAGGGTCAATAATTAAAGGAGTTTTGTTAATATATCTTCAGGTGGGTGTAACCCAGGAGTGTGTTGCCGCATGGGCTCGTCTTCGTTACTGTGGCTCCTGCGCGGGTCATCAGGTCCCGGCCTGTAGTCGCTACTGTCACAACGTCATCCGCGGCTGTCTGCCTACACACGCAGACCTCGGAGACCAGTGGGATGCCTATGTTGGTGAGTCATGTCTACAGGATCTTCTTCCTAAATTTCTGTTTCTTAGGACTTCATATCTCAAAAACTATAGTTAGCCATGGAAATAGTGTGAATGATGCTAATATAAATGTAAAAATAGCCATTTAAGTTACAATAACGTATAACACAAGACCCTTAAATGCAATTTCGATTTCAGATGCCGTCGAGAAGGTAGCAGATCGCCTACTCGGACCGTTCAACATAGCAATGGTCGTGGAACCGATTGACATTAAAATATCCGAAGCCATCATGAGCTTCCAGGAGCGTAACCAGGAGATCTCGCAGAAAATCTTCTCTGGTTGCGGGAAACCGGTTTTGGGGGGTGGCGGCAGCACTGGCCCGTTCTTCCCCCCGGGCAGGAACAAACGTTTCGCCCGATCGATACCCGACTTCGATTGGAATCATAAACCTAATGATGTGGACGATTTTGAAATCGAGGCATCCTTTGAGAGTGTTTTCAACGACGACCCGTCGCTCATGAGCCTCCGGACGCCCGAGGGCATTCGCAAAGCGACGGAGGAAATGGCAGAGAATGCTAAGTCGAGGGAGCGTTTCCTCCAATACATGAGAGGACAGATTCAACTCGAAGAGTACGAGGAACACGAGCGGAGCAAACGTGATGCGGACCCTGAACCGGCGGCGCAAGGCGGTTCAGAAATAGACTACAAGTCGTACGAGTTTGAAGGCAAGCGAGGATCCAAGAAGAAGAAGCTGACGGCGGCCAAGGCTGAAACCGGGCACGGTGAGCATCCACATGCAACTAGTATTGGTACTTTTTGACACAAAATAAGCCCTTACATTTCGGTACCACTCTTATAATGTAAAATGTATAGTTGTAATGTAAAAACCAAACTATTTATTATATGAATGAAGAAGATTTTCTAGCAGTGTGAATTTACTGAAACTGAGTTTCACTTATGGGGATACATCGATTAAATTTCATATAATATTGTGTGTGTGTGTGTGTGTGAGTATTGGCTGTGGTTGTATCTATGTGTGCGTTTCCGTAGTCTCAACAAGTGTGTTCTATAGGTGCGGACACTGGTCCCGAGTTAGAGAAGTTGGTCCGCGAGACTCGTTCCCGTGTCCGAGCATCCCGTCGCTACTGGCTCCACCTGCCGGCGCTTCTGTGTGCCACCGCCAGTGTTACCACCGCGCCCTGCTACAACGGCAGTCACGTGGCCAGGTACACAGGAAATACTACCCTCGATACCAAATACAGCGACTTTGTAAATGGAATTAGGGTTTTAAACAATGATTTGATCTTTTTTTGATTCACGTATTCTATGAATTTAAGTATTTTTCATTTCGCAGTAGCTTTTTAGGTGTCACGTTTCATGAGGTTCATCGTAAAACCGATTTAAATTGACCTGTGACGTCTCCTCAGCTACACGTCGATAGCTGCTGGTGACGGCTCCGCGGCGCTGGCCTCCAACCCGGAGGTGCGGTCCCCACCACCACCACCCCCGCCCGCGAGCGACGCGTCACCGCTGGAGGCTCTCCGCTCACTCACCGGAAGGCTCAAGGATGCTTACAACGGAGTCGAAGTGCACTGGATGGATACAGGTCAGTCCGCACACACGACGCCTACACGTGACGTCACTTGACATGAAGAGACGACAACCAGAATATATAACACATCTTCAATTAACAGCCGAAGACCTGCAATCTGCGGCCGCGTCTCAGAGCGAGTTCATAGACAATGGCGGATCAGGGTCCGGGTCCGGAGACGACACGGACGACACAGAGGATCTGCCCGACGACGACGAGGACAGAGACCCCAGCAAGGACTATGAAGGTAAAATTGCACCAGTACTATGGGATATAAAACAAAAGCCATAGAGATGTCAGCTCTAACGAATGAGTGAAACCCTTCCAGGCTCCGGCATCAGCGAGTCGCCGCTGGACCCAACCGACACGGAGACGGAGAAACAACAGCCGACCGAGACCGAGGAGCCGGTGGTGCCGAGCGTAGTGAACGTGCCGGGCACCAAGAACGTCAACCTGCCCTCCGCCATAGACGCCGGCGACGACGCCGTGGACGTCCGCGGCCGCGTGGACGAGCCGCAGCCCGCGGCGGCCGGCGCCGAGCGACCCTCGCTGCAGAACGCGCTGTTCACGTACGCGCTGCCCGTCGTCTGCGCCTGGTTCGGCTCCATCGTCACCGACCTGTTTTGAATTTAGAACGGTGGCGTCGGACTCGACCGGTCGGCGGGATTCGAACTTGGAAGCGTGACGTCACAGCCGGCCGGTGACGTCACGCCCTCGACTAGTCAGTGTCAGTGACGTGAGCGTGTGGACCGTCAAGGGACAGTGTCGTTAATTTATTCCTGCTCGGCGTCCGTGTGGTCGACAATAACAGTGGGGTTATGATTATTTTTGTATAACCGAAACAATTAGCTCGAAAATGTTTAGGAACAGCCAAATCGTGTATTTATTTAGTCTTGTAAATATAAACTTGTAAATTATGCTGGTGTTAGATAGCGAATGTTTCCTCTCTCTGTTCTCACGCGACGTGCGCCGGGGCTCGGGCCGCTGCTCGTCCGTTGTCTTCGGTTCGTGTAAATAAAGCTCGCGGCGAGCTCTAGCTTCGAAGGAACGAATATTTAAAGTGTACATATTATTAATGCTAGACTAAGCTAAGACTGATTCGCTCCCTGCGATACGATTGCGAGGAAAGCCGCCGACACACTTGTACATAATAACAAAATATATGCAATAGAATATTATACGGTGTGTTGCAATCGTCGGAACGTGCTTACAAATGCATACGTTTCCTAACATTGTATCGTGAGATATTCATCGGACTAAGTTTAACCGACTGACGTATGAATAATGGCGCTTAACTTTTTTTTTTTTTCTATAATGCAATTTATGGTTTACAGCTTTCAGCTTGATTTTTTTTTATGAAATTAATTTACAATGTATTACGTATATATACAAGTACATATATTTTATTGGACATAATAATGAATGAATTAATTCTTTAATGTATATAATTGTCATTCGGTGCATTGTGAATTAAGCTTAATATTTTTTACAGTAAGTGAGACCAGTGTATAGCGTCTAAGTGAACTGTCTACATGCCATACTTAGTCTTATAGATACAAACGCACAATATTTCTATAATAAATAATCGATTTTTAATAAATTCGCTGAAGATTATTTTTATTTTTATTTATGTATTAGATTTCTAACTATGTGTTTAATACTTCTTTTATTCGACATTCAGTTAATACTTTTTTTTATTTGACATTCGCATGTAGATTGAGAAAAAAAAAATTAATTATTTATTGGGACCAAAACTTCTCGGGCACGATTTTAAAATTTTAATTTTATGTTCTTATCGAAATTCATTAAATTGGTTCTGAAATATAAAAATACAACGTTCATAACAAACCTTTAACGTAACTTGAAAGCTGCTCTGGATAAGGTGTATTGATATTTTTATAATAAACTAAATATTTAAATATATTAAAATACTACTAGTCTTAAATATATTAAAATACTTAACATAATTTTCGGTACTATCGTGTAAGTTTTGTAAGTTTATCATTTGAATAGAATTTAATAAAAAAAAAATCATCACTCGTGGTTTATAACGAGGACGCCGCGTATAGACGGATTTCGGTACGTTCAAACTGTCGGTTTGAAATTTGTTCTAGATATGACAGGGTACTGTTAAATAATTTCCTCTGAAACTCTCTGTATACTTAATTAATTAAAAAGGAATAAAGTTTAGACATATAATGTGATGTTAAGAAAATATAAATTACAATTAATAGAAACGTTGTATGTTGTATGACAATTTTTTAACGTTCAGAATCTGAACCACAATTTTATAGTCAATGATAGATAGAAGTTAGCAGTCTCAGAGAGATGTTAAAAATTAACTTTCAAATGATACGTATTTAACGTTCGGATGTCGTCGATAAAATCAAAAATATTGAATTAATTCTGAACATCTACTAATATTATCTGCCAAATGACATTTAACTGCCAAAAACATATCAATGTTCCGCCAATTGTCACTTCAACGTAATTTGTAACCTTAGTTTCTCATAAAACGAACACGTCGCGTAGTTGTTATCGAATTGTTCTGATATTATTTTCTGTAATAACGAGAGATTGTAACACTATGGAGTTTATTGTCTTTCTCAGTGCTTATATTTTCTTCACTGAATAAATGATTTGAATGACTTGTTTTATAACTGCTGAATATTAATGTAATGAATAGTGAAAGTGATTTGTTGCTTTATAGTTTATTATTTAAAAATGATTATACACAGCACACAAATAACATCTCATCATATAAATTATGTACCTATTGGTTTACTTGTGAAATCGAAACATAAAAAATGTAATAATGTAGCCTAAACGTTATATGTTATGTAGACACAACACATAGTTATGTGTAAATATACTGTCATGTCTATTGACTAAATTGTTTTATTTAAAAACTTAAACCCTCTCCTGTTAATTGATGAGATAATTACATGAAGTTATTGCTAAAAAGAATAAACTTCCATCTTAACTTTAGTAAAGTGTATTTAGAGCAAATTCTGATACCACATGCCTATTTTAAAATATGCGTTCGTAGGATTTTCAAATAGTGTTATAATAATAAATTAATCTTAACATTTGTCCTAGTTATTTACTGTAATAGTTACGCCTGTGACAATCACAAGTTATTCTAATTTTAAAATATCTTAGAACATCTGGTCACAGATACAGATTAACATTTCATAAACCTGTGTTGGACAGCAAAATGTAAAAATATTTCTATTTCTAATATTTCTTAAAATTTTTATCGTCTTAAAATGTTTTGACATTGATCGTTAACAGTATTATTTTATCGACCCACTAAAGTTTGCAATATTAAAGTATTTAATTCTTATAATATGCGTATGCTTATTCTATGTCTGTAGTCACACTGCGTACGATCATTTAGCAGTTTGTCATTCACGTCTCTTCGTTCATTACAGTACTGTCGTAGGTTATTGAGTGAAAAACAGGAAAAGCTTCGAATAAGCATACTGAAATAAATCAGCTTATATCCATTAAATAAAATAAAAGATTCCTATTATCCTATAGATTTAAGTAGCCTATTGTATCACTTCATAACTTGCTCTATTAAAAATGTAAAGTGATCTAATTGAATGTTGCTATGGCAATATAAATAAGGATTCATGTTAAAATCAATTATTTACTGTCTAAAAGTTAAAATATAAGCTTGGGCAATTAAAAATTTTGTTTAGGCATTTTAAATCATGATTGGAGAGTAAAGATAATATTAAGTGTAGTTTATGTGTGGAGTACATTATGGGATGTTATAACTTGTTCCACATGAACACATTTTCAATATTTTATCTATTGTATTAAAGACTGTAGTAAAGATTTAATAAACTTAAGCATTGGGTAATTGTTTTATTTAAAAAAATGGCTGAAGCAGAACAACAACTCTAAAATTATCGTTATTCAGTTTATTAATATTTTAAGTGGAAACTGTTTTTTTTTATGTTATTTAGCTGGTAATTTGTATTGGAGACTGTTATTAAGAAGTTGAACTTGGAAACTACTTTTAAACACAGGCATCATCAAAACAGATAAAAGAGTAAGAAAATTCTTAAATTTTTTTATTTGTATATCAGTTTAGAAACAATAAAGAGTTTATGCTTAATTCTATATATTATTAGAGTTATGTGTATGTCTATTCATCATCGGAGTCATCACTGTCTTCTGTTCCACTGTCCGAGCTCGTCTCATATTCTGAATCCGTTCCGAGCCAGTCTGGAAGCGATGGTTGTTCTATGATTGTCTTCCATTCATTCTGTTTGTGCAAATCTGAAAACAAATTTCATGTAAAATTAATTATGTAGTTTTTCACTTGTTATAGAATTAAAATATTGTATTGTAGTCAGATGACAGAGTATTCTGTATTCCGTCCGTTGCATTATTAGTTTCCAAAGTTAAAACCATATTAAAGTTGAGAATTATCTTCAAACCCACCTAGGCTGTACATATCTCCGAGATAGAACTGTTTGTCATCTTTTTCAAGGACACCTCCATACACATAAAGTGTTGATCGTTGGACTGTCATCATAGCAGACATACGAGCGGTCGGACCCGAAGCAACTCTTTCTGTTTGCTGAACTGGTGTGGGCGACTGTATGCTTGGGGCCGTACCAAGCTTCATAGTGAACACATCATCTGTTACCACTGAAATAGAAAATCAAAACTTAGCAATAATCCTATTCTAGATTACAAATGTTAGACATCACAAAACTCATTGAAATATACATAAAGTATAGCAATAATATATATTAACTTATGTATGTACCTGTAACAGATTCCTTAGTATCATCTGAACCGTGGGTATCATGTGCTGGCGCGCTCTGTGCGGGTGCGCTCTGTGCTTGTGTCTGTGTTTTCAATAGTACTGGATGCCACCTAAATGTCTCTAAATCCAATACTTGAAGCTCGTCACTCATCTCGCCACGAAGTTCCTCTTCGGTTTCTTCAACATCCTAATTACAAATTAATTATATTCCTGCATTTTTAACTATATATAAAATGTTATGTTTTTTTTTTAATTACTGACATATTTAGCAATTTCTAAATATTTTTCTAGCATTTTCTTAACCAACTCCCACAATTATTATTTATTGAACACCACGGTTCATAATCTAGATCAATTAAAACTGCTAAGGCTGCACTCACACACACTCCTCCAAAAACATATCCTCTGTTACTGTGAACGTTAACCGCCGCCGCCAGTCCGGCGCGGGCCTTATTCCCGCCGGAGAGTGATCGCCACGTGTGTGCGGTGCCTTTGACGCTCAATTTGAACATGTCTGTATGTGTTTGTGTGCGTTCAGTCCGTCCCTCACGAACTCTTGAGAAACCTCCGTAGATTATAAGCTGGAAGGAAATTTTTTACATAAAATGTATTTGGTTATAGAATGAAAAATAATATTAGTTGCCAAAGTAAGATTATTCATATATGTCTGTGTAGATAGATTTAATTGTACGTCAGCATGCAGTCATTTATAAAACCAATTTATACTTTTTTGCTCCCAATTTCATTTTTCTTTAATGTGTTCTTATAAGGAAGAGTTATACTGTAACCAACTCACGGCTTCATTCCCCACGGGCAACATAATACAAGCGGATCTCGCGCAGGGTCCCCTACCACTGACGGTGAGTTTCGTCCACGTTCGTGTGTCGAGACAGAATTGGTAGAGGTCGTCGAAGTATCTGCACTCGCGTCCATCATCATTGTATCCACCGAAGACGTATAGCTTCCGTCCAAGCTGAACCATACGGTGACCGGAACGTGGAGAAGGGCCGTTTGGCGCTATGACCTGGAAGCAGTAGGGATAATGAGATCTGAGACTTTCGCGAGTATTCCTTTAAATGGAACTAATATGTTCGGATAACTACAAGTTATTTATTATCAGATGATTAATGAACAAGACCAACTGACAGATATTCACATCTCGTCCGCCCGTGATCACGGTTGCTGCAAAGTAACCAAAACGTCGGGAGTATGTAGTTTAAAAAAATACTAATATAACGCTTAGTAATCCGAAAATATTAGTTTCATTTAAAGGAGAAGGGACATTTGCTATACTTAAACGGTTCACTTATGTGATATGATGTCCGAGACTATTGGCTTATTTAATAGTTCTCTAATACTAGTGTTCTTAAACTATTCACTATTTCATATTGCTTGGTTTAGCCTACGAAATTGTATGAATACCAGCAAAATTTTTATAATAAAGTTAAATCTAAAGATCCCGAAGATGATAGTATATTAGATCAAGTTTGGCACTCGACTCAATGAAAATAATATTTCTCAGAGGACATTAAGACAGCTGTCAGATGCACTATATACATTAAAATGCTCAAATAATCCTTATTTACCTTTTCCCATTTCTTCTCAGCAAGTGAGAAACACCATAAATCTTTGTAATGATGAAATTGAGTTTCTGTCGGACTAGTGAATTCTCCCCCGAAGATCCAGAGCTCTCCCCTAGGATTGAAAGAGGTTGCACTTAGCAAATGACATGTGAAACCTTTTTCTAAATGAGATACGCTGTATAATGACACATCAAGCTCATTTTTTATTAAAAAAAAAGTTTTAACCAATTTTTACCAAATATAATCTCACTTATTTGATGGAAGGGCAATAGCCTGGTGTGCACTTCTTGGAGGTGGAGCGCCAGGTGCCTTCACTTGTCTCCAAACACCAGTGACAGGATTGAAGAATAATAATTCATTGTAAACTTCTGTCTGCAATAGTATTTAGGTTTGATAACAACATTCAACACATCAAGTAGCTCACTGACTATATTCAACAAATATAGTCTTTTGTAAATATAAGGATATACCTGTTGTCCATTGTGAAACTCTCCTCCAAACATAATAAGTTCATTGTTAGTGGGATGCGGCGTCAGGCTTGCGTAGGCACGAGCAGAAGGCGGCTGAGACAATATCTTCTCAGAAGCTGCCGCGCGTTTCGCTTCTTCTTTCTCGATTTCGGCTATTACTTTTGCTATATCTTCCTGCCAAAATTTTATTATTATGTACTGAACTTTAAAGAACATATTAGTTATTAAAAAAAACTTATAGACCCGGAAAATCTTGTTGAACTAACCTCGCCTAAATTCGCAAGTTCCTTTTTTAATTTATTAGCCAACTTCTTCTCTGTTTTGGCAGCAGTTTTGACTGCACCGCTAACCTTATTTTTATTTTTCTTTTTACCCATTATTAGAAAATGTACATAAAATCTTCGTAAGTATCACAACAAAGTACACAACAATAATGTTTTCATTTGAAAATCCCACATGTAGTTAATGTCAAATATGATAATTGGATAATTTTGTATACATCTGTATTCTATCATAAAGTATGGCTAAAAAATATTTGTATTAAATTTAAGTATATATTATGAAAATTATATTTAGAATAAAAAAGAGTATGGTATTTTTTGTAAGTATACATAAGATATGTTTAACAATTCCAGTAAAGTAGAAAACAGTTTGGTAAACCACTTCCGGTGACGCTGTAAAAAAAAAAGAATATTGGTAGACTACCCATGTACCAAGTGACAATTATAATCAGCTGTCATTCTGTCACCTATATAAAAGTTACTGTAAACTAAAAACAGTTAATTTAATACTTATATAAATTATATTTATATATAACAGGGAACTCTTTTTTAAGAGACGAAGAATATGACTTGACGTATTACAGAGTACTCACAAACAGTACAAAAGGGTGACAGAGTAACTTACTCTAGACTTTATTTAAAATAAAATAGGTTCAATACAAGACTAAGATGACGACACCAGGAACTTCAGTACGTATTTGTTAATTTGTTCAATGATATATTCTTTACTATGTTTTTTATATACTATATAAGACACAGTGAAAATTTTAAGGTTAGTTTACTATAAGTATTTTTAGTTAATATTAGTCAAAAAATTTAATAAATTTAATAACGTATTAAGGGATCGTTTTGACGTGTTAAAGCATGCAAATGATATATATACAACGTTCAGTAATGGTGTCTTAAACATGGTTTATTATTTTTTATTGCATATAATGCCTGAGGTCAATTTGTAAAAGTCAAACGCGGTCACAAGTGGCAATACAAGCCTTTATTGTTTATAAACTTGATGGACTTACAAAACATCTAAGTTGCTTGAGTAATACCAACAAAGTCATCTATACTCAAACTGTCTGATAGCACTTTTGTCACATTGTGCTAATTGATTCATTAATAAGCTTATACTCCAAAGAGTTTATATATAAAGGCTTGTGTAGATTAACTTATGTACAACAACAGAAGGCTATAACGTAAAAATATTGTCTAACAACATTTTATAGATCCATTGTATGTACTTATAAATTCCACATTCAAGACATTCACAATTATCAATAGATGATTATGGACTAAATGTTTTAATAAAATTCTTTTTTTTCATTTTATTGTATCTCTGAGTGTATTAACTATATCACTATTTATTTGGTTAATATAAAAACAAGACATTTCTACATTTTGTTTTTTAAAACATATATTTTTTGATAATGGCAATTAATATTAAATCATTAATAAGCTAATATTTTTAGGTACAAATATGGCAACCTCTTTTTACTAGTAATTTTGAATACCATAACGCATTTTACTCTATTTGATTTAGACATCACGGAAGATCGGCATGAAGTAGTCTTTAATGGCTGCATTTTGTCCGATGAGTGAGAGAGCCGGTTGCGCTATCCCTTTTCCCTCCCTTTCCCACTTATACCTCCTCTCTTCCCTAATCAAGGGTGGCAACACATCTGTAAAACTATGAAGTGGATGTCCATGGGCGGCGGTACTACCTGTGTCAGGTAGGCCGTCTGCTCGGTTGCCCCCTTTAGCGAAAAAAAAAGACATCAAGATATTGCTAATTTCCCATTCAATATTTTTGTCATGAGATCAATAAGGGGTTTGAATGAACTCTCATGACATCTCACCAGGGAGGGAGTGACAAAAAATTAAAAAACAGCTCACGTAATTAATTAACGCCCCCTTACTTATTTTCATCACATTTAACTTTTAACTTTAAGAAAATTTAATTCTATATATAGTATCATTGGCATTCAGACATAAACCATACATTTTCAACCAATTAAGTGTATGTGAGGGGGAACTATTGATTCTCTTGTATTATAACTTTCTAAAGTTAAGTCACATTTTTAAAATACAGCAATTTGCGCGTATCGTAATTATAAAATCGCGTTAATTAATAAATTACACATGGCCTCCTTTATAGCAACCGGCCACGGTACAAGAATTCAAAATCAGGGTGCCAAAGAACGTGAAGAAGAAATACCACGTGATGAGATTCAACGCGACCCTCAACGTTGACTTCGCGAAGTGGACTCACGTGAAGATGGAGAGAGAGAACAACATTAAGGAGTTCAAGGGAACGGAAGAGGAAATGCCAAAGTAAGAGTTACGATTTGTCTATTATAATATATAAGATTTTTAGATGAACGAGAGCAGCATAATATAAATAATCACATATTCTAGATCCTACTCATGATACAGTTAAACCTACGATGTTAAATTCTTACTTCAACGTCTTAACTCGCGCATCACTCAGGCGTATACACAGATTTATAATTCCATTAATAGCTTCCTTCTATACTTGAAGAACTGGCATCCAACATATCGCCCAACGAAGATATAAGGGAACGCTTTAACTGCTCTGAAAGCGTGTAATAAGGACATTTCAACCAAGCCACAGATACCTCTACAGACGACTTCATTTCTGAGAATTTTTATCTGTGAGATTTAAGCTCTACTTGCAGGATCGCGACCTCATGAGACAGTTTGGAATTGTCCGCTCTCAGTTTATGACTATTGCTCGACTCAGACTGCCTACTAGCGTTTCAACTTCCAGAATGATCTATGCTTAGTGTCTGAAATGCTAGGCCCATTTACCTACCGATGCAGAGAATGGAGATGAAAGCTATGGTTTATATTGCAGGATCCTCTGTACATACTCAGTTTATACCAACAACAAATAGCATACGTTACTGTATTTGGACGCACTAAATACAGTAATGTATGGGTTTTGGTCAAACAATATATGTATTGGACATAAAATTAGTTTTTCGTATTTTAAAGGTTCGGCGCCGGTTCAGAATACGGCAGGGATGTGAGGGAGGAGGCTCGACGGAAGAAATTTGGTATCATCTCGCGGAAATACAAACCTGAAGATCAACCCTGGATACTGAAAGTAGGCGGGAAAACTGGCAAGAAGTTAGTAATACATTAGTATATTTTGACCCATAGCTATGAGACGAAACTTCTTAGCATTCAATGGATTCACTTTGCGGGTGCCGGGTCCATCGCGTAGCTGGGAGAGGAGCTTTGACAGTGCCTGGGACTTGCGAGCCAGGTGTAGGCTTAAGGAGCCCCTATCTAACGCGCGTTAAGCGCTGGCCTCCACCGTCCACGCCCCTCTCTCTACCTAATTTTGTTTCTGGTAGCCCATATTATGTGCGATTTTGATATTTTCTCGTCCACATCACCAGGTTCAAAGGTATCCGCGAGGGTGGTGTCTCTGAGAACGCAGCCTACTACGTCTTCACGCACGCCGCTGACGGAGCTATCGACGCCTACCCTCTACAAGAATGGTACGCTGACATGTGACAAATGTCACGGCAACTTGACACGCAAAAAACTAGACAGAAATATCATTCGTTCAGAAAATTCTTATTCGGCTCTATAAATAAAAATGACAGATATAAAACTAACTCAACTCAACAGTATCAGTCATGTCAATGTCAATGTCAGATAACTGTAAAGTATTACAACAAGATGGCGGTAGTAAGAGCGTGTAATTGTTTTTGTACAGCGAAGCCGCGAACCTATTACGACGTCAGATATTAATTTTATACTTATTTCAATAACTCTATATTTTCTGTATTAATTTTTCAGAAGTCTACCTTAAATCGCTTTTTTATTATTTAAGGTACAATTTCCAACCGATCCAGCGCTACAAGGCGCTTTCCGCCGAAGAAGCGGAACAGGAATTTGGAAGGTTGGTCCTTAATTTATTCCTAACAGACCCCTACCTATGTTTACTGTAGCGAGGGCCGCGGGTATGTCCGCGTGGAGGAGATATTTCCTTATAATTTATATTACAATACATAAATAAAAATCGTTGTGTGTGTGCGTCATGTATTTTCTGTGTGTGCAGACGTAACAAGGTGATCAATTACTTCTCACTGATGTTCCGTAAACGTATGAGAGGGGACGACGCGGCCGACGAAGACGATCCCGATGACAAGAAAACCAAGGGGGCGAAAGCTAAGAAGGGTGTGTATATACTGCATGTGTACAGACCTTTATATACCAGTTTTATAAATTTAAGGAGACATTATTTATTAACGTATGCTTAAGTTGAATAGACACGGCAGCCGCCGGGCAGCGCCATCTGTGGTCTAGACGTGACTCCATACCACATACAGCTCTATGCAGTGTTCCTTGAAGGAATACACGGAGTTTTATTATAAAACACAATGCACATGTTCTGATGTTTAAGCTGCGAGGCTTTTCACCGGAGAGTTACATCAAAATCTGTTCGGTAGATTTCTCGTTAAAGAGCAGCGTACATCCATATAGTCTTCGCATTAACATTATTATCAGCCTAACTTTTAGTAGAAATTGAATATACATAGGACATGCTATGTACTTATATAACACTATGTCCCAGGTTAACACAGCATGTTTTATTTAATGTGGTGGAAGGAACCTTATCTGATGCTTTGCGCAGGTCACTTGTCTCATACCGACTCTATCATCATAAAATGTTATTTCTCTCCCAAGATCTGAAGATATCTGAAATGGACGAGTGGATAGATTCCGACGACGAGTCCTCGGATTCAGAAGGAGACAAAGACAAAGAGAAGGAGGACAGCGACTCCGGCACCAAAAAGAAGAATAAGAAGAAAGGTACTTTAATATATTAATATAGACAAACTATTTTAGACTCTAATGCAATGAAAGAAGGCTCTAAATTGTATGCTATAATATGCTGTGTACTGAGCCTATGATCACAGACAAAATATCCTTAGAATAGTATTATATAGTAAATATAATGAATTCAAAGAAAACATAATCAAACCATGATATATATAAATTACTAGAGCTGTTACTACTAATATAAGACTAAGCTTAATATTATTGGGATAGAAAGAAAAGATATATATCTTTTTATCTTATCTTATGTTTATCCTCAGCGGTGCCAAAGAAGAAGAAGAAGGTCAATGATGAGGCGTTTGAAGAGAGTGATGATGGAGACGAGGAGGGCAGGGAGAGAGATTATATATCAGACTCGTCGGAGAGGTTAATATACAGACATATATATATATATAATGTGATATGGGATAACATATGTTAATTGTTTTGATATCCAGTTTAAGTGATTGTTCCTCTGTGTATGTGAGTGTGTAACAAATGTACAGTCTCGCCTGTGTCACCATGCAGCCGGAGCTGGTTGTGTGCTAATGATGTGAGGACATTTATGTAACCCATGTTATCATCGCCCACAGTGAGTCCGACCATGAGACGAAAGCCAACAAGGAGCTGAAGGGAGTCGCCGAGGAAGACGCTCTGAGGTTAACTTCATTTATCGAATATTACTAGTTTTTGAACTTAACATTTGGGCTCAAGGAAAAATGTACTCAATTTGTCATAGCAATAGACGTGGTAATCGACCGGCGGCGGCATCTGTAGCCAAGGTCACGTGACGTCATACATATCCAAGCCCGGCATAGATTCTAGTCGATGCCTCACTCTCGAGTGTGAGTTACATCATTATAAAGTCTCATCAAAATCCTTGAAGTCGATTTATCTGCGAGGGGCAGCGAACTGACATCATTTCGCATTTTTTATTAATAGGATAATGAAAGTGTTAAAAAACATATATATACATTCCCAGGAAACTGCTGACATCGGACGAGGGTACGGACTCGGAGCAGGAACAGAAACAAGAGTCGGAGGGAGAAGACGAGCCCACCAAGGAGGGGGAGGAGAGAGCGAGCAAACTCACCAAGAAGAAGAAGAAGGAAGACGCCAAGAGAGGTTGGAGATAGACAGAGATAGATAGAGATAGACATAATAACTCATAAAAATACGCCTGGCTGTACACAGAGGACGTAGACTGATTGATTTCGTAACTTCTGATATCTAGATCCGCTGGCAGATAACCGCCGCAGTAAAAATTGATTTAGACGATTGTTATTCAAGAGATCTCGTTTTTATCATCGATAAAAAAATATATAAACAGAAATTACTATTCCACGCATATTCGCGGCCTCAGTTAACACAGCACGACTAAGTCAAACTGAACTACATTAATACTGTAGTAGGTACCACTAACACAGCAGACATACCCGCACAAATCAAAGACGTCACCTGGGACATGAAGATGGATTCTTACAGGCATCTTGTGGTTACAGACACCAGCAGCGACTTCAGCTCAGACTCCGACACCGACCCCGAGAACAGCAACAAGAAACAGAAGAAAGGAAAGAACAATGACGCGAAAAACAACAACGCGGGTATAGTGATATTGTTTGTTGTTGTTGTTGATGCTTCTTAAAGAATTTTACTTTGATTAATATTTATTTAAACAAATCGAAAGTTCTTTTGATTTAAAAATGATATTTGTTTCAAGGCATTAGTGGTATGTCACATATAATTCTTCTTTAGTGGTATGTCACATATAATTCTTCTTTAGCGGAATGTCACATACAATTCCTCTTAATGTCACATTTATTTAACTCATACAATTATCGTCAGGTGGTAGCGCGAGCACGTCTCGCTCGTGCACTCCCACACCTTCAAACGCGATGTCCGCCGTGGCCGCAGCCAACGCCGCCAACAACCAGCCCGCCAAGAGAGCGAAGCTGGACCCCTCGTATACGTGAGTCTAGACATACTATAGACGCAGAGAACAAGGAGCCACTAACAGCTGGAATGTCCAGAAGGAATGACAGTAAGCTTATAGGCTTTATCGTACTGCACTGTCCCTGCTCGGTGCCGCCGTGTCTACACCAGACATGTAACCCGCGATAACCGGACAGCCCAAGCCCTGGAGGCTAGGAGAGAATTAACTTATTCCGCTTGTACTTAAATAATATTAGCTTAAGTTTTTGCCTCTTCGATATTAGCACCGGCTAGTTGTTCACGTCTGTGGGTCAATGAACTGTTCCGTAATGAAACTGTGAGAGACGCACGTCTTTGTTACGGTCCCTGGATAACATGACAGATATGAAAAAAGGTTTGACAGAAAATTTCCAGTGGGATGAGTTGTGACACGGAATTTTTAGGACGTGAAATCTATATATATATTTATATAATAACCTATAAGGCATATATTCAACGTTTTTAAATGGCTGGAGTTGAAGCGTATAATGAGATGTAAGATTATCGCGAGCGTTCATTTTTTTTAAATTAATATTTTCGGATTGCTTAGTGTTATATTACTTTTATAACTACATTCTCCCGCCGCTTCCTCCTGGCCTCCTCATCTCGTCTCCCGTGGGCGCGGTCGCTGCACAGTGTGCAGTTAAAATAATGGAATAATGAGAATATTAGTTTCATTTTAATTGTGTCTTATGCTGTTGATACTGGTGCAGGGAGTGCGGCGTCACGGAGGAAGCCGTGCGCCGTTACTTGACCAGGAAGCCGATGACCACCACGGAGCTGCTGACCAAGTTCAAGTCCAAGAGGAGCGGCGTGTCCTCCGAGAGGCTCGTGGAGACCATGACGCAGATCCTCAAGAGGATCAACCCCGTCAAACAGAACATCAACGGCAAGATGTATCTTAGCATCAAACAGACGTGACATTAAAATGTGACATTAAAATCCATACACAGCGTTTTATTTCGTATGAACGTGGCTTTCCCTGTATATGTATATTTTTCGTTACATCTTTCGTCACTAGACATTTCAGACATTTCAGTTCTCGTTTAAATTTGGAACTCGGAGTCTAAGTTCTTTTTTTGAATATTAAAAAGTTTAAGTAACTGACAGTTGTATTTTTTCTAGTTGCGTTTAGCGTAAGCCTCGCCCGTCGTGATAATTATATTTTTATATAATTTCTGTAATAACCACTTTTTTTTTTGGGGGGGTTAGGAATAAAATAAAGAAAAGTTTTGATGTTAAAATATTATTTATAACACAAAATGCATTAAAATCTAAAATAAAAATATATATATCTTACGGTATCTAGTATCTAGTAGTAAACTAAATTATAACTATTAAAGTGTAACTTTTAACAAAATTGACTTTTTATCACAGAATATCCATCATGTACAATTACATTAAAAGTTATTTCGTACGAGACAAGCATACATCGAGAGGTCCATTGTTCTGCCAAGGACTCCTTCCTGGCCGATCTTACCAAAGAGGCGTTTCACTAACAGTCTAAACATTAAAAACAAAGATCTATTTTAATATAAAGAAATATAAATTATAAGAATTTTTATATATTTCAGCGTCGTAGAATACTACGTCTGAAGCACTCGGTTCATTGGTCTCAATCAGGCGATTATCATATACTTTGTACCCGTCTCAATTATCTTTATTAAGATATAATTCGAATTATGCGACCGTTTGTACGGAAATTATAATTATATATAAAACGCATTTCGCACAAAACACATCTTTGTAGATGATAACTGTCATCTGATATGTGATACTTTTATTTTTACCAAGCTAACATCATCTAGAAATTCGAATCGCTTCACGTTTTTACATTACAGGCAGAACTTATATTTAATGCTAAACTATTAATGTGTTGTCTCTAAGTGATGAGGGCCTTCTCCTTCTCGTTTTGTTCAGCAGTTACTTCTGCGTCTTCGACTTTCCTGTAAAATTTTATTAAAATGAACCGACGAGTGTAGAAATAGACATATTTTTGTAATATTGAAGTATTAAGAAATTTAAACGTATTTTTCGAATGTGCAATAATCATTTCAGATTCCATATATCCTTTTATATTTACCCGCATAGCGTGTAGCTCCTCACGACCTGTTCGCCCTCTTCTATAGTCTGTGGCATCGGCCGGCCGTTGGTCTCCGGCACCATGAGAGAAACTCCGCTCGCCACCAAACACAACGCCCCCAGAATGAGGAGAGGCAATAACTTCCACGCTCGCTCCTATTGGTAATGATATGCCTTTTACTTTTTAAATACTTATTTATGGGTTAAATTTTATTCAAATAGCCAATCGACAAAACTTCTAGAGTTCAGACCAATACTCACTCGCTGTCGTTCCAATAACAGTTCCTTATCGAACATAGAATGTCATTTGAAAATACAAAAAAAGGAAAACTTTTCTGAGAAAACCAAAAAAACTGTATGAAACTAATAATACATTTTATATTTCTGTTCTGTGATGCGATTGCTGCTTACAGATCGACAGACCCATGCACTCATGATACACAGCGAGTGACAACAAAACTATATACAAATTATAAAAAATAATAATAATAATGAATGTACATCGCTTGAACAACAAACCGAACAAGAGCTATGTTAATGTTAATTCGTCAATAGAGATGTTGTTAACAGCTCACCGAGTACACGACGAAGGGGGACACGAGCGTGGAGACGTATCCCATGACGTGTATGAAAGAGGAGGCCGATCCTCGCACGGGAGTCGGCATCAGCTCAGCGGACCACTGGATGGCCGCGTTGTACGCCATGTTGATCATGAACCTGGCCATGATCGCCAGCGACACTTGCGGTACACCTCGAAGGGTAGTTTAACAAATTACTATATATATGTATGTATGAACTGCTAACCGCCATTATTAAAATTACATTCCACAGTCTTCCTTTGGAATGTCTTTTCTGTAAGGATACCAGAACGCCTCGTATGCCCATACAATAAACAAAAATTTTAATCAATCTATATTGCAATATTTAAGTATCTATTTAAAGAGCATTACATTTTGATTGTCATTATTCTTTGTTTATCGAGATTATTATAATTATATTTTTTTTATCAACGTTATATGTTGTAAATGAGAACACCTACCTCTAGGCACCAAAGTGGCAATGAGTATCAGCGTCCCTGATATCAACAGCGGGACGGCGGTCAGAACCCGACGACCGAACCTATTAATAACAAAATTACTGTAATCTGGATACCTTCACAAAATTCACACTCCTGGAAGAAATCCAACGATAAATATACGAAGTTACAAAATAACTGCTCAGCTGTGTCAAGAACAGGGCCATCTGTTTATAGTAGGTTAGGAAATTTGGAACTATTTGTCGCGATATCATCACCTTGAAGGCAGAAAATGTCGAAGTTAATAAAATTTCGGTTTGTTTGTCTATGAATTTATTTCTAATAAATCCATAAAAAGAAAACTAATTGAATCATATTAAATATTAATGTATGTGATACGACACAGTTTCCATAATTGGACTACAGCTACTTGACACAGGCACTTGAGATAGGACTACGCTATCAAAGAAGATAGACATTAAGTAGTTATTACAGACACGAATCATTTTGATATACAAGAATTGTGCCCTATCTTCTTTTTATCTTATTGTTTCTTTTCTATACGAGGTCATCCAACTACAGGTAGCAGATGCGTCATAGTCACTCACCATCACAGACTGTCAACCGTAGGTAGAAACACGAATATAAGAGTGAGTCCAAAGATACCTGTCCAGTACTAAGGCCAGCAGCATGACTGACGGTATCTCGGTGGCGGAGGTCAAAGTGAAGGTCACGAAAAAGTCCAACCCGAGGCCTTCCGACATACGGACCAGCCCGTCGAAGACCAGCGCGCATGTCATGTACACTATAACCATCCGAGCGAGGAGACCTCGGAGAGCTGAACTCTTGAAGACATCCATTATAGACTCTTTTGTGCGGCGAGTCTGACTGGCTGAGACCTACAGAGCAAAAATATAATGGCTTCCTCACATAAAAGCACCCGAGAATAGTTACTTATACCAAGATAGGCCATCATGTTTTACTAATGGTAATTTTTAGATGGACAAGGTTGTGTATGAGAATAAAGTAACTGTATTTTGTATGGAATATTTTATTATTGCGACACATTCACTGTGTACAAGTTGAATAACCGCTATTGTTTTGTTTCCAGTGTTTTGTTGAATACAAAACCAACAGAAATGATTCATGCAATGTTTGTATTGAAACTGTGTCAACTTAAAGCGACGATAATAACTATTAGTATGGATACTAACTATTTACAAACGATAATTAAAAGGAAATTAAAACACGAGAGACTTAAGGAAATAAATACTTCTTTATAATATATAAATCAACTCAATCATAGACGTGACGTTTATTTAATTGCATTAATCGAGCTTCGCAGTTAGTTCCTGAGGTATTTGTTTTGAGCTAATTTATTATTTAGTTTTATTAGAACAGTTTATTGTGCATAATATAAATTTGTTATGTCAACTTACAATAAACTCGTCCATGACGTCATCAGGTATTTTCCTTCCATTGACTCTTTCGAATCTTCTCAGAACTTTTACAGCATCGTTAACCCGCCCCCGAGATGAAAGCCATCTGCAGTTCGAAATTCAATTTTTATAAAAGACAACACATTTTTTACGATTATTATAGAAAATATACATAGAATACTAGATATTAGACTAGGTAACGTAAGTATTTTTTTTTTCACATCACCTAGCGCTCTCCGGTACAGTGAAAGGCACAACTACCACTAGCAGCATGGGCAGTGAAGTGACCCAGAGGAGTGTCCTCCAATCCGAGACCCACCACGCCACCCAGGGAAGGATGAGGCAGCCCCCACCGAAGAACAGAGCTATCGACATGTTCGCTGCCCACGTCCTGTACTTGGGACCCGTGTACTCTAACACTGTGAAACTCAATTGCAATAAGTTTGGACGTTTGTAACCGAAGCTGAAACAAAACTAGCCATTTACAAAGTTTAAGCCTTCTGTCCGACATTAATAAACATTTTCTTAGGATCACCTAAAATATACATGGCCATAAAAGAGGTGTCGTAGGAAGTGCCGACGATGAACCGACAGAAAGCGAAATCCCATATCTCCGTCGTGTATATTGTAGCTATGCCGCCGACCAACGCCATTACGTTGGCACCTGGATGTGTTTAAATTATTAACAGCTTAAATATAAATTTAATTATTCACATTTTTAAAAGCATTTTTTTTATACATATTTATCTTAACCACTTAGTTTAGCAGTTGCGTTTATCAGCAATTAACGTCTCAGATAATTTTTTTCTTCAAAACTATATAAGTATGGAAAAACGGTTTTGTTTAAAAATATTTTTCGTCAAATAACAAATTATTTTGTTAAAATAAAAAGAGCACCAATGAGGTGCTAAAGCACAATAACGAAAGTCTTACCAAACAAAGCCGGTACCCTTCCAAAGTAGTCAGATACCCATCCAAAAAATAAACCTCCAAAGAAGGAGCCAATGAAGAAAACAGTCTGAGTGAAGGGAGTGTAGCCGGAATTATCACACACCCAGCCGCGCTGCAACAAATACAGTCTCCTGAGTGACAAATCTACATATGACCGCATACAAAGTAAGTTGTATTTCCATAGCTTTACTGATGTAAACTTTTATTTCTTTCAAAAGATTTCTATTTTAAACTTGTGATCAGTTAAATTTTTCTTTTACGCTTGATTTACTTTTGATAACACGTGTCAGATCACAGATCTGTGAAGTGAAATGCCTTCAATATTCATTGTTTTTGTAAATTATGTTGTTATTATTTGTGTTTGATATAATACGTACCATAAGCTCCGTACAATTTATTTATAGAAACCATGGACCTTTTAAACTGTTTTAACAAAGAAAGTTTAAGATTTCTCTTTCATTCTAAGTCAGTTGGCAAAAACGAAAACCCTTATGGCTTATATGTATCTCGTTATCCTCTTTCTCATTAACTTAACCACAAGTTTATATTGTCACAGGTATGGGGCGTTTCCAATTTTCGATCGTAAAGTTATTTGTTACTGTTATGTACGAGGATTTATGAACGAAAATGAAACTGTGACGATGTGGACTCGACTTAAATTAACGCATATAGGTAAAGAAAAATTTATACTAACGTCTTTCATCAGTAACAAAAACAAAACTTCTCCACCAATGTATTCAAGAATGAATTTCTTTTATTTTTAATTATATATCATAAAAAAATATAGATGAGTTAATTTTATATAAGACCGTTAATATATGTTATATATTGTATTTATGTAGCAAACGGTACATCTCTGTTAGTTTACCGTTTGACAATAAACGGGGATAAAGGTAGTTGAAGTTTCTCTCTCAGTAATAATCTTTCGGATAACTTGAGGCATGTTGCAAGAAAAAGGTATCAGTCGGTCGTTGATAATACTAACAGAATTCTACTGATACATCTGTTGATTGATCTGTCCTTGAACACATGTTATATATTAGTTTATTATAGCTAGCTTTTGCCAGTGACTTCGTCAGCGTTTCCGTCGGTTTTCGTAAAGAAGTAGCATATGTCCTTCCTCGCGGTTCAGTGGTTTTGATGTAACAGACAGATTAACTTTCGTATTTTAGTAGTGCAATATAATATGTCAATCCGCAATGCTGTGGAAAAAAATAAGGAACCGCAGAATATTATTATTAATAGTCGTGCCCGCAACTGCGTCAGCGTGTACATCCTTATTTGTTGTTAATTAAATGTATTGCTAATATTGTTTAGATCACTTTCACATGAGGCTTAAGTATCTATGGAACGAAAATACTACAGTGCAAAGCTTTCGGGTGAACTATGTTGAAAGTTAACCCGTCCGGCACTTGAACATAAAGATTTCTAGAACTACTAACCCGGGAAAGAGCGACGTATAGCTAACCATGCGAGAAACAACTGACACCGAGATCTACTCCAGCAAACAAAAATCTGCCTTTGAGCCTTATTAATCGTCATTGCATAGCACAACGATACTAGGAATTGCGTTCTTTTAAATTGGAATGGAAAATTATTTGGTATTATGGGAATTCTGGGAATAAAGACGGTTTTAAAAATTTGAGCCTCGATTACATTTTGTTGCAGCTGGGTTACTTGTAGCCGAGTTCCATTGTAAAGTTGTGGTGGTCTTAAATTTTGGAGCAAAATAATCAGAATGCCAATTTTTAAATGAGTTTCATGAGAAGCAAGTCGGAGCATATTTAAAGAATTAAAAATTCTATCGGGTAATTAGTCGCTTCTTATTCATCGACCATTCTATTTATTAAACTATTTTATAAAATAACGAAAAAAGAAATAAAAATAAAATATTTAAAGACTAAAAGTCGCGCTGATAAGCACGGTTTATAATATCAGTTATTGTCTGTCAATTAAATCGAACGCTTTGAACGAATCAACAGCCAAAAATTGAATGAGGCTTACGCTCGCCTCACGCCTTTTTATACCCGCCTGCCGCCGCGAGCCGCGTCGAGCGTGGCTACCGTTACGCAAAAATAATCCTTATATTACTCACCCGCGATGGCTTATTAGGAATAGGTAATAATGTTATTTTTTTTATTAGGGATGAGTGAGAGTATTATAATGGAAGAATAAACAAATATAATCAAAAAGCTACGAACTGCTAAGCTACCGGGAGTTACACGTGTTATTGTGAGTCAACCATAAAAGATGGACGTATGCTGTTGTGGGATATTTTTTATATGATTTTATGTAGAATATTTCCGATACACATGATTTCTAAATAGCTTTAACCATAAAAGCTTCACACGCGACGTAGGCTTAAAAAAAGGAGTTTCCCGTTTTCCCAAAATTTCCCTTCACTGCTTTGCTCCTATTAATAGTAGCGTGATGATAAGTATACTATAACCTGACTAGGAGTATGATAAATAACTGTACCAAGTTTCGTTAAAATTCGTCGAGTAGTTTTTGTTTGTATAAAGAACTTACAGACAGACAAAAAATGTACTGATTGCATTTTTGGAATCAGTATCGATCACTAATCACCCCCAGAGAGTTGAAAATATATTTCATGTATAGAATTGACCTCTCTATAGATTTATTGTAAGTATAGATAACGTATTTATTTTGATATTATTTTATTTTGACCCATAAAACCTTTAAAATAAATAACGTATATAAATTTGTCGAGAAAATATAGCAATAACTTTGCTTCGTCTTTCCTAATCTTGTCTTACTTTTTTTACAAACATCAAATGTTCTGTCTCGAAAAAGATGATAATAGTTTATCTTAAAACCTAGTTATCTGTAGTCCTGTAGTCATTGAACACTGAAAGATCACTTCAAGATAAATAAAACAAATAAATATTGATAAAGTCAAGGCGAAGATCGCTATAGCTGGGCGTTCAATACCAACTCTTTTGTGTGGCACTAGACTATATAACAGATAAATGTCTTAATATTTGCTCTCACCTCACTAACTACAGTATGGTATGGGATGTCTTTCAGTTCGAACTCCCAGCCGTTCTTGCAGGCTGTGATGGGTGTGTCGGGATCGGTTCTGTTGCTGAGCAAAACCTCGGTCCAGTTGGCGTCGTACATGAAGCAGCGGTTCCATTCCTCGCCGTCAATACTTGGTGGAGGAGCAGTCAAATTTCGCCTGAAATCATAAATGTTACTAGCTCATAGTGATTAAAGAATGTATGTATGTATTACAGTTTACTTTCTCCGCTATAGGTTATGTGACGTCATTCTAGATCCAATATGGCTAAACATCCAAGATGATGGGCTCCGGATATTTACTATACTCATACAATGTCGGAAACAAATGTAAAAAATTGCTAGCAAAAAGATGAATTAAAACTATATAAAAATACATTTAATTTTGTAGAACTCAATGTTTTTGTCAAATATGCTGTTAAAAGTATATACAATCAAAAAGGTAATGTCAAATCGAGCTTTCGCATACTTCATTTCAATGAGGCTATAGGTTTAGTTATAATACACAAAATTGTCCCACAAAAAACAAACGTTACCAAAGAAAGTGGTATTGTCTGTACACAAATTCTATAGTTTCAAGGAAGGAAATAGGAAATTGTATTTACATAAGTGACTATTAGTGTCAAAGTAGATATACAGAAGGCTATTTACATTTTCGTTGAAAGGAGAATTTACCCAGACCATAAAAAAATATATAAAATGTGGATTTGATAATACGCCAATGAATGAAAAAAACGCTTATTCCTAGTATTTACTTAACATCACTTACTCTAATAGTACTTTAGAGTAAGTAAGTCGAGTAAACCGTGACATTGAAATAAAAAAAATACCCATTTATAAAAACTTAAGATCACGATAAATAAATCGAAAGAGAACACATTTATAAAAAATCGACTGACTGACCGACGGTTAAGAAGAGGCAGCTTCACGTCACGTCACCTGTGGCCAATTAAGATTTTCTCACGAACTGAAAACTATAAAGTAACAAACTGTAAAAAAGAGCAAGTGCGGCAGCACAGGATCCAGGCGGCACAATGACCTTTTGGTACTCTGACCTTGAAAATATAACCAAACCAGAGATTCCCAAACTCTTATTTCGCATAGACCACTTTAAGAATTTTGATGGCACCGATGCACACTCCGCAACTACATTTTAATTCTAGAAATCAAATTAAATATTTGTACATATATTGATTTGGTTATTCCTATGTACATATTACTGCAAGCCCAAATATATGTACCCACTGTGTTAGATTGTTTTTAGATATTAATAATTATAAAGCATAAACCAATACCAGAATTGACTAAATCTCGTGTTGTTCCTGAATTTGGGCAACACTAAAATTAATAAAAAGTAGTGTTTCATAAACCACGAGTATATAAAAAAAATTATACACTAAAACCGTCCTCGAGAATCACGTTATCGAGCGGTGATAACTGTTTGATAATTGGTGCAGTAGTTTTTCCGTTTATCACGAACAAACAGACAGACAGACGCGGCGAAGGACTTTGTTATATGTTATGGATATTGATTGATATTTTATACGATTTTTCAATTTTAAAAAGCTCAAGAAACGGTTCTTATGAGTTAGAACCACGGCCGACTAGTTCATACTCAGATAAAATGAACAGGTTTAGCAGTAATCTTATGGGGTATGCTATCAACTATCCCGAACAGTATTCGTTAAACTATGCATTAGCCGGCATCTTTATAGTAAATTGTATTTATGTACAAACAGCATGTTAGTATATATATAATATTAAACAGTAACAATAACGTTTTATTAATGACGAAGGCTTAGATGTAATTAACAAAACCAGTTCAAACAGAACTTCAGATATTTTTAGTTCACAGCGACATCGAAACGTTAGTCTTATTTTTTTTTATTTTTCTTAACGGCTACCTTCTCAGCCACTCACTTATACCTCATCCCAAGGTAATGTGATAACAGATCAATATGCTTACTAATAGTTTGTACGGTCACACTACATATGAATGTTTTTAATTCAGTATCTTCGTTAATATAAGGAAATGAAAAACTTAACGCTCCGTATGTAGTATAGTACTTATGACGATTTAATTTTGAACTGGTCATAAGTATACAATTATAGCATCTAAACATCGAACGTTATACTTCTCTTATCACGGTAATTATATTAATATTAAAATTCAGTTCACTATAGAATTTGAGGCAAATAAATCTTTAGTTTTTCTTGGTATATCTGACAGTGATCGGGGACATACCGTTTATAGGAAACCCACCCAGATAATCTACGCATTGGTTCTGGGTGTATAAAACATGAGTGTGGCTTATCGTAAATTGGACAAACAAAGACGAGCATCGGTACGAGGTTTAGAGAATATATCTCAGATTCATTCTAAACGTGCGTTGAAATCACAATGGATAAACAAAATAAGTTAAATAACAGGCGGTAGATGACAAGACTAACTGAAACAGATGACAAGACTTACTGACGCTTTCATTACGTCCGCCCGCGTCCACGGTTGCTGTAAACTGTAAAGTGACCGAAACGTCGGGATTATGTAGTTTTTAAAATAATAAAATTGGAGAAATAAATCCGAAAACAATTAGTTTTAATTTTGATAATCAAAATAATTAAAAGCCGGTTAATAAAATTTTGACAAATAAAAAACACAAATTAATATTAATTTGGATTTGTCGAATGAAAATTAGGCCTAAATATGGCCGTTGTTATTGTGTTTGATATAAATAAGACGTTTATATTTTTTTAATATGATTGGAAAACAATAAGAAATAGTTCAGAAACGAAGAGTAAAAACTATTAATAGCGATCAATGAGCGGTCAAGGATGACCGATAAAGATCCTCTGATTATTGATAAGCATATAATGAAGTGACGTACTCTTATTGATGCACTTGGAAATTTAATTAAGCGTTTTGTTACTCTATAAATTCACTAACAACAATTTTATAATCTTATATTAAATTATTGTACTGGTGATATACACCGGTGAAGCCTTGGGGTCTAAATAAAAAAGTGCTGGCGCAGAAGGCAAGGGGAAACCACTGCAACTATCCTCCCAAGATGTCATCATGTATACGGATCACCGATACCGGATACGTGATGACCACGATTTACAGAGACGTGTTACAGCCTCTTTTATATATATAATTTATAATTATGAATAATTTTGTAAAAGAATGTACATATTAATAATATTTACAGTGGCTATTCCTATTGTTTGATTTAAAGAAGATAATGTATATGAAGCAACTAGAAGAGGTCTAAAATAAAGAGATAGACGTGCGATCTTAATAGTGATCGAGCCCTTATTATATCATTCTCGATTAATATTTATTGTGCTTCTAATATCTACGATATTTTATATATCTGTTAAATCATGCCAGACCCTCTCATCCCATATCACCTATGAAACTATTAATCTGATAAGTCAAAATCAGATATAATTCTAAGCGACAATTCTAAATAGAATTTTATTTCACCAAAAAAAAATAACGTTGAGAATTAAGTTTAATTCAAATTCGTCAATTAAATCTTGATGCAATTTTCTGTTCTTTTCTTTCTCAGTTTTTAGCTATATTTTTAATTTTCGTTATAAGAATTACTGTAACAGAGCATTCGTTCCCAGAAAGAAGGATCGGGCGAGGAAACCTCAGACCATTTCTTAATGCTTAACAACGGTAACGCTAAAACAGCCCTGCTAGAAGTGGAGACGAACCTCGTTCTATATTTCCGATAGATTTTTTTAAATGTCGAAAACCACTTATCATATAAATATAAGATGGTGCCAGATCCGAAGAATCAAAAAACAACGTTTCCGGCCAACAACTTGCACTGTAGCATAAAAACAGTCGAGTCTATTATTATCGAGACGAAAAGTCGCAATTTTTGTTTATTGTAAACAATTTTGTAACGCTTGGTTTCCAGAATTTGTGGCTAATTTAATGAACAGCTTGCATTTAAAATATTGAAGTAATCAATAAATCTAACAGAAGCCACTGATACAACCAGCTAAGTATTAGAACGAGAAGTTACCTGGTTATTTTTTAACTGTCTAACTTTTTTAGGTTTTAATAGATTCACGGGGGAGGGAGGTTAGTCTGAATGCGTCCTTAAAAGTCAAGACCGAAGGTCTAAATAAATTAAAAAGTCCAAATTCTTACATAAAATAAATGAAAACCTTGATGACCTTAACAATCCGTAATCATAGATCATCTTCTAGTTTATTTACAATTAACAATACGTTATAAAAATAACGTTTAGTAAGTTTTCTTTTAAATAAACTTATTTCTTCGAATGGAGATCGTAATGATGTAGGTGTACCAAAAACTACACAACAATTCGGTGAGTCTTAGACAGCGGTTATCAATGTTATACCTTGCCTCTTAAATCTAGGGCATTGTTCAGACAATACAAGAATGTTAAACTATAGGGCCTAGCAGAACCTGCGTAAATATATAACTAATATTTGTAATGTGACTGTCGACACAAAAGTTACACGCTACATTGTTTAATATTCTATTGTCTCAACAATAATATAGATTTACAACGATAGCAACAATATATTATACGGTACCGTGATCAAAACTAAAAGAGCCTAATAATAATTATAGCCTATTGTTCGACAGGAAGTTGGTAACATTTCAATTACTAATATAACCAAAACAAAGGAGTCAAACTAAACAGAACAGTTTAAAAAGACTCACCTCAACTCGGGATCTAAATGAGTTAGTTCTGGAACTTTACACCAGTGCCGTTGTGGGGTAGCGGCTATGAACATTTGGACGAAATATATGAATGCGAAAAACACTCCCACTGGTAACATCCCCAGGAACAACAGCTTCTGGTAGCGGCCGAACTGACCTATGTGTACCAGCACAGATTCCAGCGCATCGCTGTCATTGCCTTTAATTTTCTCATCTTCTTTCTTATCCTGAGAAAAAAGGACAGCTGTTTTACTCGTAACTCATTTAATTTAAACCTAAAAATGAGTAGGTCATTGAAAAAATATATTTATCTTGAGGATAAGCACGGAAAAAATAGACGACATTTATAAGAATATATCAGTTATGAAAATAAATTTAATAACACACGTGTAATAAACTCTTAGACGATGTAATTCATTTAATTGATTGTAATCGTTCCAATTTATTACTACTTTTTCATTTATCATGAACAATTGTCTGTATACAACTTAACTATGAAATTAAATCGAAAATTATCTAGGACTCCCTTACATAAAAACTATTTTATTCCGTTATGCATTTATTCTTTCCCGAAATTTTTAATCATGCAACAGTTATAACAAAATTACACAATCCTTTATCACAATGTGGAAAAACAGACCGACAATAAAACATTTTTTCTCAAATGTCACTATTTCTGGGAAGCTAATAAAATCTCTTTTTGAGAAGTTCATTATAAAATGACATTTAAAATCCCTATTGTGCCCAGGGAGAGACTGATCTAGGGACATCTAAAACAAATGTTTGGGCGTCTTTATTCTTCACTATAAAGATATTTATTTACCTACTTATGTTTAAATCAAAGGGAGTTTCTGACATGTAACATGAGAGACAACACGCTGCGTGATAAAATATTATTTTGGAGGAATTTATCAATTATTACTGAAACCAGCTCATGCACGTTCCAAAAAGAAAACCCCTGGATATTCCAAAAATTTCTACAATTAATGAACGCAATTTAAGTATTTAATAGTGTAAAGTAAATATTTGTTAAGGATTTTGCTACGACCAGAAAAACAAAAGAAAACCGATATTTTCGCCACAGTTGAATTTGGGAATAAAAAGCAAAAGAAAACGATACGTCCAATGTCATAACATAAATCTATACCTTCGTGTGTTGGTCTTCATTTAAATCGTTTAATATCATTTTACACAAACACAGAACGGAACAGTTGTTAAACACCCTCGCAGTAACAATACCAACTAACTGGTTACTGTCGCCTATAAATCTAACGTGGTATAGATAAAAAAATGTCCAATATCTTGCCGTATCACCAGCCGATCGATGTTTTTCGTAATCGATCTTTGTGTTACGTAAAAAAAATATTTTTTTTTTAGTACTATCACTTCTGCACACTGCTACCGTCCAACATACAGGATACTTTTACGTTCCAAGAAGGTTTAATATATACAAAATATAATAAAAAATCCTAATGTTCGAACAGATCAGTACGATATCATTTTAACACTACGAAAACCATGGCAACTAAATCAGATATCAAACAAGTTGATACAACTAATTACTATGCGCTAAAATAGGTTTCTATATGTAGGGCACATACATACTAACATATTTGTAACAAAAGAAATCTTAGCGTATTTAGTATTACTGGAAAATTTATTAGATCTTTAGTTGCATTATAAACGTTCCCGAATATTCAGAACCAATAAATTTTATCTAAAATTAGTCATAGTAAGTATTTACACAGCGGAACAAATGTTTTACAAGCGTGACTCCTAATTAATTATTTCTTTAGTTTGTATCTATTTTAGGGTGCAATTAAAGTGACTGGCGTTTGTTAACCGTTCTTATTATAGAACTTGAATTTATAAACATGTTAATGTTACCGGTTCAGTTAAATAATGTAACATTACGTTGTCTTTAAGAATACTTTCCACTGAGCATGGAAAACATTTCTTTGATAGTGAAAAGGAAAATAGGCTCTTAATTGGTAATTATATTTAATTTTTGATTTGTTTCTTTTTCAAAATATAATTTAATTTGATTCAACAATGGATTTTGCTTTTCAACCAACAAAAATATTAAATTTGGTGTTAGGAAGAGGAAGACTGTTTTCTACTACAGGTAAGTAAATTTTTTGTAACCAATCTTTCAGGATATGGACGAAATTAATAATTCTTAGATAGCGACAAGTTTTTTTCATTTTCCAGTGTCGTAAAAGAATAGAATGTGATGATTGGTGATTGAAAAATCACTTTATCGATCGCCCAAATAGGATATAAAAGAATATTACGTCCCAACATCTTTTCCCGAGTTAAATTCATAGTACACAATTTAGTGGCATATGAACTTAGAAACTTTGCACATTATGTATATGCCATCAAAGACTTATTTACCTTTAATATTATCAAATATCGGTTAATGTTTATAAATCAAACCGTCATCAGCAGACAACAGAATTGTATTCAAATTAAAGTTTATGTCAGTTCCTATGAGAATGTGCACACGAACGCATCGAAATTGATTCACCAGCAATTTATTAAATTTAGAAACAAGCACGGAATAAATATCAAGTACAATGTATTAAACTCTGCATTAACCACAGATAAAATTATATTTCTTTTTTTATGAGAATTAAAAGACAATTTAGCCATACAAAAAATATCATGCCAATTTAAAAACTCTTGCAGGTTGACAGTTTAAAAATTTCAACTTTATATTGAGGTTTGTTATCTTTCTCAAGTTTTTGAACGGTTTAAACGAAACACTTCCAATTACTTTTTAAATATATACAGATTAAAAACTTCTTGTTATGAATCTAATTAAGATAGCGATATTATCTTCATCAATTAATCGCTGACTTTGAATGCTTGCATGCTAAGAAAGATACTGACTTCACAAACGGTAACTTTACCAGGTCACGGATAGCGTTTTTCCTTTACAATTCTCGTCCTTTCCTGTCTTTGACACAAGATAGAGATCTTAAACCACTAAGGTTTTTGACAACTATTTCTAGATGTTTCTTAAGAATAAACACTTCTCAAGTATCTTTATAATAGAACTCTTATGACAAGTCGTACTCAAAAACAATCTCTATATATACGACTTGTAAAAAAAACAATGCTGACATCGGAATAATATTGTTTTGATAATAAATAAATTAGAAATATATTTAAGGCACACGTGAATCGTAAAAAAGATTATGTACGTGACGTGTTATGTGTACATAATCATGTCAACTTAATGTTACCAATATATGAAACATATCAAACGTGAAACAAAGGACAGATTCGTCAAATAGTAAAGCCGTAATGTGTTTTATGGCGTCATTCAAAATAGTTATAAAAGAAATACAATAAAATGCAATCAACTTAATTTAGCCCTGATAATGAAGATCGTATTCATCCTCATTACAAACATAACCGCGACACGACACATGTTTTGTTTTTGTCTCAAACGTTATTATGTCGTAATCCCAACGTTTCCGTATTCCTCGTTTCATTGAACAGCTGTCGTACATTTTAAATTTAAGTGCAGTCCAAACTAATGTAACGACAACATAATAAATGATACAAAATGATGAGTATAAGACAATGGATCTTTCGCTTTTAAGCAATGAATTAATAATGGATTTATTTTTAAATTATTTGTGTATTCGTGTCTTTATTTATTAAGATATCTACAGAATATCATTATTACAAGATCTACAAAACTTTTTCCATCAGTGTGATTATCATGAGACAGTCTTTACGACTATTTCTATAAAATAACTTTTATATTGTTTAATCTCCTTCATCTAGAATCATGAAAAATTATTTAGACGTGATCTCATAATACTTTTAATTATAAAATAATTACAGTTTTGTGTTATAAATATTTGAACATTTGGTAAAATAAGCACGTCCTAAATAGATGAAGGAAGTCACGAGATTTACCTCAAAGTTAAGTTTGTTCAAATTATTTCAGTGAAACCAGCTTTTTGCTAAGGAATCTTTGATTGCAAGTCATCATACATTTGACTTGTTTTTGATTTGAAAACAGTTTTTTTTGTACTACTTCATTGCCATGACTTTAAGTTATTTTCTTAAATACGCTTAATATCAGCTGTGGTGTAGTTGCAAAAAAAAACTCGCCTCAATTGTATCCCTTACCTTAAATATTTTTTAAACTTCCATCATGACCTTCATTTTCCCCACTCCTTAATGTTATAAAAAAACTAAACAATAACCGTATACACTGATTGTCTTAAAAGAAAATAATATTAAGGCAATTTTTTGTTGCAAGAATTCGTAGCTATAGGTCCAGTATATTTTCTCATCCATAGTCCTATATTATAAGCCGTCTTATCTCTCCTGTTTGATTGTAAGCGGTCGGATATTTTCTGAGGAGGATGCTGACTTTAATCTAGAAATTAGTTGATTGAGTTCGACATGAACGTCTTTTTTTTCATAAACACAATACACATTTAGACCTGATTAAATACGGGCAATATGTGTAACTACATTCATATCAGATTTCGATGTGAATGAAGATTTGCTAGTATTGCGCACTATTCAAGTGGAATTTCCCCAAATTAACGCTTCCAGCGAATTCCTTTAGAGTTTTTCCGAAGGGATTAAGGTATGGCGTTATCCAGGAGAGGAGTGAAAAGTCCGAAAAGAACAAGGGATACCTACTCCTGATACTGCTGGCAACATGATATAAAAAGTACCAATTGAATTGTAAGTGTGTGAACATACGATGAGGTACAAAGTACTACGTGATTACTTATTTAAGACTACGAGGAACATATCACACGATTATATTAAAAACCTTGGTAATCGGTATTTACTTTATGTTAGTTCGGCCTTAGGAATAGAAACATGGTCTTGCTTTGAATAATAATGAAGATAACGATTAATTAAAGTGACATTTGTTAAAACAACCCTGATATCGTTTAAAAAAACTTATATATTGAAGTCTAAGTGTTTCATATCAGAAAGCAGGTTTAGCGGCGACCGTTTGATTAAGGTATTTAATTCAGACAATGAACAATTAAAAAATTAAATAATATTACTGAAACAAATTTTAATATTCATATTGAAAAACTACTCTCTAACACTGAGAGACTGCTCTTACTAGGTAATTGCAAATAGTTAGTAACATCAAAACATAATGAGATCTAAAACTTTCGCGAGTTTTATTCATTTAAATGAAACTAATATGTTTTCGGATATACTACGCGGATTTTATTATTTTAAAACTACATAATCCCGACGTTTTCGTTACTTTTGAGTTACGTTACGAAACGTCGGGATTATGTAGTTTTAAAATAATAAAAACCGCGTAGTACATCCGAAAATATATTAGTTTCATTTAAACATCAAAACAGTAAATATTTCGTGTAATATTTTCATGTTCAATGGAAGTTATAGGATTATTATTTACTTATAATATAAGAATGCTTCTTCACAATGTCACTCGGATTAATTTGCTTAATTATGTTAATTTTGATTCCCTTAGGAACGTCAAAAATGCAAAATCGACGCAAGATGACACAAGATTCTTAGATTGCACAGACTTATGTTTGTTTTTTTTCTGATAAATGGGAATTCAGTGTGATTATATTGTTATAGTGTTTTCACAGAAGCAAAAGCAGACGGACGACAAATATTTTCTATGTATGTATTTTCCAATCGTGTTACGAAATTCAAATTTTAAGAGGAGACAGACTTAAAGAAAATTATATTGAAATCTTTACCGTCTACTCGCAATCTCTGTGGGATGACGTTGTTTAGATTACGCCTTAATCAGATTCGATGACTTTTTACTCTGTTTAAGACACTACATATAAACAATAGAAATTTTATAAAGATTTCAGTTCATTCTATTGTATTCAAATTTCTTTTAGAGTATAGACGGATACGCGTTTTATATTCGACAGTTGTCTCGCTAACACGTTTATACAATGACCTCAAGATATAAACGAACTGAATTTGAATAACTTCTTTGTTAGTTACCGCTACGTTTTGCTATTGATGGTGCTTTGTAAAGCTATAGTTATTTGCGAATGTTTCTTATATTGTAACTTTTATCGAATAAAGTCATTAGCTGCCACAGTTGTGTTGAAACTGGCATACTAAGGACAAGTTACTTGGGAAAGTCTTCTCAGAGCAACATTCCACGTCCAGTTAATTTTTACGCGACAGTTGAAGAGCCTTCACAAACCCGTCTGTTTTTTTCCTTTTTGAACTTATTTTATTCTGTGATACTCCGCCATTAATTCACTGGAATTTATATCTCATTATAAAAAATGGTCGTGATTTAAAAGCGCCTTGCCTTTCTTTGGTCCATGCTATATAAGATTAAGGATAAAAAATAATTAGGTACTAGAAGTAGACTAAAAACAAAAAGGACTTTAATAATCAGCAATGCCTACGTTCATAAAGAGTAAATATGAATTTTGAACCTTCTGTAAATTCAACTAAATAGCTTTTTAACATTATAAATAACATAAGGATAACGTTGAATTATCGTCAGAATGTTTTACGACCTCTGTATTCAATATTATACGACTTAACTTTGATACTAGCTAAAGAGTGGTGACTAATATTAACGTCGTACAAGTAATTACACAGATAACTATAAATTTGTTGGCACACAATATCCTGCTCTTAATACATACTTGAATGTATTTGATATATTATTTTTTTCTATTAAATCCTCCATTTTTTATGCTACGCCAAGCTTATAATATGGAGATTTACAGTTTTCATTAAAAATTGTATGTCGTTAATGATTTTTGTAAATAAATACTGCATTCGCAATAAAGTAGACACTGTTGATGCCACAGCGAAAACTCAGTTTGTCATTTGTTACATAGTTAGCGATTACTTTACAGACATCTTATAATAATTACATAATTTTGCGAAAGGAGTCCTTAGTCTATTACACAATTATTTAATCTATGTTTGAAGTATAGTTTTAATATAAATCCACAGATTATATTACTATTATTTACTTGGATATATGAACTATTTTCCATCTCAGTCTCGTTTGAAATAGACTTTATATTTATTAAAAGACTTACATATGCACAAAAACAAACGACCTTGTTTCAAAACTCTTTATCATCCTTATTGTGAGATATTTTAATAATTTTCTTTATTATTTTGTATTAGATAATTATTTTTATCTCTTGTATGCTAATAAAATGTAATTTTTATACTTGATGCTTCATGTTTCGGATCTGCCTTTCTTATCTTTTTAATGTAGGTTATAGACATTTTCCGTTAATTTATTGGAATTTTTTTGGAATTATCTGTATCTGAAAATTTTAAAATACGATAGTACCTTTTTTAAAATTTCGTGCTTCGGAGATAACCAACTTTTTTTGCGTTTAAATTAGATATTGATATAACTGTGCTTGAAAGGAAACATCGCAAGGAAACCTGGGCTTATATGTAATTTCAAGTTCAAAGTTTGAAAACTTGAAACCTCCTTGACCTCGCGTGGTGATTAATGCTCTGACCTTCTCCATGTGAGAAGAGGCCATCTTCTCAGAAGTGGGTACCTACTCTGATGATGATGACGATGATGATAGCCGTGATAAATATTTAGTAAAGGATTTTTAGTTTTGTTTTTTCTACTGTATACTGTTGTCTAGTTTCTTTTAATTCGTTCACTATTCGTGTTAAGCTTTCCATATACTTTACGTTTCTTTTATTTACGTATATTGTCAGCCATTGCTAGTCCCTGCTGACCTCACTAAGGCACTTATATTTTTATAATAGTTTTACTACTATTAATGTTATGTTATTAGCTTGATTGATTTGTGTTTAGCGATAAAAAAGCGATCAATTTCAAGCAAAAAGCATTGCTTTTTTGTTGTAGTGATGTTAATTAATAATTATCTATAATTAATTGAGCCTCTTTAACGTCAGTTATTGTTAAAACATTAACTAATTAAGTCGCCTTGAAGCAACACAAGTGGATTTCTACTATCTTATTCACCTATACTTTGACCGTTCTATATTACCAATAATCAGGTATTTTTCTATTTCTCAACAACCTGCCCTGTTTTTTATTCTCCACCCAATATCTTCTCGGAATTCGGATTATCATCAACCGGATGTCCCCCAGAGACCACGTCATTCGAAACCTAAAGAACATTACTCGGAGATGCTTTAAAAGATCAATCTTTTTCATCTTTTGAAGTGAAACTTCTTTAGAATCGTTGTGATTTCCAACTCGATGTTACGATAAAATAAGTCTATGGAGACATTAACACAAATGTATAGGATTAAGCCGGCGAGAGAAGGAGATAGAATACATTAGTCCTTCTCGGTCTCCTCCTTGCGCGACTCTTCGCAGCATCCCCACTATAGTCTACTAAACATTGTCCATATGTGTGTTCCTGTGTAGTGGGATGGTTAGTATATGCTGTATCTATTTCTTGCGCCAGGTCCGAGCGTTCTACGTGTTATGTTAGTATGTGTTTAGTGCATGTGTTTGCGACTGCGTATTAGAAAGTTTTTAGTATAAATGTGTTGATTGTGGACGAATTTTTATTTGTGTCGATATTTTCATCCCCTTGATAAATTAATTTTATAACTATGCCAAAAACTAAAGCTGAAAAGAATCGTGAATACTGACGGAGTAATTATTTATATTAAATTTATTGATTGACTATATCCGTCTCAATCTGTCATAGCCTAGCCCTGATAAATAAAACTTATTGAAGAGTATTAAAATGATAACATTTTTATTGTTTTCCGTAATTCCAATTCTTTTTTTATGTACTTATAAATATACAGTTTACCTGAAGCGACTGTTCATTGTCTTAATATTTTCTTTAAGTTTTTTAATCAGGGACTTTTCAGAGGTTTCACTTCTACCGTGTGTGTCTTGCGCACACGCACACTTTTAGTTTTTGTATCCGGAGGTTTTTCCTTAACATCAAGAGACCTTTTTGCTATTCTGATGTATGAATTTAATACATCGAGGTCTTCTCTTGGAATAATATCGCAGTATGACATTTGCACAAATTGACACGCAAACATATATAGCCTCTATAAATTTTCCACTAACTTCTTTTTTCTATAAGAGCATATTTCTGAGCTTATATGTAATCCTGTGATTATACTATGTAAAATGATTTTTACGTCCATAGATTTTACAAATGATGTATTACTAGCACTTTATTCGAGTCTTTTGAAATATCCAGAACTATATTTAGAACACTTTTTGACATTACTGAAAACGATTTTGACAAATCCTCACCAACGTTACTTGTAATCTGTAGACATCTAACTAATACATGATATATAATTAAAAGGCTTACAGATACACATTATTTACCACAGATCAAATATAATAGCTATAAGCCTATTTATTCTTTACTCTAAAATCTAACCGATTGTCTTGTTTTCCTAGGTATATTCCGATACTAGTAAATACGAGTAGGTACTCGATACTTTTGATTCGATACCAAGTAATTATAGCATCGAATCAATTTTGCGATACATACTCGGTATCGAAACAAAGTTACTTGATATCAAATCGAATCAGCATCACCATTAAAAAAAATCCGAACGCATCATACATAACCTCGGTTACCGAGTTACCGGTACTTTCCGCGTGGTGGCGTGGCGTGCGTAACCTTGAACACTTACTCTTTTTGGAGAATCAAAATGCTGGAAAGTTTTTGGTTTAAAGAATGCACGCAACGCAAAACATTTTCAATGAATAAATATTTCTTTCTTCTCAATTTTGTTGTAATTATTATCCTTCAACGTTCATTTATAGCGTCCTCAAAATAAATAAAAAAGTATCGATACTTACTGGTATCGATACTTTAGGAGTATTTGTATAAGTAGTATCGAAAAAACACTAAAATACTTTGATGGTTTTGGAGCAACGAAACCATTGAACTTACCATTGATATATTGACATTGACATATTTGACAGATAACTTTGATTGAAAATAGTAAATTATATAAATCCATGGTAATACGGAACGAATTTTAACAAAAAAAAAATCTATGGTAATAAGAATTTAGTTGACACAATCATAATATAAAGTGTCGTAGTGTAATTTCTGACGATATTACTGGAACAGCTTCATTCTGTATGTTAAATAAGCAAGTGTATTTTATAATAAGTACACCTCATAAAAACATAATCTTGTTAACAGCTGGTTTGGGTGAGTAACTTTCCTCTTATCGAACATTTGTCACGTCTGACACATTTATTTGTTTAGTTTTCATTCCAAATTTAAATTTTATAAAAAAAATATATAAAAATAAGAGTAAACGTAAAGCCGGGGTTTTTCAATAGTATTCGAATCTGACTGCATTGTCCATTATGACTTAGATCACGTGAAAAATGTTAAATACATTGAAATGTGTATTTTATTTGATATGAAGTTTCTGAAGTAAGTATATATGTTTAATATAATGTTCCATTGTATTTTAAAGAGTTATTAATAATAGAAAAAACTATAGATGAAACATTGTTTTTTGAGCAACTTTGTACTGGCTTGTAAAAAGTTTTTTTTTTTGATATGTGTTTTGCTGTTAGCCCTGCGGCTTTTACAGTGTCACCGGAAGAGCGAAAGTTATATTATATTTAATTTGATTAATAAATTATTTATACGTTTGATTTGTTGAACGAAATACAACATATTTCTATTCTTCATCACAATCACAAAGACTCATTAGTTAGTAAATTATTAGTATAGTAAACAGAATATTTCTTAAGATTTTATTATTTATTGCTTTAAAATAAGCTGTTATATTGGAATAACAAAAAGAAAAACGATCATAATATTTTTATGACCTGAGAATACTGCGAGGTTTAGGCTTTGTCTGATCACAGTTACGACTTTTCTGTAAAGCATTCCGAGTTCTGTACTAATAATAAATAATTTCAAGAACGCAGGTTAGTAGAACTTATACATGTAAAATAATATAAAAACAACATTATCAACATGTCTCTTAAAATGTATAATTATAACATATTTGCATAAATACTTTTTTGTAATTTGAAAACGTAATGACTTCTGAACTTGCATGACTCGCGTAATTTATGTAATAACATAAATTCCGTGTATATAGTAAAGGTCAAAGTTTACTTCTAACATTGATTTTTTTTTTAATATTTTAAAATAAAAGGTTAAACCATTCATATTATATGAATTGTTTTAGTAAGTGGTTTATTATTTTATTTGCAATGACAATGGCAAAGATTAACATAGTTTCCTCTTAAAACAATGAGATCCAGTAAAATACTAAATATATGTGTGTGTGTGTGTGTGTGTGAGAGAGAGAGAGCGAGGGAACCGAAAGCAAGACCCTGGTTCCTTAAAAGGCCTTGGAGTCTGGGCGTTCAGTACCTACTGATGACGGACGGGTTTCCATTTTGAAGCAAAGATAGTCTTAACTCAAAATGATACTTGTGTTTTGCAAAAAAATGCTTACAATGAAGGTCAAGAAGTGTATAGCAGGGATTCTACCACTGTGGCTCCTAAGAGCGACCAGTGTGGAAATTTGGACCAATGTGGACTTTTATGTGGTAAATTCTGTATTAAAATTGTGGGTACTTGAACAAAACTAATCACCTGATGTATTACTTGAATTATTTATATCGGTGAAGTGAGTAAATTGAAAACAATTATAATGAATGAATACACGATAAGGAATATTTTTGATACGACGAGCGGCAAGCCACTCGGCGCGACATATATACATATATAATGTATATATCGGCGCAAGCAGCTTCAATGACGGATGCAACATGAAAATAACTCAAGGCTGTCATCAATTATTATAACAACTTATTGGTCGTCGTTACTATTGTTAAAAGTAAAACGAAATCAAAGAGAATAGAACTATGTATGAATTCTGGTATAAATATGACGTCTGGACGCACGACAGCAGACTGCAGAGTTCAGCGAGTGCGGATCATAAAGAATGTGATTATGAAGAACCTTCGAGAAATACAAGGACATTTAGAAGAATTGAAGTTTCACTTTAAAATATCTGGAACGTACTGAAACAAGTGACATTAGTGACGTCAGCTAGGCTGGCGTCCTATCTTTAAAATAATGAATTTGTAATAAATCCGATATATATGACTGGATCTCAAAGAATAGACACATGTATAAAATTGTATGATATATTTATATGCTATTTTTCAACATATTTTTTCGTAGTTTTTTAATACTAGATTTTTTTAGTGCGAGATGAAACATTCAATTCGAAGAGTCAAAATCATATATACGTCAAAAATGGCCATTTTTAAATATAGTACATCGATGTCGACAGTATAGATTCCAGAATCGTGAAATGATTTTAAGATATTTCTCATTATGTTATTCAAAAATCTCTACAATTCTATTCTAAATTACGAATGTATTTTTTTTTATTTAATTGAACAGATAGAAGGTATAATAGCAGTTTTTATTTTTTCTCTACGCTTAATGAAAGTCGGACCAAGGAGGTTTTAATGAACCTTTTTATTAAAATTAATGTTATTATTTTATCGCATTGCTCAATCTCGACTACGAGGGTAGCCTTCGTCCTCGGTATACCGGAACTACCTTTATGCAAAAATCAATATTATTCAAACATGACCTATGACCTTACAATAAACATTTTTTGTACACGAATAACAACAGCACTAAGCAAATTCTGTTTATTCTGTAAATAGTGATCGCTGTGAAGCCGAACTCGCTACATTATTCATTATTTTGCGCTTAAACGCTGAATAATGAATGTTTTAACTTACAACATCTGTAACCAGAATATGTCTACGTTGATAAATATTATTTAATCGGATGTTTTAAATACAATTTTAAATGTTTATGTTTATTGTGAACATAACAATTATAGGTAGGCATTAGCATTCAATAAAGATATACATGTTTTGTTATAATGGTATTTGTTTCGAGATTCCAAAGATCCGGTGGTTTATAATGAAAAATTTAAAATTTTTATTTGTTTATATTGAGGATGTAAAGTCACGGGATAAGTACTTATTACCTAAGTAGCCTCAAAGTAATAGTTATGAAAACCCTTAGGACCTGTTGCTTATCTACATCTTGCTACGTTTCACCCAACACACAAAACAAAGAAATGCAACGTAATAGTATCATTAGAATTAAAACCTCCTTTTTTACAAACTGACCTTAATATAATTTTTATATGAATTAACCTTACTTAAGCTAAAACTTGTAATAAAATAGCGTCTAATATGCCTGCCACATACGACGTAACATACGAAGCTATTCCCGTTTACTACTTAGTACTATAATGTGATAAGATTTATGAATGACAAACGGTAAGACGGTAAGTATAAAGAAATACAAAATTTATAACTATATTAAAAGTAATATCGTAAACACAGCCGACATCTTAAAGGAGGATAAAAGTATAAAGTTATAAATTATCTGTGACATAACTGTGTTAATTGTACTCTGTTGGCGATGTTTAATGGAGAATGCGAATTTAAATTAATATCGATCGATTTATGTTTATTTTAAAATGCTAATTGAGTTCTAAAACCTAGAAATACTGCGGTAAGTATGGAACTATTTACTCGTTAATATAAATTGTTCATATAAGTTATTCCATTTAATATAATTGGACTTTCAAATCAGAAAAAAGGTTGGTTGATGTGAGAAACGGTTTTATTTACAAAAATATAGAAGCATTCACGTTTCCAGTAGTTATATGTGATATTTTCTATCGTCTGCGATGTATTGTAGAAGACTGTTCTCAGTTCTTCTTAATCTGAACAGTCAACTTCAGCGTGCTTACCAAACGTTTTCATTATCATACAACATACGAAACGTTTCCCGTCTCGCATTCAATGACCTACGTTAATACTTTTATGTGACGAGGTTTATGTATTAAAAATCGTTAACACTCACACGGAGTGTGACGATGTAAACTTGTGAGAATGCTTTATGCAAAGGACAATAAGATTATCGAGTTTGTCACGATAATCGTTAAATATTTATTGAGAATTCTCATTATCATTGTGTAGTTAAAAATATAAACTAATATTGCGAACTAAAAACTATTTTTAAATAAATGAAAAAAAAAACTGTCAAGACGACAATCAAACCAGCCATAGACAATAATAATATTTTATTTCTAGCTCTCGTAAGTTTCTGTTTGACATGACAAAAAAGTTTTTTTTTTAATAATAACTAAGCACGTGTCTGGTAGAAGATATTCAATATTAATCCTAGGAATTACGTTCACATCTGCATCATTATCTATGTAAGTAAACTATGATAAACCTTTAAACATATTCAGCTGAGATCACTTTATAATGCTAGAATTATAAAAATCATGTACCTTTTGATTGGTGTTACGTAAACACAAAAAGCATAGCATCTGATGTAACCCGACACTACAAATGTACATATAACATAGTAGATTAAAAAATATTTTTGTAAATTTAGACCTAAGCACCAAGGTATAAAGACGATTTCGCTTTAATTGATGTTTAATATATTCATGAACCTATGTTAGCGGTAGAAAGTTTTGCTGTCAAACAATTATTATAGATATATAGAAAAAATATATAGATACCATATCTATCGTTTTCTCTTTTAATCAAATAAGTTAATTGATTCGAGGCGTTCATCAACTTTATTTATATATTATAAACGAAGATAAACCTATTACTATAATCACAGAAAACAAGAAATCCGTCTATGAATTTCGAACGTGTGACTTCTTCGTGTTCTAACTTCGGAATCGACATAAAATTGTAATGACGTATAAAAGTGATGTAGTTAAAAAATATACACAACTACCACAGGTTTTGCAACTACAAACTGGATACACACAGTTCGCAGTTTTTCATTCATAAAACCTCATACATTATGGTATCGTACTGGCTGTTATGTGACTGTTTAAAAATTATTCAAAGACTCGTATCGGTCAAATGCAACTCTGCTGTTCGATGGTGTTCCATTCAATAGTTTTTGTGTAATGGGTAACAAATATCCATACATCCTTCCTTACAAACGCTTCCACTAGTAATATAAGGTGGATTATAAAATTTAATTGTCAATGATATATGAAATTCATACTCTCTCCTTGTTCAGTCACAACTCGTCCGTAATGACTAATTTGTCAACCGCTTTTTTGCTTACGCACCGAATTAAGTTATTACTTTCACAGATAAAATGTGTTTTGTGTGAATTTTTACATGTTTAAGTCACATTTTAGTCCTTCCTAGAAAATATTACGTTTATTCAACTTTCAGATAATATAAAAAGATATTACAAATGACATATTCCTACTGTGTATTTCATAATGAAATATTTGCTCAATAATGTGTTTTTTTTTTTTAATTTTATCAATCGTATAAGGTCGGAGGTTATCAACAAAAAGTTTTTATAAACAATACGTATTAAATATTGGGTTAAGGTTTTTCAATAATAATTATAACAATATTACATTATATAAGAAATTTTTGAAAGTATGTAAAGAAATTAATATTAGGATAAAGTGATACGTAATCATTGCTCATTGTGACGCATACCTACTTATCAAATTAAATTATGCTAAAACAGTTCAAGTTCAATAAAAATTAATACAATACGGAATCGAAATAATATTAAAAGTGGAAAGAAAGTTGCTGATAACGTAACATTAATATGGTGTTCAGTTAAATAATCAAAAGTTGTGTGTTGGTAGTTTTTGGCATGACTCCAATGGTCGAAATTCTTAGGAACTAAGGTTAATAAAACCTAAGGTTTCAAGGTTATGTATTCATAGGTACTTTTGTATCGGCAAATATTTATGAATTAAAAACTAAACATAACGTTTGGTTATTAGGTTGACGGTCTAAACTTGTACTAAGACTACTGGATCGATGCCAAAAGTTATCTAAAATAATTTAAAATATAATTCAAATTAATATCTTCACAAAATCGTAAACAACATTAAACAACCTTATTGAAATTAAAACAAAAAAATGTCATTACCTATATAAAAATTACTGTAACAGATTATATTAAAATATGTAATTTATATTAAAACGTAATCTTAATAGAATTTTCGAAACATCTTTAATCAGTCATTGACTTCGCAACGGATTAACGCACGAACTTATATTATCTATATAAACTTGGATTATCTTACCATTTTATTAGTTAAACTGTTTTTATTCACTTATACAAACTCTTTGTATTTCACAACTTACAACGTAAACCTTTAACAAGCATTAAAAAAAAAACAAGAATGGCATCTGGCGCGTCCGCCCGGCGGCGGCACAAATATGTACTGCCATATGGCAGAATGGCAGACATGAATGAGTTCGACATCATTTACTAATAACATTGAAAATCATGCTTTGAAATTTAAAAAATAAAGTTCATATCGGATTTCGAAAATATTGTGATGTGTTTATTTTAAATAAATATTTCAGTTCATAGTTTGTTCATCGTTGTGTGAGCCGCAGTACGCAGTGCGGCATGCTATGAACATAACGGACCTCCTTTTTATCGACGATCCTGGTTTCGTCACATGACATAATGAAACTTTGTTGAAAATAAGAATAATTATGCTTTCAACCTGTGAAGATAGAAAGTTTGAACTTTTTTTAAATTCTGTATATTTTTGCCAAATTTTTGTAACAGCTGTTATAAATGAGTTTAAAAGGTCAATGAAATCTATAATAATCGTGGAGTGAAAACAATGGTCGTGTATGATTGCCTTATTATAATGTTTGATTATGTTTTTAACGTGATTACGTTTTTAACCACATGTAAAACATGAGCGCACATGGTATTATCTAAGCAGGAAATACATTAGGTACACTGATGATATAATTAGTTGTTAGTTTGCAATAAATAAAATACTAAAACTTTTTTTGTATTTTTATCGTATTGTGAACACTTTGTTTATACAGATCTGCTAAATATAGAAACAACGATTTGTTCTATAGATAAAGAACACGCAAGAATGTCTTCAGACGACCGCCGCCGTTGACTAACAAACGGCTAACAATTAATTTACTTAAATATAGGTTTAAAAGGTGAGAGTTGATGAAAGAGATAAAAACTATCTACCCTCATCAAATATACTGAAGTATTGTAAACAGGGAAATATTAAAACAATGATTAAAGAAAATAGTGGAATTATTATTGTTTACTCAGAAACCATAAAAATATAAAATGATATAAATGATAATATGGCCACCATTAATTTAAATTGGTTTTTGAAGAAGCATTACGCTTATGAAACTGTTTCTCCATACCGTACTTGATAGCTCATTTCGAATCCCCGTCGCCTTTTTAATAACATTTATTTAAAAGCTATAACGACGTGATAAATCTGATTTTGACCATTACTGGATATTTTAAAGAATGAGGTTTTATTCATATATTATATAATATATATAATTAAACAAATATAACCTATCATATGTAATATGTTTTAACATTTCACCACAAGATGGCGTTTTCTAAGAGATACATCATACGATCCATTTTTGAGTATAAAATGAGAAGTAATAATTACATTTTAAAACAAATGTTAGTAAAGCTTAAAGTGAAAGTAAATAATATTAATACAAAGCTGTACCGCAATTAAAATACGACAATTGTGAAGAAATCAAAACACTATTTAATCTTAAATATATCAATAATAATATATACGATGAACCTTCGACTACCATGTTTGTAGGAAAGTAGGGTAAATGCAGGTGTCAGCGAACCATCGGAAAACCTGTACAGAATGAAGTTGGGTTGCAAGAGTGCTTCGAATGTTCCTTTGTTGGAGAAGGTTAAGGGCCTGTTGCAATGAGTTAAAAATTGTATATTTAAAATTGATTCATAATAAACAAAAAATAATAATGTAAACTAATAAACAAGATAACTTTCTACGGATTTAGTCCAATAGGACTAAGCTTCCGAAATAAAAAAAAATATTTGTGCGTGTAGTCCGAGCCCGGAAGAAGTGAGACTTCGTAATTTAAGAATGAAAACAGGATGGGGTAGAAATTTAGGGATTTTTTAGTGTTTCTTCAAGACAGACTTTATTAATATTACATACAAGTCGCAATTGATTGCCCGTCAGGGTTCGAGCGCCGCGCATTCTCTCTAGCTCTGTCTCTTTTTATGAAACCCCCCCCCCCAGGACGTTAAAGTTTAACGCAACCTTGTTGGAAATCGCATAAGAAGTTTCACTTAAAAAAACAGCCCCATGTAGTCACTAGCATTTGCAATCATAATAATTATAAATTTATAATCATGAATCATAATAAAATATATTTAATACTTTTTAACAAATTTTAAAGGATTAAATTTTAAACGATCCACATAACGAAGGTTTTAATAAGCCCTTCTAATGATTTATCATGCAAATTCTCAGTCTCAACTATTGATTATCAAGAATTATTGAGTGTGACCCCAATTATGACGGAGAATTAGTTCACGTTTACCATAAAATACAAGTATAGCAAGTTCACTTAAGGAAACTACGTAATCACTACTGTACAGCCAACTAAAATATTGCATAATAATAATGTACCATTAATCCTATAAAAATACAAATTTTGGACCAGGACATGCAAAACGTTCAGGAGAATATTCCATTCGGCTGAAGAATAAAAATATATTATTATATCCTACAACACATTTACGTCGCCGATTCGTCGTAGACTTATGAACGAAAGAATTTAAATGCTAAATATTTAGTGTGACCATTATAACTTGTGATAAGGATACAATTTATATTTTAACTCCATTCTACAAGTGAGTATAGTGGAGGAGTCAAAAGGAGATGTAGAAAACTGAAGTTAAATTGAAAGAATGAGAATTGGACACGTCTGCTGTACATAATTTCGCTGCTCTCAAAAGTGATTCGAAAAACCATAGAAGCTAGACATAAAGAATATACTTGACAGAAATTAATATTAAATTCATACTTTACTATCATAAACGTTACCAAGCGGTTAAACGAGTTAGTTTGACTAACAATTTTGAAGATAACTTTGTTAATTTTATTTAATTATTAAATAATAAAATTGGGGGATTTCATTTGTATTCACAGTCATAAAACATATATTCTTAATAAATAATCCACGTCTTAAAATATAAAATATTCTTAATAATTTGAGACTATTTTAAGAAGCGCTTAAAGAGTCGCTAATAGCAACACTCACCTTATTTGCTTTTCCTCATTTTTTGTCATATCAAATTAAGGAAATCGCAAACATCTGTTAAGGCGATGTGTATCTAACGATTATTGCTGTGATAAAACAAACCGTAATTTATATAATAAAATACATAATCTCTTTATATCTTTAATTCAATACATATAATAGTGATGTGTACTTTAATTCTAGTGAATGTAACGCGATCGAAGTGCAAAACCGTGATAATATAAGTTTTATGATGAGGCCGAAGTGTAGTCCTCCAAATTTATACTTTTCACACTATATACGTAGAGTTTAAAGTTTTTAATCGTATCTTCAGACGTTATTAGAGTTGGTTATTGAATGCTAAAGAATGAATTAATGCTAAGCTAACAGAATTCTTACAAACATCAGGTTGTGACAAATCAAACTTTTATTTGACATGTGCATTGAAGGATATTTTTAATACAATATTCTGTTTATTCTACTTGAAACATTTATAAACGTAAAGGGTTTTCCATTAAGGGCGCTTGATCTTTGAAATGCAAAAAAATTTTTTTTTTATTTGGAAGGTCTATCGACCCCATTATGTATGGAATATGACATCATTCAAATGACCGCCACGGCTTCGGTTGGTGGCGCGCACACGAAAGGTCCAATTTTCGATGACTCTGGCGCACAAATCGGGCTGTATTTGATCGATGGCGTGGCGTATGTTGACTTTGAGGGCATCGGTGGTTTGCGGCTTGTTGGCATAGACCTGCGACTTAAGAAAACCCCACAAGAAAAGGTCCAGCGGGGTCAAATCGCACGATCTCGGTGGCCAGTTCACGTCGCCTCCGCGCGAGATGACCATGTCCAGAAATTGCTCGTGCAGAACTTCCATCGTAGCGTGTGCTGTGTGGCACGTAGCGCCGTCCTGTTGAAACCACATGTTGTCCAGATCCATATTCTCGATTTCAGGCCAAAAGAAGTTGGTTATCATCGACCGGTATCGCTCACCATTGACGGTGACGGCCACACCATTATCGTTTTCGAAAAAATACGGACCAATCACGCCTCCGGCCCAAAATCCGCACCAAACAGTCACTTTCTGCGGGTGCATTGCCACTTGGTGAACCTCGTGTGGATTGGTCTCGTCCCAAATACGGCAATTTTGCTTGTTGACATAGCCATTCATCCAAAAATGCGCCTCGTCGCTGAAGATGATTTTTTTGCCAAAATCGGCGTCAACTTCCAACTGCTCTAATGCCCAGTCAGCGAACACACGGCGCTGTCTATGGTCATTAACCTTGAGCTCTTGGGTCAGCTGGATCTTGTACGGGTGCAGGCTCAAGTCACAACGCAAAATTCGCCAAGTTGTCGTCTGCGAAAGGCCGAGTTCCTGTGCGCGACGCGGAATTGACTGCCGCGGGTTTTCGAGGACACTGTCGCGCACAGCGGCGATATTCTCGGCAGATCTCGCGTTACGTTGACGCACGGGAACCGGCTGATTGTTAACTGACCCGGTTGACTCGAATTTGTCCACCAATCGACGGATAGTCGACTCGGCAGGACGATCATCGCGACCGTAAAACGGGCGAAGTGCGCGGAACGTTGCTCGAACTGAAGACCCATTTTCATAAAACAATTTTATGATTTGCACGTGCTGCTCGACACTGTAACCTGCCATGGTGGTTTGGGAGGACGGAATGAATATAACACACTGCATTTGACAGCTGTCACTCAAACAACATGGCCGCAATCAGCTGTCAAAGTTCAAGCGTCCCTATTGGAAAACCCCATACCTAACGGATACAACGACAACGATTGGAAGAATGGAACAGTTATTGTCTGTGTTCTTCGTTGTTTTGCCAAAAAAATCGTAATTTCGAAGCCATTTCGCAAAATATTTTAATATATTTCTTGCAAACAAACACTTCTTACATAAAGTTCCTAATATAAACACGATTATCGTGTATCTAAGATAATATTCACATTATGATATCTGAGATTTTCTCCAGCACATGTTTAAAATGAAACAATGTTTTTCGTATAAACTTTATTTGCAGTTTCAGACAGTCACTTTCACCTCGTCGCCCGTGATCACGGTCGCTGTAAAACGATCGGAACGTCGGGAAAATGTTCATTATAATAAAACCACGTAGTATATCTAAAAAACATAGTTACATTTCAAACATTGTCATTTTAAAGGTGGTAGAGCCTAGCTTTTTTTATGAGAGAGTTGGCAAACGAGCAGACGGCCTACTTGATGGGCAATAGTCACCGTCGCCCATAGACATCCACAGCAAGTCTTATGTTGTGGATGCGTTGCCAACCTTGGTTATTGGGGAAGAGGGAGGTGTGGGAATAAGGAAATGGCAGGAAAGGGTGGGAACAGGGAAACGACAACGGGCTCTCTCACTCATCGGACGAAACGCAGCATTAATGGCTACTTCACGCCGATCTTCTGTCAGAGGGTGGTACTCCCCCGGTTGAGCCAGCCCACGTTCGAGCTGTAGTAATTTAACCACAGATAGGATCTACCACCTCCAAGTGTGTGTCAAGTCAGTACAGCTCGAACACAAAAAAATAATTCCAAGCGTAAGCGTTTAGATGCAAAAAGTATTATCTGTGATTTTGTGGTTCGAAAACAGAAAAACCTCTTTGTTAATTCATAATCTGATGTCGCGTGACTGTTGCGTGTCGAGTAATGAAAAATGACATATTGACGAAGTCTAGATTTGGTTATAAAAAAAACCTTTTGTTACTTTTCGCTAAAAAGTAGTTTTAGAAATACTTAATTTAATGATTTAGCAATGAATATAATATTTCAAATTAAATAAGTTTAATACGTTCTGCTTTTTTATACAGAATGTAAGGTAAGATAACATTAAAATAAAAGTATTATTTTGCTTTCTTATTTTTGTCTTTATTTTACTTTGACATAAGAAGTAGTTTGTGGAATATCAGCTAACTTCCGTTGTGGGATTCACTTCCTTTTTCCTGGAAATAAACAGTCACGTTTTCTTTTAAAAAACGGTCTTTTTCCTTAAATTGTTTCATACAACATTATAAAAGAAAAAATCCTTCCCAACGTTCGTGTCAGCTAATAATAAAAATAAAATATGTCAGAAAATCAATTTATCTGACTGCAAACATTTTTATACTACAAAATTTACTAAATGAGGTCCTAAGAAAACGCAAGATTTCAATAATTATAATTTTTCAACTCATAGGTTGGGTTTAGTGAGAATTGAAAGCTACAAGGCAGATTTTTTTACTATTAAAGAATGTGAATAAACAGCCCTATCCTATATATAAATAATTTAACATAAAAAATGACAATGTGAAGACTATAAAACCTATTTTCTACTTATTATACATTAACGTTGGGACATCAAACAAAATGTTGTTTCACCTGGAGAATATGGTGTCGTTATTGATCGTCTTCCAGTCGTCCATAGTCTGCGGCATGCTACGGCCCTTGGTCTCCGGGACCAGTAGTGCCACCCCTGCTGCTATCACGCCGATCACACCAACCAGAATTAGAGACAGACCCTCCCATACACGGTCCTACAATAGTAACATGATTTTAACACCTTCAAAGATAATGTTGTGTTTTCTACACAGAAAACTATATCCTCCAACATTCCAAAAATCACAATGTTTATAATTTGTATGTGAAATTTTATTTTGGTAGCGTTAATCTCAAACAAAATAAGTTATAACTAGCGATTGTCTAAACTATGAGAAATGCCTTATTTTTTTACTTAAAACCTTATTTAAAACAATTATACAAGTCAGTCAAAACGGACAAATCATTTATTATCTGTGATTATGCCTCTACGACCGTTTGGAATTAACAGCACAGACATTTCAATTCCAGGCACAAAAATTAACTTCACTTTTAATATAGCACGATTGTAATATGATGCAATCAGTACTTATGAATCAATGTTTGTGCCCATTACTGTCATGACATTTGTAAATCAATATTTGATGGAGATTAAAATAAAATCATTATGTTATTCACAATATATACTCAACAACCAAAGTATAAACTATAATCTGCATCAAACGACGCTATTATTCGTGAGCTTTTTTAATTTTATATAATCGATATATCATATTCTATTCCCAAGAAAATATTGAAGTATACTCACAGAGTAAATTATAAATGGAGATACGGTGATTGCTGCGAAGGCGCTGATGTGGACGAAGGATGCTCCAGACGCTCTCATCGGTGTTGGCAGAAGTTCTGGTGTCCACTGGATCACGGTACTATACGCCATATTGTTGAAGAAGCGAGCCGTTACAGCCAACGCGACTGATGTTATACCTGTGGAGTGGATCGGAGAATATAGAAAAAAATTATATTATTGAATACGGGCAATAGAAATAAAACTATTAGAAGGCAAAGAAATTGCACGAAGAGACGAAAAATCACTAACATACATAAAGAGTAGAGATCTAAGCAATTTTGTACGACTTATGTTGTTAGATTCAATGGAAAAAAGTGTCTCTCTTGATACATAACTACATACATATATATCTTGGTCATATTGTCGACGTACCTCTTGGTACGAAGGCAGCTATTAATGATAATATACTGGCTATGAGCATAGGGCCCATTACCATGTACCGCCGACCTAATCTGAAATTAAAACATATTTTATTTATTAAAAATGAGATATCATCAAAATTTCGTAATATATTTTTTTTAAACAACTCTTAAACTGTTAAAAAACATGTCTTTTAATATTTTTCATTACGTGTTATAAAACAAAATCCCCCGCCGCGTCTGTCTGTCAGTCTCTTCGCGATAAACGGAAAAACTACTGCACCAATTATCAAACAATTATCACCAATCGATAGCGTGATTCTCGAGGAAGGTTTTAGTGTATAATTTGTTAAGTTTTTGTATTTACCTGTGTATACATTAACGATAATTGTTGAAGATGTTGAGAAAACATGATTCGTCTGAGAGCTTATAACGAAAACGCTGCCTAAAGTCTTTGAGATATAACAAAATAATATATGGTGGAATTGTGTATCTTACATAGGTCTACAGAAAAGTCCGCGGTGCCATATGTCTATACTTTAAGGATAACATACTATACCCATTTTATAACTATTAAAAATTGGCATTCCTAAAGCGTTTATTGGAAAGCTATTTACATAAATGCGATACTAAGTCTTAACAAAATAAATTACTTCGTTTTCAAGCCTACATCAGTATCAGTAAATTACTTTTTAAATCATTTAAATGGGACGTACCATTTGAAATTTATCATAATATAAGTTTAAAAATTCTCAAAATTAAAGAGGCTATTTTATATTTTTTGTAAAGAGCCCGTGCGAAGCCGGGGCTGGTACCTAGAGTCTATTATAAGTTAAAGAAAGATAAGTCTGTATTACATTTTCAAAAAAAGAATTAAAATAAAGTATCTAGCGTATGTGAGATTCCAAAACCTTACTTCCTTTAGTATTTTTTCATCTCGTTTAAACATATACATATCGTAATTATTTCTTGTAATTGGTGAATGTAAAAATAAATTGGCTAGAACATTCTACAAATAACCTGTCTAATAAGACGATCAGGATGAGAATCGATGGAATCTCTGTAGCTGAGGTCACAGTGAAGGTCAGGAAAAAGTCCAAGCCGAGGTTTTCAGAGAGCCGGATGATACCGTCGAACACGACAGCAACACCCATGAAAGTCATGATCAAAAAAATCACCGTAACACGCAGCGACGGAGTCTTGAATATAGTCAAAACGCTTTCCTCCTCATTCTTTGTTTTACCTGCAATAGACTTCAGTGAAATGAAAAATTATTCGAATACTTCAAAAATATCTCTATACTGCATTGCAATTACGTAAACATGAATTTCTTCTTTGTCCAAAAAGTGATAGCTTAAACTACGCGGGACCAATTAAGTAGACGACATTTTAGTCCAACTTACAATAAATTCCTCCAGAACTTCTTCTGGTATCTTAGACTTGTTTATCCTTTCGAATCGTTTGAGCACCTTCACTGCTTCGTCGGTTCTGCCTTTCGACACTAACCATCTAAAAGAGTTAACCTATATAATAAACGTGTCAGCTATCACAGAGTGAATATTAGGATAAACTTATTACTGCGCACTCTCTGGCACAAAGAACGGTGTTAGCAAGGATAGCAACGCTGGCAAAGAGGTAGCCAGAACAAAGTACTTCCAATCAGCGATCCAGAGAGCGAGCCATGGCATCAAGAGGCATCCACCACCAAAGTACATGGCAATTGACAAATTCCCTATGAGAGAGCGATACTTTGTCCCTACGTACTCTAAAACTGAGGTTAGACAAATTACTTTACATGTATGAATGTGATATTATAACTGGTTCCTAAAACTTGCGCGTTAAACCAATGCCTTCTCTTCATTTAATCATTAAGTACAGGATACATAACATCATCACGTTAAAAAAACACTTTCCATACATTTAATACAATTAAAATGTTCATAAATATGTCTATATAAGCATACCTAAAATATATATCATTATGAAACAACTGTCACATGACATGGCCACTATGAATCTACATATAGAGAAGTCCCAAAATCCGTTAGTAAACATAGTGCCAATACCGCCTACAAATGCAAATACATTTGACACTGCAAAGAGAAAAAACAATGACAAAATTTTAACACAAAAACATTTGATAATACACAGAATTTCACATACAATTTCTTTGTTAAATTACAGGAAAACTTCACAAAGTTTATAAGATTTAGTTTCCCACGATAATATTTGTATACTTACAAATTAAAACTGGCAATCTTCCATACCTATCAGCCAAAGTTCCACACAAAACTCCACCCACGATTGATCCAAGGAATCCGATTGTTTGAGACCACGGCACTAAGTTTGATCTATCACATACCCATTCACGCTAAAAGGTTTTATAAAGGCACCTATTAAAAATAATAAAGATACAAAGGGCCTTTCAATTTCTTAAATTTTAACTAGATAAATTATTCCACAATTGGAAGACCAAAACCCACAAAATATTGTTTTTTTTTTTATTAATTCAAATAACGCTTTATTTATTACTATTATTTTAATTACAATATTCTAAGTAATTTCTTTTTTAAATTTTTAATAAACATTGATATTTTTTTTATTTTAAGTTATCAACAAATTACTTAATATGTTTTTGCGATATCTACAGACCTCATTGACGATAGTAGAATATGGTATGTCTTCAAATAAGAACTCCCAGCCGTTATCACAAGGCATAGTCGGGGTGCCAGGGTCCGGCGGGAGCAGCGTTTCCAAAACAAGCGTATAATTAGCAACAAACATGTTGCAATTATCATACACATTGTTAGAATCCTTCGGTGTTGCCAGAGACCTCCTGTTTATATTTAATATACTGTTATATCAAACTGAGACTATTCTTCCAATAAAAAAATATAATTTTCAGAATCCTTTAAAGTCAGTTAAATTTAGTATTACATTCTTAACTCCTCAATGTTTACACAATAGCTATATTACATTAACTTGTTTAGGGCCCTAAGCAAGTTAAGTATTACCAAAGGATTAAAACAAAATTAATATATTGCTAATAGCCTTAAAACACGTCGAATTATCCCACACCATATCAAAACTCAGGGCAATCATTCTGCACTGTATTCGGTATGAAAAAATTGCAAAAAAAATTGAATATAACACAGCTTACCTAAGATCGGCACTCAATCCATCTAATTCTGGCACCCTGCACCAATGCTCTTGGGGAGTTGCTGTGATAAACATCTGACCAAAATAACCGAAAGACCACACCATTCCAAAGGGCAGCATCACAAGGAATAGCCACCTTTGATATGTCCCCAACTCCCCCACGTGACTTAAAACTTTCTCTAAAGCGGTACTAATATCTTCGGTTTCAATAGAATTCTGTAAAATACATACAGATTTTTTGATATCAACTACATGTTGCTGTTCATCATTTCACCTGTTGGTAGATGAGAATGAAACCGATTGTGAAAATACTGTCTCACTAATATACTGATTATTCACTTTGAAGACAAACCCAAGGAAAAAGAAATTTTATGTGTTGGAGCTTGAAGAGCTCTGCAATTTAATGCTAACCTTTAAAAAAAAAATTCAATAACAGTCGTTACATAATTCCCTTTCTAACTGAGCTATAAACTGTATTTATTACCGCTTTATTAGAAGTATCCATTGTTGATTATAAGTAATATTCTCCAACGTATCCTATAAACTTCCGAACGACACTAAATACGAACAGATAATTTTTTTCTTATCCTTTATCGGAACGAATTATTTAATCGAGAGGCCGAAATATTCATTAAAAGATAAGTTTTTATTTCTATACGAAAATACTGAAATATAAAAAAATTTGCATAGATCTACTAAAAAAGTGGTTTATATGTAAAAAATTGCGTATACACATTTAAATTACTGTAATTATTTCGGGTATTAGCTTTCTTTTTTATTTAATAACTTAATTATCTCGACGTTCCGGTTCCATCACAGCAAAGCTGGTCACGGACAGACTAGATGACAGTTGAAGATGAAAGTCATTAAGTTGATAAAAAAAAAATATATAAAAAAAGCGTAGTATTTGAAAAACTAATTTTTATTTGATAGTAGTTTATAGTTTTTCTTCGACATATAAAATGTACAGATATTTACTGTTAGTCTGTCACCATTTATATGTTCAATATATACATGTAAATGACTTGAAAGCATATGTCAATTCTTATTTCTATTTCACTAAAAACCTTATTAAAACATTATTATTATTTGAAGACACCTTATACAGATTATAGATGATGCTGCTTGCTGAAGCTGGGTTACTATATTCTTGAGCGTATACCTATTTTTCGTTTTTAAGATTTCAAATGAGAAGTACTCACGGACAAACTCGCAAAACTAAATCTTGTATAGTGCATATATAATATAAAATATATATTTTATAAAATATAAACCCATTTGAATTAAATTTCCATTAAACTGACAAAAATAGAAATAGGACAACAATAACGAGAATAATCCTATGTTTTATAATTGGGAACATCCATGAGATATATATGTGTATCTGATCATTGCGTTTATTCGATAAAAAAATTAAAAAAAAGATTCCCACAGAGACCTAGATTATCTGAATGCATATTCTAAAAATAGATTTAATTTTTTTTTTGATACAAAAATTAAGCAAAATATTTTTCAACACAACTTCGTTATATCTGTTTATTACGTTTGTCATTTACATTAAGTAAATGGATTACGATATAATTAAATATTGGTACATAATTAATGCTCCAATTAGCAGAGCTGATACTATAAATTACGAGGAACCATCATTTAGATTAAACAATATTTTTATACTTAGATTCCAAAGCAGTACTATAAATTGTGTATTGTTCATATATATGTTCCAATGTCAAAATTACGTTATTATCTTTTATTAGGTATGTAATAAATAACCCAGATATGAATGATAAAAAAACCAAAAGACTATGTTATTGTGCCTCGATTTCAATCTTTAGGAGATAACGTTTTACTCAATACAATCGATATCGCCTCTAAAAAAATATATGTACAAGAAAAAATAGAAAGAGTTATATATAAGAAGAAGCGTAATATATCATGAGTAACTTTGTCAAAGAAAATCAATCTATATTGCAAACCTTTGTACAACAAAAAATAGCCGTTGTTATAACTGTGTCAAACAAAATAGTTCTTTAAAAGGCCACTAAATACAACCACAGATACAATATTCCTTAATAGAAACCTAAAGGCGACAAAACTACTCCATATTTATGAGCGAAGCTGATTTATTTTTCCTTATTTATTTTACCATAAATATTGATAAATTGTAAATATGGCACCCAGTATATAAAAAAGTATATTTTTTTACAATTCTGTAAATTATCACTCGTAAAAGACATCATGAATAATAATGGCAAATTTTGGCAATTATAGCTCATACATGCGTGACTTGGAGAGTGGGTTGGTGAATGATAGACGATAATGAGGGGAAAAATGTTATCGAGCGAAGCGATCTGAAGATGAGAGTGAGATAAGTTGGTGACAGAAAGAGAGAGAGAGAGAGTTGGGTTTTGGATATTACTGTAGGTAGTTAGAGACAAGTAATAGAGAGGGATGTGACTTGTGAGTACACGTTTTCTTTCTCTGTTTCCGTCTTAGAAATACTAACAAAAATAAAAACCTCTGAAAAATATATTTGTGAAAACCTATTTTTTTTTTTATTATGAATGAATTAAGCTGAAGTAGTTTTTCATCAGTCATGTTTAAACATCCCCAAAAACCATGTCATCAAGGTCAATAAGTATTTCGAGCCCATTAACGAACTTACTAGGAATAGGCTGGTCGTAGATTGGTACGCGGTAGAAGTGGGATCGAGAGATATATCAGCTAGATCTGTCTACAACCTACTAAGAGACTAGGGACTGTCAAAACTAACATATATTTATTCCTGCAACATATTTTGTTGCAGCCCTGATAGGTTCTTTTCAAATTTGGTTCCATAGAGAGAGGAGCTTGAACAGTAGATGCGTCTAAAATAGGGGCCCCTTAAACCTACACCTGGGTCGCAAGTCCCAGGCACTGTTGAAGCTCGTCTCCCTACAACACAATGGACCTAGCACCCGCACGGTGAATCCATTGAATGCTAAGAAGTTTCGTCTCGTCTCATTTCACTAAAAACTAGAATGACAGGTTATTCTTAATAATTATAAACCCCAAAATCCACGACTCTTTGGTGGGTTATTTGACTGAAAATATGCAAATGGATGGGTTGGAAAATCAATATCAGTATATTGTTTTCCTCAAATCTTGGATGAGAAATAGAAAAGAAATCGCTTTAATGTGAAAAGGTTTAAGTGACGCTATCGAGCCCGTAGTAAACAGATATATTGGAAGATTACTGCTGGTTTTAAAAACAGAAAGACATTTCCAAACATAACGAAAAAATGAGGTACAAATATTACATAAAGCACAGTATTCAATTATAATTAAAGCGATGACGTCTAGCACTTTTCAATAAAAATATCGACATACTTCAATAAAAACTGTCACTTGCAGTATATTAATAACAATAAGAGATATATTTATTTAGACAACATTGCTTTACATATTATCATAGGAGCAATTGATCAGAGAAGATAATGTAATTTATTGTATTTTGACTCTATGATATTTACTTTGTTTTTTTTTATATTTTTATATACTTAGTCTTTTAATACCATTAAGTATTTTTTTAGGATATTTTCAGATTTTAAATAATAATCGTTACTGTCACTGAAACTCAATAACAGGTTTTAAATTAAGGCATTTTGATTTATGCATTTAAGTACATTTTATTTTTATGAATGGTCTGATGACAATAAAACTTAAGAAAATAAGTATCGTCATGTTAGTTAGAGGAAACAAAATTAAGAATTTTACATATAATTCTTTAAATAATATGAAAACATATTTTGAACTGAAAGAATAACGTTAGTTGATAACATTTCTGATGGTTTTTTTTTTAATTATAACCCATAATCATGATCACGATTTAATTGACTTAGAAACGTTAATTCTAAGAAGAAGTGCCATAGTCATTTTTTTTTGTTTAATTCGTTACGTTCAGAACAGGCAAAGAGAACAGTGCTAGTCAACAAAATTTCAATTTTCAAGTTATAGTCATCGTGGTCGTGATCGAACGGGCGAAGTAACTTTGATCTGCCGTATAATTTACTGCGGTTTTAACTTGTTTTACTTTTTTAACATTAAAAAAAATAAAATGTTGTCAACTTATAAAAGAATACACGGAAAAATTTAATGTTACAATTGATAACAATAAATTAAAAAATGTAAAAACAAGAGTATCAAAATCACAATCTCTCAGCGGCCGAATTGTAATTGCCATTTATAATTCGTTCTTTAGTGCTCTAATGACTTACTGACTATTGCCACATGCCACTTTGTAATTATAAAACGAAAATTAACAAACATATTTCCTTTTAGACAACTATATTTTTAAAGTTTTAGAAAAATTTTGTTTTAAAACCTTAATATTTCACAAATTAAAACATTGCTTAAGGGTAATAAGATAAATGTATTTATAAAAACTATTTTAGTTTAAAAAATGTAGGACATTTTAATTTTTAGCAGAATTTAAAAGATTTATTTTATTTTTAGTTAGGGCAATTGTGTTTATGAACGTAACCCGACTGACATCTAATTTGACATGATTTTTCCGAAGTGTGAATCAGTCGTAGTTTTAGTTAATTTAATTCTTTAAAGATACAGACAAGTACTAGGTGCTGTTTTCAAAATATATGTGCTGTGCTAGTTTATAAATAAACGATTTTTCCTTTGTTATGGACTAAAGAAGACATTTAAATATATTTCTGTGCAGATGGTGTAAGTACGTTTGTTTGCAAATATAAACGGGACTAGTTGGAAAAAATGGTAAATTGTTTTTTGCACGTGATTCAAGGCCGACAATATGTCCTATCAAGTATTTAGATGAACAATACGCTTTAATTTTTAGTCCTTTACCGTACTCATTGTTTTTACATAAATAATTCGTAATCAGTAAGTCATTGTTTTTTGTTACGAAACTTTCGTATAAAATATTTCCTGATGTATAAATGAGTTATTTGTACTGCGTTTCACAATCCGATTTTTTTCAAAAACTCTACAAAGCCCAATAATTCTTATGAAATAAGGTTTTTTTTTACAAAAAACAAAAACGACCCTACAATATGTGGAGTCAAAACACTATTACAAAATAGTTTTGTTTTTGTATACTGTTGTTACTTGACATCTAGTTATAACAAAATCCAATGTTTTGTGAACAATAAATAATTTCACATGAGATTTATTTAGCTTTGTCATATCATTTCTAATTATAATTTGCCTTATTGGCTGAAACAGGACTCTAATTAGTATGAATGTAAATATTATGGAGATAACTAATTGAGTAACATATAACTTTTCACTGGCTGATGTGCAGCCATAAAAATTTAATCAGAATTTATTGAATTATCTCTGTCGGTCTGCATTTATTTATTATGTGTTAAGTCATCAAATCTTCATCTTCTATACAGCCAACAAAGGAACAATTAGCTAGGCACAAGAATATAATCATTCTGCTCTTACGTAAGAGAAACCTGCATGAAACCTTTTCATTTATCTGCTTATAATGGATCTGTTGAAGTATGTGTGTTATTGAAATTATATCTAACATTTCTGATAAATCCGCATTTTTCTAAATAATCCTGATTTTTTGCTACAACTGTTACCGAACTTGTGAACCCTGCCCTAAAATCAATTGGCACATTATGGTTGAAATAATAACTGCTATTTTATTTCAAATTGAACTCTCCCTAAGGTAACTATTTCAGTGAAGTTAAGTAAAACTGTTTATTTCTTCAAATCAATTTAAAGAATTCCAATTATTGTCATAAAAAATTCTTTGCCGTCACAACAATTATGGCTATTTATAAAACAACCGTGGTAACTTAAAGAATAAAAAAAAAACATACGTACATCTCCAGTTTGGCAGGTTATAAATATCTTTTAATGTTTAATATAAGTTATCTTTTTATCTTTTAACCCCTCTGTCGAGTTATCTTTTTGTTTATCAACCAGATGAATCAATCATTTTAAATTCTTTCATGAATTTTAATGAAAATAAACATCAAAGTACTTAAAAATATTAAAAAACATTATTCGTGAATATTATTTAATTAAAAAAACTAATGTATAAGTAAATAGTATTCTATATTATATGATTTTCTTTTCAGTACAATGCAAGAAATGCTGACGGACCTAAAACTAGGGATGTAAGAATATTATCGGTGTTGAAGTAATGCTCGTACAATGCAGCACGCATCACATTTCTGCTTGACGGCTGTGCTCAGTGTGTTGACCTCCGTACACGGCAATGTTATAGTCTATACACAGGAACTACCTCACACGGTGAGAGTTGATATACATTCCTTTATTTTATCTTTTCATAAAAGAAAATATTTTTTGATGGAGATTTAAGATAAAAATTAAATATTTTAATTTAATAGATTTCGAAATTTAAGTATGTAATAATGATTTTTATATAATCTGTGTTAAATTAAAAAAAATATTAGGTTTCAATAATTGTTTTATCTCCATTATACATGGTGTTTGATATGTTTAATTAGGTTAAAGTATTTTTTTATAGATACGTTTTTAAAATAATGACATCCATTGGTAATTAATGTACAATTTCTAAACGAAACACATTTCATAAAGAGACAAATATGTTTTTCACTTCTCGAGCATTACAATGTCATTCGAAATATGCATACAAAGTTTCCCCTCAATCAATAGTACATATATCTTGTAATGAGATCTGGCCATAATGGTTTAAAATACAGACATATATATATACTATACTTTGTAGTGTCTCAAATATAACATGTAAATTTAGGTATTGATCAGATCAACCCATGACTGTGACATAGTGACATATACTATGTTAGTAAGATGAGTTATTGCTGTCTTAATAAAAATAATGCAAGGAATCCTGATACCTTGTATATGGATACCGTAATATAATATTTGTGGGGTTGTAAATACACTAACAATTGATGTGGCTGTGTTAAAATGAAATGTTTCTCTATATCTTTGCACAATCAATTTTTATATTAAATAAAAAAAATTAAAATATGGTCACCCTAACTTTTTATCATTCGTTATCCTTGGTATTATTATGTTTTAAACTATTTCAAATAGCAATAAACAAAATGAAATAGTTTTGACATATGTCAAAACTCGTACGTTCAATGATTCCAGCAAATATAAATGACAGTAACTAACGTTCATTAATCGTTATAAAAATCCTTTTGTTTAATCACGACCCGATACTTTGTGTTATTTATTTTTCCTGTCGATATATCACCGCGTGATCGTCATATTATCATCATTGCCAATACTTGAGTAATAAGTAAGAAAATGTAGCAGATTGCAAAAAAAAAATCAAAATTTATTATAAAAATTTTTAAGGTGCATTACGCTAAATACGTTTAAAATAACTGTCAGTTATCTGTCAGTAGTTGAGACGTCTCCCACAATTTCAATATTGTTTTCAAAGATCGAGTAATTATAAAGTAACGTTATGTTAGCGTAATTTGTTGTGTTGATTTACATCAAAGACTGTATCATAGAAACCCATCGTCGGCATTAAGAATGAATTGCAATCCTTACCCAACGCCTTGAACAAAATGACACATTCGTCATGTCAGGATGACGTCGGTGTTGCTTGTCTAAAATAAAATGTATGTTGATGAAATTCGGCCACTGCAGACAATTATTAATCATATACTAAATGTTGCCTGTGGCTTTCGCATATTAAATACCATTAAATTTAGGAGTTATTCTAATTGAGGTTTCATTCGATCTCAGACGCTCCCTGTATCAGATCCTGACTTGGTGAGAATGGAACTACCTCAGAACAATGACTTTTCGGTTATAAATACATATTTTTAATTATTAGCTCGCAAACATATAATCGAATTGAGACATTCCTTTTTGTGATCTCGTCTAAAAAGCAGCCCGGGTTACTCATTATTATATTGTCTAACTGTGAGTGAAATTTCCATCTCAATCGATACAGAGATAAGCCGGAACAAACAGACGGATAAAAATTTAAAAACTTCCAGTTTCGACATACGCTTATAATATATACTTTCATAGGCGTTTAGTAAAATATGTTAATTTTAAATTACAGTCAGGTAACTTTTTTTTTCTTAGTAGATGAATTACAAGTTTACGACAATTTATTATCTGAAAGCATTTTAAAGTCTGATGTCGTCGCGTTAGTGTAATAATGAATAAACGAGTATTATTTTTGTTTCAAATATTTTTTAATAGCGGATTTAATAAATCTCTTCATACGATAATTTAATAAGTAGGTACCTTAAACTAACAGTCTCACTGCCTCGTTTCACGTGAAGCATTGAGTATATTTGTTAAGAAAAAACTTAGAAAAGAATTAATTTAAATTCAAAAATCATAATTTACCAGCGACAGTGATACGTTTTATATTAGTCATACTAATTGTGCACTTAAATCATCATCGTACAGGAAGCAACGCAAATAAGTTACTAAACAAATAAAGTTGAACCTAAATCGTTCTTCCGCTATGGTATTAAGGGATAATTTCCTTCAAATGTATTTAATATTTCTACTTCAAAAGTCCCCCCTTCCTCGATACCACGTGTTCGTAGATTGTGTTAGATTATGTTAATATAATTGTACTATAATTCGACAAACCTCAGCGTTTCTTATGATAGCTTATCGTGTTGGAATATTACCGACGCTGTTCAACAAAATGATTTGTTTAAAGCGAACAGTTTAAAGTGCGCGGAAGCCGGGTGGTGTTGTTGTGTTCCGTATAAGAAATTTTATTTTATTTGTTCAACGAGAATCGGGTTTTATGAAATTCTTTTTAGTCATGTCAAAAAAGAGGTGTTAGAAATTGGACTTCGATGTCTTTGTTTGTCTATGGCATTGTAGCTCTCAAAGGGATCGACCGATTTTGATGCGGTTTTGTCATACTTAAGAGTTAGTTTGATTGCGGTGGTTCTCAGCTGTTTTTAGTTAATGTTTATCGCAGTTTAAGCGTACTCGCAAATTTTTCAAAAATGATGTGTTCCGTTTCTGGCCTAAGATTACTCGGTTAAATTTATCACGCTTGCTAGATATAATCTTAAAACTGATTTGACAATTGATGTGTACGTTTTTTGTAAATTTAATCAATTTTCGTTATAATAATTATTTGACTCCGCGTGATGTACAATGCAACCGACTGACTGGCCAAGTCTCCGTGTCTTAAAGGGCGGAAATCGTTTAATGTCTTTGTACTAAAGTAATACCAGTTTTTTATTACCTCGTACCTCGTTAGGTTATTTTTAGAAATTTTCTTATAATTTCGTATTATTAAAACTTTGTTGAAAGGTTGCTTTTGACGTTGCATTGCTTTTTATAATTACTTTGATCGTATTGCCGGCGCGATTTTGGTTTTAACATTTCAAGTAAAAGTAGAGCGTTAAGGAACCGGCCTGTAAATTATGTTTCATTATCGATCGTCCTTAGTAGGGAAATACGTTGTTAACTTAATACTAACAGTCACAAAGTTAATAAATACATTAACAAAGAACGATAAAATATCACATTAAGGAGACGTCTATTTATAGAAACACCTCGAACGATCTGATACAGAGAAATAATTAAATATCTTTCGTCATTTTTTTCTTTAAAGTTATATGTATGTATGTTTGTGTAAACGAAATCTACCGTCGTATACATATATGAACACCGCGGACACGTCTGTCAGCGGTCGATGCGGTGTCGGTTGAGATCGAGTAAGTCAGTGAGACATCTATATCCGGAGATCGCGTGATGTACAACACATCCGTCAACAGCGTAATCGTGATGCATATAATTAGTATGCAGCACTTCGTAAGTATTCATAATTGATGTGCATACCTTATTGTAATACTGTACTTTATACGATGGCCTTGTTTCATATCTATCTATAGATACTATATTATCTGTATAATATATTTCAACACTCAGACATACCCACATGTAATAATGATTATTATTTTAAATATCGTACTGCCATGACAGAATTTTCCCGCGAAGACTAGCCTTTGTCTGCGGTTTCGTTCGCGTGGTTCTCGTAATTAGGCTCAGAGATACACATATGTAGTGAAACAAGATGTTTTGTGAACAGACCGTCACCGACATCTTTAGTCTATGTCTACTGACGTCACACTACATACAGCTTTTATTCTCGCGAAAACTGAACGAAGTGTTTTATTATTATATTCTGTTGTTTAAGCACACTACTATAAACTTTCATCCAAACTTGCGTTTGATAGTTTTTTTTTTTTTTTTGTGAAATCCTAAAAAAAGTTCTCATTGTTTAAATTATTAAGACAATATTTGTGGATATTCTCGCCAACTGGATGCTGCGTTAGATTTTTTGTGACGCCCTACAAAGCAACAATATAACTGTGATCACTTATGCTCGTTTATTTTACATTAACACTTCCGATTATTGTTATGTCACTCCCTTGTCTCATAGAGGCAGTCCATCAACGAACAAGCTAAGTATGCTGATCAGTTATCCTAGATCTGTCCCGTCATATTATACAGAGCTATTCCCGTTTCTTAATCAATAACCTACGTTAATAATGCAATCGAGATTTACGTGTGAAAAACTCCTAACGCTCCGTACGTAGTGTGACGTTGTAAACTGATTATAAGCATATAATTCTCTTAATGAACTCTCAAGACCTTCGCGAGTATTCATTTAAATGAAACTATTAATTTTCGGATTACTACGCTATATTTTATTATTTTTGAAAGCACACACTCCCGACGTCACGGTTAATTTGCAGCAACCGTGATCACGGGCAGACGAGGTGATCTTTGTTACCTATCGACACAATGTCTCTCGTCCATATCCCAGATAGCGGAGGAGTTTCTAGATGTGCCAGCCAGCTTCGGTCCCGAGCTGCCGGCGGATGGTCTCCGGGGGTACCTGGTGGCGGGCGAGCCTCGGGACGGGTGCTCCGCCCTCGAGAAGCCGCCCCTCGACGAGAACTTCACCGGCAAATGGGTCGTATTGATAGCCAGGTGGGTAGATAGAGATTAATCGACTCTTAGATATAAAATATTTTTTTGACAACGAAAAAGTCAAAGGTTATACAATTGTATAACCTTTGACTAATAAATCTTTTTACTTAAAGTATATCATTCATATTATTGTATTCATAATATATGGGATTGTTTATTATACAGTTATCTCAATATTTCAACGGCTATCTTTATGTGTGTTTATTTGATATCAAATTTTTCATCATAAGATGTTTTATTTCTTCTTATAAACAGCATCAAGTTTTTGAACCCTTCATGCTATTCGTCTGATTTATGTCATGGATTGTTTTATAAAGCTGAGTTTTTTGTTTGTACGCGATTAGCTCAGTAGATACTGGAACAATTTGAGAATTTCTTTCAGGGGTTATAGTTCATATATCCAGGAATGCTATAAACTATGGACATACATTTTACGATTAAAATTAGGCTAGCACCAAAGAAATATATAACTCAAAGGAGAATAAGGTGTTTACAATTTTCATATTTATAAAGCGAATCCGAAAAACGTACTGTGTAGGTTAAATCGGGCACGTGCAGAGGAAACCGCGGTCAAGAACTAGTGCAAATTATATACATATTAATATTTGTCTTATTGCAGGTACAACTGCAGTTTCGAAGTGAAAATTCGCAACGCTCAAGAGGCGGGCTTCGACTGCGCCATAGTGCACAATGTCAACTCGAGCGAACTCGGTGAGTTACATGCAAAGCAACGAAAAAAGCTATAGCCATTTAAACGTATGCTTAGACGCAAAATTATTAAAGCGCTACAAAGCGTCTTTACAATCTCGAGCTTGATAATTTCGATCAACTATCCAGTTAATTCAGTACGGGAATAACCGGATTATATTACTCATAGTATGCTAATATACAACCTATATAAAAAAATAAAATGTCGCAATTAAATCCGATACAAACCGTAGCAAAAATAACTTCAGAGAAATAAACTTTAAAACATTCAAACCATTTTGGACCTTACTGCTTGGACTTAAGTGTTAGTCAGTTGTGACTCAGCCACTCTGAAGCAGATAAGTTGATCGAATGTTGCGTTATCTGGTTAAGTTCTACCGGCAATAGTTTTAATGAACTCGCTACAGACGGACGCGTTTATATATACGGGAGATGGAGTTAACAGACAGTCACAGTGTAAGTGGTAGACTTAACACAGTTAGAAAGTTATAAACGCCCATTTTGATATACTTTTTTACACTATGTCAAGCATTAAGTCGATATTTATCGATGGTTATTGTTTGTATTAAATACTTGAATTAATTAATGAGGGTGTGTGAGTCATTTATATTATTGTGTAGCCTCTAGTGTAACACACACGCACACACACTCAGACAAATGATGACGTCATATCCTAATGTTCCAGAGACGATGTCAGCAAAGGATCCCGACACTATAACAATACCGTCCGTGTTCGTGAGCGACCTCGCCGGCATCATACTGGGCGAGGAGTACATCTACACCAACCAGTACGTACAGTACAATGAGAGAAAGAGAGATAGATATATGTTTGTGTGTGTGTGAGAGAGAGAGACAGAGAGAGAGAGCGCCAAAATATACCTTTAATGTTAAGTTTACACTCAAACGAAAATGTACCCCCACATAAAATATTAAGAGACTGAAATCGTAACATGCGTGATTTGATGACGTCTCTACTAGATGGCGCTGAAAGTGAAGGGGAAGAATATACAGATTAATATTGGCATATGTATTGTATAAACAGTTTGAAGTGACGTCACCTAAATTGGCATGACGTGATTATATATTGAGAGACGGAAATGGAGGTGTTTATTTAAAAGTAATAATAATACTCATACACGTGAAGTCAACAAGCGGCGAGCGCGCCGCCTGCACCGACTAGCGACGGTTTATAGTGTAACCTGTGATACGGCTAGGCTCCTGTGCTGCTGTGTGTGTAGATAAGTAAATAATTATAACAGGAGCAATAAGGCCCGGGAGCTCAATATATTGTAATTAGTTGACAAAAAAAACTAATGAATGAATGACATTGATTTACACACAGGTTAAGAAAGATCTCGATAACCGTGAAGTTCCGTCGGCTACATTAGTTATATTTTGTATAACGTCACGTGACGACAGATGTCGCTGGCGGTCGGTTACCGGGACCGTTCGTTACTGGTCACAGCACACATGGCGTCTCTCAGCCGTCGCCCGAGCTGGTACACTTGTTATATTTCCAGTTACTACATCATGGTGAACGGCGACATTCCCTTCAACATCAACACGCACCTCCTGCTGCCGTTCGCCGTGGTGGTGGTGCTGTGTCTCGTCGTCATACTCATCTTCATGGTCAGTGGGAGTCATAGCGTTATATTACCTAATCCAGGTGTATGTGTGTTTGTCACACTCCATATGATGGACCGGTTTTGATGAAACTATCCCGATATATGGTCGCTATGACTTATGTAATACTCAAGTTGGTAAGAATTAAATTCTCAAAGCGGTTTCGCGCTGCTCTTCTCAAAATGTTTATTTATAAATATAGTTATTATGTGTGTGATGGTTTTCCTTGATAACTAAATAAAAATTCCAAGCGGCATATATTCAAATTTTATTTAGAAAAGCAATCGTCGCTTAAAATTCGTATACAAAAAGGAATAGATTTTTTTTTTAAGTACAAGAATGTCCAATTAATATTCCACAGATAGTGAAATGTATAAAGGACCGGCGGAGGGCGCGGAGACACCGGCTGCCGAACCGCTCCTTGAAGAAGATCCCCACCTGCAAGTTCAGTAAGGGGGATCCCTACGACACCTGCGCCATCTGCCTCGACGACTACCAGGAGGGGGAGAGGCTCAGGGTGCTGCCCTGTGCTCACGGTGAGAACACACGAGCTTACTAACAACAACCAGGTTTTCCAGCACTGACCTGGAAACAAAATATTCTTTTCTTATTCTATGGTACAATAAGCATATAGAACTCAACAGAACTTTATATGTCTGTATTGATAGTTTTCAAGTGAAACTTATACACGCCTGAGCTGCTGGATGATAAATGATAGCTTGGAAAATATGTTAGATGGTGAGGCGAAAGTTGAGAGGGAGATAGAAAGAGAGTTGGCTTTGGTGTATTACTGTAGGGGTAAGAGAATACACATATTTGATTTCTCTCTCTCTTTCCCTCCCCCTCCCCTCTCATAACAGATTCCGTTCGACATAGAGCGGTTGCTCTGCAGTATTACTCCGTACTGACATTAAATTATCTTTCCAATCAGCGTATCACGCGAAGTGTATCGACCCGTGGCTGACTCAGAACCGTCGCGTGTGTCCCGTGTGTAAGCGGAGAGTTTTGGCGGCGGACGAGCGGGCGGCGGACCTGGACCTGGACCAGGACTCGGACGACACGCAGCCGCTGCTGGACAGGGGAAACGACACACAGGTCACACAGTCTCAAAGATCATACCGACGGTTCGGACGTGTAGTACACTGACCTCGCTTACCCGGAGAGAGGTCCTGTCATAGTTATAGAACTTTATAACGTGGAAGAGAAAAAATTGCTTGGAATCGGCCGTATTTGATACTAAACCACGCTGTCATATAAGATGGTTACTCGTTTACAGAATAATTACAAGTCTGATGTTTATACAGGGTGGTACATTTCAAGAGCAACGTGAGAATCCCTTCGTGAGGGCCGCGAGGTATATATATAGCTTACGAGGGAGGAACGAACCTGGAGACGAACACGACCCTGAGGCGAGTATACACGTGATGCTTATCTATTCATAATATAAGGACGTGGACATATGAGTCATTTAAAAACAACACCCTATAAAATAAATCTGTATGATTATTAATGTATCGTTTCTTTATATACAAAAATTATTTTAGTTCCATCAAATGATTTAATATTCCACTTGTAATGTTTCAGGTGGCGCGACCTACCGAAGACGGCAACACTAACAATGAAGACAAGTAAGTTATTAAAGTACTGCAGTCTCGGTCGTTTTAATAATATATCCTGGGACAAATTAATTTTCTTGGACACAATAATCTCAACTAGAAGTCTTATCGAGGTAACACTTATATAATCTGTGAGACCCTCCGGTGTACACAGAACAGGTAAAAATAGGCACACATTGATGTTATACAACGAACTGATAGAACGCGAGAGGAAAAATAATACAAAGATAATGCTATAAATAACAAACTGAACAGGTTTTAATGAAACTCTCCAGTGATGTAGCTTAAACGTCTAAACGTCTTAAACTTAAAAGTTATATGTTTTAATAACCTCCGTGCAGTCCCTTAAGGAACACGGAAATGAATGCATGGGAGAAACGCATGTTCTATGAAGACACGTGTAGACTACAGATGGCGCTGTCCGTTAATTACTCTGACTAAACTTTGTAACTCCAGTGCTCCGGAGACAGCTCCCCTGGTGCCTCAGTCGGAGCCCGGCCGTCGCCGCGGACGGAGGTCCCGCCGGCGTGCGCGACTTCAACACACACACTCGAACATGACTCGCTCAGTCAACGACGACTCCACGGACGACGACGGAGAAATAGGTAATACTTTATTATATATATGGCAACACTAGATCTATAGAAAATACACAAATATCAAAACATATGACCCTCCGTCTCCTTTGTACCTATCAACCGCGTGAGGAAGGTTCTGACGTCCCTGTCTCGTTGTATTTCAGTCGTGGCAGCCCTGCCGGCGCAGTCCTCCGAGCCGCATTACATAGATTTATGAACACACGTATTATAAATTACAGTACGTCGACACCCACTCACGTCCTCGAACCGTTTTGTGTCGATGTATTGTGGAGTCGCTAACCCGACGCTTGTACAGGACGCGTAAATCATCAGCCGTCTTACGTTATTTACTTCAAATAAACTATTGCCATATTAAAAGTAACTAACAATGTATATTAAACTTTTAGTGACGATGAGAACATCTGACTCGTTGTGCGGTTAACTGAGACGATTAAAAATGTTTACTTTAATATTTTGTTTTTAGTTTACAAACACGAGTAAAGCATGTCTTGTGTCGAGTGACAAAACATATAGATTACATTTCATCATACTATCTCTAATTTTGACAGCCTCCTGTATAAGTAAATTTTATTTAAGTTTTGATTGACGCAAATGTTGTCTATGCCCCAAAAAATTACCAATAACTGAAGGGTATCAGATGTATGTACACTACACGCTATACTCCAGTATCGAGTCTCTGGTTGTATATTATAATATGTAGGCGTCGAGAAAAATTACACGAAATTTCAAGTCACGTGATAAGTTCATTCTCAAAACTAATAGGACGCGTTGACGGGACGGTAGTCAACAAAATTATTAAGTTTAAGCTAAAAATAATATATAGTTAGTATCTAGCTGTTTGGACGGTGTAGCTATAACACATGTGAACACAAACCCATCCTCCAAATTAAGGTTTGTATATTATTTGTACCTAATCTCATTTGTATGAATAATTTGCCCATACGTTTAAAACAGCTTCAGTGAGCCGGCTGTAATATTGTATGGCATGTATAGGAGAGTAATATATACTAACTGAGCAGTTGTCTTTAGAATTTATATATTTTTATATCGATTCCTTGTCCCAGTTTTTAATTGTAAAAAAATCGATTATCTTTGAATTGTTATTTTTTTATATGTATAGGGGAATGTATAAAATCGCTGTATATATTAACGTGACTCCGCATCGGTAGTGAGGGCTTATTATTTAAATATGTTTACTAATAAATATAACAATTGTTGGTAAGACAGACACATCCGTGGCATGTGGGTTTTGTATTTTGTGTCGTAACATTTGAAGTTCTGTAAATTTCCGTTTTCGTACCTGAATTCCTAGACGTTAAGTGACGTACATTCATTAAAATCTCTCCAGATCAGTGCGTCGTCGATGAATTATTGTAGTTTTCGTCTTACCAAGAATTGTTCAAAACATACCGCGGTGAAAGTCAGGTGAGATTAGTTCCGGTTCAAGTCGAGGTCGCTGTTACATCATAAAACCAAAGAATAAATCCTTTCTCACGAAATATTGTCTTATTTTCACGTAATATTGTCCGAGGTACGGTTTCAGCCTTTCAATGTTCAGCGTCACTTCCAGTTATGTCCTACTAAACGGCTGAAGCCAGTGTTTATAGTTTTCAAATAAAAGTTAAATGTTGCTATTATAAAAATTACAATGGTTCAGTTTTACAATTATAATTAGTATATTATAGTTATTACGCCACAGATGGCGCCGCTAGTAACACTAAACCCTAGTCCCGACTAATTCCAGACACTGATGAAACTATACGCAAGACATATATTGCAGTAAGATGAAATATAACCGAAAAATAACCCTATAACTTTAAAATTGCAATTCTACATATTACCAGTTCTAATATGATAATCAAGATATAATTTTCTGTTAGAGTATATAACAAAATCATTAAGGAATAGTCAATAAAACAATTCAGTTTCATTCAAACGCTTTATTCACACGCTGATGTAAATGGCCGCCATATAGGTGTCCAACCCGGCGGCGCTCACGACAGCACGCAAACTATCAAGTGTAAGACAGGTGCTGGTTTTAGTCAAAGAGTCCGAAGCCCATGTCATCATCGCTCTCGGATTCTTCCTTCTCGGGCTTCTTCTCCTCTTCCTTCTTGGCTGCGGCAGGAGCAGCAGCCGCTGCCGGGGCAGCAACAGCAGCGACAAACTTGCTAGGGTCCTAGTAGAAAAGATTTGCTTTTATATTATACTATAGTATATAGATATTATATAGGATAAGCTCTACAGTTTGCTATTAAGAGGCAGAAAAATAGTTTTATAGCCACTTCTACATTATGAGGTCAATTTTAAAAAAAAAATATCTACTAATAGATGACAACACGTTGTCAAACTTTGAAAACAATCAAGTATACAGGATATGTAAACACTAGCTGGGAAATTTGTGAAAAAGCTTTGTTAATAATTCCGTAGATAGTATAAGTTATATAATGTATCTTTAAAATGCCAGTGCAATTTTTACTGATAAACAATTACACTAGGATAAGTTTAAAGAGGTTGCTCTAGTCTGAAAGCGAAGCCAGGGGGCTATATCAACTCCTTGGTATTTGAACAGACATGTATTTGGATTTCAACGTTGCTGACCTTGATGAACTCCTTGATGGTGTTGGCTTCCTTGAACTCAACCTCGGTGACGGCAGCGATAGCCAGGAGGTTCTTGAATCCGTTGGCAATGGAGTGAGGGGCAGAAGCCACGGTCGGGTATCCAATAGCCAAAGAGAGGGCGGCAACATTGGCTACTCCCTCTTGGAACTTGGCACGCAAATCCTCGGGCTTGATGTCAAGGATAGCCGGAGCAAAGATGGTGCCAGAGTCATAGACCTACAAAAATTTTGATATTAAATAATCAATTCCCGAGAGTGGAGTCATACATTCGGTAACAAATTAGATGTTTGATTGCTGACACAGTAACAGCAATAAACTGTGTACTAAACAAATCCACAATCTAGTGCTTTCCCAAAGGTAAATTATCAGATCATATTTACAAGATACAATCTGTACTCAACGCTTTGGCTTCATTCAATAGATATAAAACCTGAACAACTAAATTAATAATGCTATGTACAGTAATCACCACACACCTGTTTCACAACTAGACCATATGAGAAGGGAGAGATGTTTAACATGTTGAGAAGAGTTGCCTCAGAAGCTCCCACTTTGTCTCCGGGCTTCAGGATGTGGACATCGTTGATGATTTCAATAGTACCTATAAGAGACATAAGACAAACCAAGTTATAACAACAATGTAAGATTCTTTATAGAAATGTGTTAATAATTGCTAGCATTATTACCCTTGGAGATCTTGGTGGGGATGGAGAGAGCCTGGAAGAAGGCAGTTTTCTCGGGACCCAAACCAGTGTTATGAGCTGGAATGACCACAGCCAGAGGAGCAATAGCTCCCGGACGAGCCGGGGCACGCACTTTGTTCTCCAGAAGCTTGTCACGGACCTACAAACAAACTTATTAAGTTGTATATATAAAACAAATAGTAGAAGCACTTAAGTTTGGCTTTTCTGTTTTTAAGTTTGTATCTTCAAAATGCCAGTGCAATTATTATCAATAAAAAAAAAACACTAGGATAAATTTGAAGATTTTCTATTGTCTGAAAGCGAAGCCAGAGAATCAAAATGAACTCACTGGGATTATAACAGACGACGACTTATGTTATAAACACTATGGAAACTCAATTTGCAACTCAATATTGTGATAAACAAAAGTTAATACATACCTCGACAAGATCTCCGCGGGTGAACACAAAGCCAACATTGCCTTTGATGTGGGGCAGGAGCTTCTCAAGGGCTGGGTTGGTCTCCAAATGATCCTTGATGGCCTTACGCATCATGGTGTTCTTGCCCATGAGTACAATGCTGCTCCCACGGAGGGAGATACGGATTTGCTGCATTTGCTGCGAGCCCACATTGTCGGCACCCACGATGAAGCATTTTGGGTACTCGTCTAACAATTGCTGGAAAATTCATTTGAGTAATCAGCACATTACACGGACTCAATAAAATCATATTACGATATTACAAGAATTGTACCAAACATCTCTCGTCAAAATCCTAACCATACATGTTGTAATTAACTTATATAATTGTTGAAACTAAGAAATACTTACGATTATCTTAGTGAAGTAGTTGGTCTTCCATGAGGCCTTGTCCTCCCTACCCATCTTGGCGTGTGTAGGGACTTATACAAATTTAAGGACTGAAAAAATATGTTTAAGGTTAGAGACGCGTCATCGCTTCAAATTGCGAAATATACACTATAACTAAAATCAAATTTTGTTAAACCATGAAAAACCAATATAGATTACGAATACATGAAGTGATTGCTTATATATGTTACGATTAAAATGTTACGATATAAAATATCTCAACTCACCAAGACAGAACGCAAAACGCACAGTAACCGTGCGCGGTGCGGGACAAAAGAGAACTAACGTAATTTAAATTTCCATTGACAACATAAATATGTATAGACATTTATGTTGTCAATGGTTTAATCGTAGCAAATAATAATATACGTAAAAAAAATAACAAATTGTAATACGCTATAAAAAAAAATGTTATCAATAAAAATGTTTTTAATTATTCTATTAATTCATACTTTTTCTAATTTTCGTATATGAAGAACCCACACCATATACCTAACTACTTTTTATATATAACAAAAGTGTCACCTGTCCAATTTTCAAATGCTTTGACGTACCACTGATGAACTTTAGTGTTACGTTCCCTACTTTTTTTGGTAAAAACTTTAATTTAAACTAGAATTATGTTTATGCCTGTGTGGGCATAAAAAGTAACATTAGCTTGATACACTATCGAAACATATTTCAATACCGGTTTAATGTTTAGGTGATAGTGTAACAACATCATGTCCTTGTTTCGTAAACCGAAGAAGATCCAGAGACGAGTTTTTTGTGCTGACGATGAAGAAGACGGTGAGCCGGAGGCACCTGTGCCGCCGCCGCCGCCGATTATTAGTAATTCAAGGAAGGAAAACAAACAAGTAAAAGTAACAACGCTATTGAGTTTCGCCGATGAAGGTATGAGTCTGCATTTATATTCTCAGTCAATTCTTATGCTAGACATTAAAAGTGTTCACTCATATAAGTATTAAGCTCCTAATAATAGACACCACTTCAATTTACAACCTACAGCCGTTGTCGTCCGGCTTCCGCCGACCTTTCGGCATGTGACAGAATTTTAAACATAATCAGGTTATAATACCATAATAACGAAGACGTGAAACTTAGTCCTTTTTGTCTGAATTTTCATACAATTTTGGATAAGAGACTATTTCATTCATAAAATGTTCAAGTCATAGAATAAGAAAAATATATTTCTAAATACAAAATTGCATATTGCAAATTTAAACTATGAATTAAATACTATTACAATACAAAACCAATTAATGATCATAAAATTTAAGAATAACAACTTCCAGTTAACCTTGTCTGAAATATATTTTAGAGATGACAAAAAATATATATTGATATGTATTTAAATTGTAAATAATATCATACATAGTAAAATGAGATTCAGAGATGAATATTACATTTGGTATCTGAACAAATGTTGTGACGGCAAGGGCAGTTGAATAATTCATATAATATTACAGTTGCTACCATCTCTAAGTGACCGAAATCTAACAGTCTAAATCATGAACTCATAAAGAAACCTTGTTCTAGAATGAGTTTAACCTAAAATTTTCAATTTTATATGAGACAAAACCGGTGTGGGGCCTGGGTCCAAATGTTTAAATTTGTTAGACAATGTATACTAATTATCAGACAAATTTCAAACACATATATTTATACATACTTTGAATGGGGAATTTAGGATTAAAAATTATTAGTATAAGAAAAAAAAGGCACCTAGTGATTTATTTGATCTTTTATAAACATCATATATCTATAACATAGGCATTAGCAATTAGTGTGGCCACTTTATGACATAAAAAGTACATAAATTATAACTAAAAAACCCTATAAGAATTGTATGGATGGTGTAATTGTTGATATCTGAATCCGCAGAGGAAGAGGGCGAAGTATTCAAGGTGAAGAAATCATCGCAGAGCAAGAGATTGAGTAAACGGAGACAGAAAGAAAAACAACGCACAGATGGTGATAGTAATAAATATGACAATCACATGGTCGAGGTAATGTAATACACTTTGATATGTACTAACAATACTACAACAGATTATATAAAAATATATCACTATGCTAAACATACAACTCAAACACACTAAGGACTCTTTAGACTTAGAGATAACTGTCAAAATAATAATTAATAAGTTCATTTTGTTATTTGAATAAAGAATGGGTGAATTTATAATGTAATAGGAGAAACCGTCGGAGGAGATAGAAGAACCGAGGAAGAAGGTTACCCTCGAGGGTCTGATCCTGTCAGGGCGGGAGGCGTTGTCCGCGGACGGGGCGGGGGACATTTCCGAAGACAGCGAGGAAGATAACAGGGGGTTCCACACGTACCGAGCCGAGAGCGTGCGGGCGGCGCTCGCCGGCGCGGGGGGAATCCCCGACGCCGCGCTCATACACGCCGCGCGCAAGACCCGACAGCAGGTATGAGAGGTGAGGGACTCGTGGAGCACTCACGACGATGATCACAGGCCTCGCCACCATACATACACCTTGTTGACAGGGAGCTCTCGGATCCCTTTCGTGTATGGGATTGGGTGTTTGAATCTAACAGATCCCGTTCCCTGGAAGTTATTGATTCCGTTCGGAGTTTCTCTTGTCATTTTTTTCTGCCACTCCAGCTTCTAGGTGTTTTTCTATTTTTAGAGTTATAATCTCTAACAACTCAATGTATTTGGATTGAAAGTTATTATTTTAATTTTTTGGGTTATTATCTTCTATATTTTGAAATTCTTCTCTCATAATAAATAATTTTATTATGTTCATAAAAACTTTTTGGATTCAAATATCTACTATTTTGGCTTCATATTTATGTGCCTTTGGCTCATAGATTTTGATAAAAAAAATTGTTTTTGTTTTAACTCACAGTAAGTATAACAAAAGCAACATGTTTTTCTTAATTATTTTCAATATAAATTATAAAGTTTTGATGTTGATAGTCATTGCTAGATCTTGTAAATAACTTATTCATTTTTTAAAATATTTTTTTTATTACCATTTTAAATTTAGAATTAAATATATCTATAATTCTACATTTATTTTTTCAAAGTGTTCTGGCAACACGAAGAAAGATACAGTATATGAAACTACAACAACATTCAATATTCCAGGCTCGTGAGTTGGGTGACTTTGTTCCCATCAAGAATGATGGCGGCTCCAGGATGATGAGAGATGATGACGCTGATGACGATGACGATGATGAGGCAGACGAGGGCCGGATACAGGTCAGGGGGTTGGAACTGCCAAGCGATAGACCCGAACGTTAGTACATTTCATACTACTGTAACCATTGAATAGTTATAAGGTTCCGTGAATTGTTATATGCAGTCAATTTGATATCTGTGAATCGAAATTTAGATATAAAATCTTTATTGGAATGACTGTTATTATGTTATTTTCCTATATACCATATATATATAAATACATATATATATATATATATATATATATTTACAGATGTGGTATATGTTTTTTTTTTTGTTTAGTCTGTTTAACTGTTCCGGCTTTGTTTTTACTCTTTAAAACGACTGGACCGATTTTGAAGGTACTTTCACTGGTATATAGCTGATGTAATAGATATTAATTTAGACTTCTTCTATTATAGAAATTTTATTTGGTTTTGTATGAGATAGTATATTTTGTTGTATACAGGTGGTACAACAGCCGCCGCGTCTGATGATGAAGCTCAAAGTGAAGGAGAGGAGTGGGAGGAGCAGCAGATTAAGAAAGCTGTGCCCTCAATAGCTGATATTACAGGTTATATGTGTTTGTACACCCTGTATACAGTATACATAGATAGTAATCAAAATATGTTAGATGGAGAATAAAGCGAAGTTTAAGACTTTATAGACTTTTTTGTGAAAACTATGTTTAAATGAGTATGTATTTACATCTTCATTAAAATAAATTTAAGAGTAATATATTTATGTACATGCTGCCTGCTATGTAACACCATGTGTCATGGCTGTTTGCACAATACTTAAATAAAATTAAAAATAATACACGGATGTCACAGATTATAAAAGAATTAGTGTTGCTAGATCGATATTTTACATCATATAATGTGAACTGTCATTACATCATAAAATTATATTAGATTATACATAGCATGAGTGTTGCCACATAATAAAATGTGTACTTACCTCCAGGTGATTGTATCCCACTGAATCCGTTCGCTGTCCCTCCGCCCCCGGACACGCCGCGTCACCTGCGGTCCCTCGCGCGCCCGGGACAGCCTCCGCCAGCTACCGCGCAACAACTCGTAGAGGCGCTACGAGACAGGTGAGATCAACTTTTGGCTAGTTTTAGCTATTTGTTAACTCATAGATATTCCATCAGCTGATCCATTGATTGAAGAGATATCAAACGAGATTTTTCACCAAATAATTTCTATGTTATATATAATATTTTTTTTTGTGTAGTTTTAATGTCATCATAATCATATCATTGTTATCATAATGTTTCCAGGCTGTCAGAGCTTCACGAGAGTCGTGCGAGAACAGCGCAGCGTATGTATCATTTACAAGAGCGAGCGTCTAACGCGGCCGCCAAGCGTGAGAGGTGTAAGGGGTTGTGCTCGGAACTCGACCGCAGATACAAGAGGGCGCAGGCGGCCAGGGGGTACATCACCGACCTCGTGGAGTGTCTGGACGAGAAGGTGGTTATATATACATACATTGAATATGATTAGTCCATCGCTACACTTAATACGAAAAGTTGACAGTTTTCACATTGAAATCTTCCCTAGTCCTGGTGATATCGTAAGTTAGTGTAATGTTAGTTATTGCTATTTTTAATGTAAGCAGCTGAATACCTTGTAATGCTAAAATATATCATATACAGCATGTTTCGTATGCCCTCTCCTTTAGATACCTCAACTGCAAGCGTTGGAGGCCCGGGCCCTGGCGCTTCATCGCAAGAGACGCGACCTGCTGGTGGAGAGGCGGAGGGCCGACGTGCGCGACCAGGCGCAGGACGTGCTCGCACTCGCCGGTAGGCACACAGACACACACACACACACACACACACACACAGACATATATATATATATATATATATATATATATAGAGAGAGAGAGAGAGAGAGAGAGAGAGAAAGAAACACACACTCATACACGGGCGCGCGCACACACATACAAAGATGCGAACATATTTTACTTTATGGAAACTTTTTACAATTATGACAAATATAATGTTACTAATATTATTAATAAAAAAATCCATAATTCGTAAGAATATATAGCCTATAACTTGTCACAGTTTTCCTCGTAATTCTTATCGGAACATGACATTTCATAAGGTCACGCGACACAAACGATAGATGGCGTTGGCACACATTTTACTTTTTAGTCCCATATGCTCTCGTATAAACCAAGTTGCACAGTCAATACGGACGAGGCCGAGGGTAAAGGCTAGTTATATATTCTTATTATTACAGACCTTCAATCGTTCTCGATCTAGTTAGAAAAAAATATTCTTCTACTATAATTATTATAAACGGCACATAGTATTAATATTATATATATTTGTTAACTGTGTTTAAGTAATAGCCACTACTCTTGTGCATATACCCATTCAATATATATATTGTATATGTATAACCAGCATAATGGTAACTCTGATTCGCTCGAATTTCCAGCTCGCGCGGGGTCATCGAAGCCGGTGGACAGCGAGGAGAAGCGTCAGCGTACTGCGGAGCGCGAGGGCCGGCGGCGGGCGAGGCGGCTCAGGCGACAGGCGGCCGGCAACAACCAGCACAGGGACGGGGACTCCAGCGACGATGACCTGCCCCCAACCCTGCACCATCACTGTCAACAGGAGGCGGGTCTGTGGATGCGACGGATGTACAAGACATACATACACACATATATACACACACACATGTCAAAACTTGGAATAGAATAATACATACAGAAAATAGACTATGAAGTTATGTAGTGATTGAAAAGAATTTAGACTATTTATATTGTGTTTGAATAAGTTAGTTGACTTTGAAAACGAATGAAGGAGAGTCGTTTTTGTAGTCTGTTGATAATTTATATGAAAATTACATTTATGCGATTAGTATGTCCACATCAGTTATTTCGTTGCCTACGTTCCGGACCTGCGACAGCTTGGCTTAGGCTATACTGTTATCCGTCCCCTTTACACTAGTTTACGCACTGCGCCGAGAACGTCGAGGTGGTTTTAGTGGGTAAAAATCCCACATACCCCGACCGGGTTCCCCCTCGGTCGGAAGTCTTTCAGAAGATTTCCCCTCGTGACCAAAAAAAAAACAAAAAAAGGCTATACTGTTATATTTTCTTATATGTTATAATTTGTTGAATAGTAATAATTAAAGTTTAAAACTAGACTAGAAGTCTTGATACAACATCTAGAGATACAAAAAGCTCTGTAGTGACAACTGACATATAAGCGGCGGAGCTGACAAGAGAATTATCATATATGTTCTGAAATATATACATTAAGCTTATATTTTCAATCAGAACTATTGCCCGTCTCAGGATATGTCAGAGGCGTTTGATTGAGCTGACCTTGCACCGAACTAGTTTAAGTATATCAATGAGATATCCGATAGCTTGAATGGTTTGTAATAGTATTTAAACTGGAAGGTTTAGTTGAATCGGTTGTTCAAAGTGATTTATAGTCATCGGTGTATATGTCAGGGTATATATTTTGCTCTGTTTATTTTAACTGTGTTATGTTGAATATATAACTTTGATGTTCTCGTCGTCGTTTCCAGACGCGATCCGCTCTCTGTCGAGTCAGTTGTTCGCGGACACGTTGTCGGCCTACCGCAGTGTGCAAGGAGTCTGCGGTCGCATGGCAAGACTAAGGCGGACGCGCGGGCTGTACACGGACGCGTACGTCGCACAATGTCTGCCGAAGTTACTGGCGCCGTATGTCAGACATCAGGTTAGATCTCACATATATCCACACACTCATCAATATCCCAGTAACAGATTAAATAAATTATGTTATTATTAAGTATGTAGACTGATCGCTACGTTTCTCAGTCATTAAGTTGGTACGAAAAAAATAATCAATTGTTAAAGTGAACCTTAATTACAAGAGCGTAGTTATAAATAGCTTGTATGTTACACACACACACACACAGATATTTTCATATGCACACATTCACTCACACTAATTTGGCAATCAATTTTGTTTCTATATCCGTAACATATCACATCAAACGGTATTGCTGACCAATTAAAAAACACAGCAACAGACTAAAATCTAATTTTACAACAAAGCACACTATTAACGTGGCTTACAGAACGGAATATTCAAAAAAATATATATCTATCAATAGAAATTTGTCATTGTGTATATGCATTATGTATTGTAATCATTTTAATTCCCAGCTGATCCTCTGGAACCCGCTCGCTGACGAAGACAACGAGGACTACGAGAAGATGGACTGGTACAAGTGAGCATGGAACATTCATATCAAGTGTAGCGTTTAGATGAGAGGTTAAAAGCAGCTTCACAGTATGGAAGATTCAAAACACTTCCCCAACAAAGTTTTGTTGAATATTTTTTTAACAATATCGAGAACATAGTTTCTTGTTGAACTATCCCTAAGATAGTCTTAGTTAAGTTTGAATTGAAAATTAATAAAAATATGTAATGACAACACTCAACACTGACAACATTATTCTAATCTGTAACCCTCAGGATATGGTCTACCCGTTACGTGAACAATTCAGCTATAGTGACATTGATGGTTTTTGCTGAATGATACTCGGTCTGACAGATTATAAATATGAAGTAATTCTATTATGAGGACATCCTCATCTCGTCTGCCCGAGATGACGGTCGCTGCAAAGTAACCGAACCGCCGGGAGTGGTTGATGAAAATATTTATAAACGAATAGTAAATCTGAAAAATATTGGTTTTATTTAATTTCTATTATGTGTCGTGATTCCAGATGTCTCATGATGTACGGCTGCAAGTCCGAGCGTCTGTCCAGCGATTCAGAGCAGTCTTCCTCCGACGAGGTTTCCGTGACCGAGCTGGCCGTGAGAGACGACCCCGACCTGCTGCTGGTACCCACGATCATAGACAAGGTCGTACTGCCCAAGATCACCGGTTAGTAGGAAACAGTGCATACATGCAGACATACATTCGCTATATCGATCTGTAGATGTAATTAATGACGCGATTAAAATGCGTCAGAAACGGAGATTCGATACTCCCATCTCTGGCCGACATGGAGAATAAAAGTTGCAGGGAGAGGAGCTTCGACGGTGCCTGGGACTTGCGACCCAGGTGCAGGTTTAAGGCCCCTATCTAACGCGATAGACGCTTACCTCCACCGTCCAAGCTCCTCTCTACCCAATCAAATTTACCAGCCATTATCAATTGAAGTTTCCCAATAAAGACATGTATGTTTTCATATTCATCAGAGCTGGTGGAGCACGCGTGGGATCCGATGATGGTCCGCGCGTGTGTGCGCCTGCGTCAGCTATTGGAGCGGGCCGGTCGCCTGCCCGTGCGGAGCGCCCTGCCTCGCCTGGCGACCACCGCCCGCGCCGTACTCACGGCCTCTATCAACGCTGATGTCTTCCTACCTACACTACCGCCTCAGTACGTACACCAAATAATACTAACTTTGTTTGTGAGAATGTATGAATGTTTATGAAGGATTCAGTCTGGTCCTAATAAAAGCTTTGAACGGTTCGATTGAGAATCATATTAGACAGTTTTTTATGAGTTTCAATGATGTTCTAGCTAAAATATCGATCTACCCGCGTTCTTATAAACGGTCTGTGTATATATTCCAGTATCGTGGAAGGTCCCGGGTCTTCGTTCTGGCGTCGTTGTCTCGGAGCCGGCGTCCGTCTGCTGCGCGCTGTCTTGTGTCTGTGCGCTCCTCCGCCCGCGCTCGCCGCACATTCCGTAGCACTAGCCGTCATAGGTCACTATGTGATATCTCAAAATATTTATATGCCTTCCAAACTACATCCTGTCACAGACTTCTTAAAATATCTATGGTTCAAACTCTCGTGTTTCTGTCTTGTGATATAAGTTGAGCTTTCATTATCTACTAACATTATAAAAACAAGGCTCTTGAATAAAATGTTATTTATCTGTTAGTTTTTGAGAACGAATAAATTTAATGTATAATACATAATCAAAAATAATATTTTTTCAAACGTTCTAGTAATAATAAATGTATGCTAGTAATAAGTGAGTAAAATCACTACATTCCGGAAGTCGAATGTTTAAATCCTTTTCTTGTTTTTGCATTTTAATGAATAGACCACAGACAATATAAAATATGGTAGCCAATTTTTACGTCAATGGATAATAATTTATTCTTAGACCACAGAGTAATTTTATGTGTTCCCGCAGAGAGCCTGTGCTGTGCGGCGGGCGCGGCCCCCGGTCCGTCGATGGCGGCTGCGGCTAGTGCTCTAGCCGAGACCCTTCCCCGCTCGGGGCCGGTTCGCGCGCCCGCCCTCGCACGCCTAGCCACCCTCGCCACACTCGCACTGTCCAGGCTACACACAGACAACCCTTTGCATTTGTATGTCTTGCACAACCATTTAGAGCAATTATATATAGATTTTTAAAATAGTATATATGTAGTTCAGACTTGTGATATGTTCGCTCAGTGATGTCTTAATCAACCTATGTCATTACAATTCATTCATTTGTTACAACAAAGCTTACTATACTTGCTGTGAGTTACATTATATACTAGCTGGAAGAAATCAAACTAACCTGCTCCCACTATGATATAATTTTTATTATATAACTCTCCTATTGTTATATATTTTCAGGAAAGCATTAGAGCAAGCGCGGAGTGTGATAGCCGAGGCGCGCTCTGTGGAATGACGTCACTGTACACTATCAGAGTATAGGATATCAACAAATTGACATGTGTTGTAGAAGAATTATATTATACAACAAATTACAAATAAAAACTAATATTTTTGATGTTTTTATCTTTCTTTTTAGATGATACAAGTAAAAAGCTACACTATTTTTAATATATCTACGCCTACTTAGGTGCATACCTACGCATATGCATATATGAATTACTGCATTCTTAGGCATGTCATGTACATATGACATTGTTTCCATATTTATTATCTCAATGAGACCAAATTATATGAATTTTCTTAATTTTATAAAACCCTTCATTACAAAAATTTAAAACGCGAAAATCAGTCATCAATCAATAGGTCCAAGGTTTAAATTGTTAAAAACTAAACTAGCACATTACGTGCTCTTATCCTCGTGCTGTGTTTCAATAATTCGACTTTTATAGTGTAATTTAAGTTTTACAGCCAAAGATTTACTGATGAATGGTATGTATTACATTAATATTTAGATATAAAACTTAAAATACTTTTTTTTATTTTATAAATTATTTGTCACAATTTCCTACGTCAGTCAAATATTTAAACCGGATTCACTATAGATTAGCAATTCAAAAGGGCCCATTTTTACAATTACCATTTCTATGAAGACATCCCATCGACTACTGGATAACACTCCATGGAACAAAACGATTTAACATTCAAACAAAAAAATTACATAGTTATTGGGAAAAACGACAAATGAGAAGATAATTCCACATCCAGCTCTTTATTGTGTAACCATGAAGTATAGGTTTGTAGATATAGACATCAATATTCCATAAAAATTTGGATATACATAAAAATCAACAGGTAGAGTCGCTAGACAGTATATGTGTGACAGTATTCGGTAACATTTTAACTGTGAAATGTGACCAGAGTTATTTACTCCCTACATCTAATACATAGACCGTAATGAGATCAGCTGTGACTTACATTGTAGTCATTGTAACATGCAGCCACTATGTTAAACCTACAACAAATATTCCTAAATAGTATACTCATTTGATGTTCTGAACATGTATGTCCACATAGAGATTTGATTCTTCAATGACTTCAAATCTTCCATAACAATACAAAAGGTACCTTATCGTTTAATAATGTAGATAATAAATAGCATAGACAATATAATAGTACTGGCATCTTATATTTTAAGCCTGTAAAATTAATGACCTAACACAGAATCTTTATTTAGAAAATCAACATTGTGCCTGTGTTTAATTTGGTTATGTACATAAGCTGTCCCAAAGAGAAGTAACTCATATATTTTAAATACAACAAGGCAGAGACTAGAACAACCTTAGTACTATGTTGTTAACAATAAAAAAAATTGTTAAGACCACAAATTATGACATTACCAAGCTAAACCTATGTTGATTAGTAAAATATATTATGCGGTCTCTGTGTCAATCATTAGCTTGAATGAACCATCGTTATCAACACATACAAGTATATTTGCGGTGTTGCCTTTCACCATTGGAATGCTAGGGTTTGCTAGGAATGCCAAGCTATCAACATATGTATAGAGCCTTTTTGTGGACACTTCTTCTAAATTATCCATCAATTCTATATTGTACCAGCACAGGATAGCATTGGCATCTCCATCGTTCTTTATGGGTACATTAATAACATCAGCATTCAGCTTGAAACCATCTCCGAGGGATACTGGGTCTGTTATTGGAGTGTAGTCTACGAGGGTTAGGTCTAGACCAAAATTCTGTGATACTTGATACTTGTTAATGTGTTTTGCCACCTGGTAGCCAACATTTTTGTCATCAACCCGGTTATTCGCTTCAAGCCAGGGGCTATAGACAATTTGACCAACAAGTGTTACACTTGACGGCATAAATAATCCACCCTGAACTAGATGATTGTTCTTTAAAAACAATGCTATGTCTTTGTATCTGATATCCAAGTCGCCGCCAAGGTCTAAGATATTGCAGAATATTGCATGGATCTTGTCATCTTTGAAGCATTCTGGTGTCCAGTCTTCAGCAATCAAGAATGTCACTCTATCCATATCAATGTCATTGGCCTTTAAGACCGTTTCGGTGAAATTTTTATCATATTCTGTTTTAGCATAACAGAATAGAGATTTTATGCCACGTTTAAGCATCATTAGGCCAAATATCGGAAATGGACATAAGTCAATCACATTGATCTCACATATATCTGCCATCTGTCCGAGGTAAACACAAGACATGGCAATGCAACTTTTTATTCTTTGATAAAATTCAGTATCATTTAAAAATCTTAGCATTTCTGGAGTAATTCTTAGGATATCGGTATCATCATTTGGGATTAATGACAGCCTGCCTAAAATCATATTAAATTTGTGAGTTAAAATTTCGTTTTCCTTAATATTTCTTGGAATGCTGTCAAAGAAGATGGCTTGTTGCCATGCAGTAGCCCTCGTTTTCACTCTAGGATCAGTTGTGAGTGTGATATTTTCAGTCAAGTATAAGTTGAACCATCCAACAAAACCATCAACTCTCCCCGTCTCTGAAGCTTTCAGTTCAACCACATATGGTTCAACGCTTGATATTTTGTTAGTGATGTCAATACAATCAGTAAAGTCAACTTTAACAATTGACTTTGGTTCCGTCACAAATTTCATATCTTGGTAAAGGTAAACATCATCACAGTCATATGTGTCATCGGCAGACATAGCATGAACTGCAAGATTGGAAATATTGAGATATGATTTGACAACGGGACGCAGGTGGTATTTGGCACTAAGCAACTCGGACTGGGCCCCCATTACAAAGAAGTCTGCTTTTTGAGGTATTACATGTGCTGGTTCTGATAAAAGATGAGCCCACGCATGAGATAGCGAGGGTAGGATATGTTCACCAAATAGACCGGCATCAAACAACTCAGTGACTAAAAGTGAGCGTCTTCCTCCTATATCTTCACCATCCATTGTAGTGGATGACTTGTTTATGATATCTACAGACAACAGTAAATTATTTTCCTCTAGTACACAATCACTCAGATTGGTCATAACCTCAGAGCTGTCGCAGGCTACCACAGCTTTTGCACAACATTCAGTTGCGTACATAGCAAGCAGACCAGTTCCTGTGCCAAGGTCCAAGACACTGGTCTCATAAGGAGCAACCTTTTCGTGGATAGCTGCGCGATAGCTGTCATTACGAATTTTATCATTTAACATACGAAAATGCCACCTCTCCACCATCAAATTCTTAACCGAGTTTAAATTCTTTTCCGCATTCACGTATCCTGCATCCTCAGATAATGCTTTTTGGAATTGTGTCCAAGCTTCTTCATAGTAACCGTATTTAAATAGATATTTACCAATTTCATTTAGCAGGTATATACTTTTAGGAAAAACATTTATAGCTTTCCCAAAATTTGCGAAAATTTCTTCAATCTTATTTGATACTGCTAACACTTCATTATGCTTGAAGACAGTATCGCGAAATTCTAGTTCAAATATAGGTTTTAACTCAGGACATTTATCGAAAGCAGATACATAAACATCGATCGCCTTGCTAAAACAACCATTTGTGGAAAGCTGCCTGGCGTAAGCGATATACTCTCTCCCAATGGCCGACATCGTGTAGTGAAAACATGAAGATAATAATTCTTTAAAGTTAGACAACGTAACAAATTAAACTTTATCGTAATCGTTTTTAAAGTGATTCATAAATCATTATTCATACTTATCCCCATATTTAGCAAATACTATTGACAGCTTCCCAGATAATAAAAAATATACTACTTTCTAAAAAATAAACAATAAATATGCAAAATTGGACAATTTATTTTGAAATACCTACGTTATTGACAAATATATAATGTCACTAATTGTATATATTTCTTCTGTTACAATTCCCTTCTGCGCAATTCCTATTGTCTATTACCCATTTTGATAAGCTCTATGGGATTAACTCAAATATTTTCGTTGTTACTAATTTAAGTCCTTAAAATCCTGTTCATATTTTATACATATAAATTTATTACATCATTGACCTTGGCACTAAGTTGAGATACTTATATGAATGACAATTGAAAAAAACAATTAAGACTTAAAAATTCCTCATTATAACCTGGATTTAAACGTTCATCTTCTAATAAATACACCGTAGTCACCTTGCCAATGAAGTCTTATTATAGAAGGTGAAGTTTTGATTCCATACATTTCCCTATTAATGCCTTCTTTTACGTTTCAATCTACGTTCCTATCTTAAACCAGTCATTTTAGCTTTATCTGAAGAAAAAATCCAAGTGAACTGAATTTTTGTGTACACTTTTATTAAGGTGCTTTAATGAAGATGTGACAAATCGACATCGATATGGTACCGGCTAAAAGGGTTATGAAGGTCAAAAGGTCACAAACATTAGTTTTTCGAAAATATCTCGCGATGTGTTGCTTGGAGGTTAATAGCGGTCATTATAAAAAAAATTCCTAGTAAAATTATCTACCAAAAATGTCTCTTGCATTATTCTGTAAAATTAACTGTTTTCAAAGTAGAATACACTCGCATACTGTATTATAATCCGTACAAGGCGTAGACTCTATACTATTGCTTTTTAATATACTTATCTCATAGAGGTTTCCGGGAACTTAGTAAAATCTACTATAACTCATCCAAATTACCTTCACTGGCAGATGTTCCGTATTTCATTATTCCGAAACCTGTCCCTTTATACCTTCTACTGCCTGTCGGTCTGAATTTAGTTGAAAATTATTTTAGTTGTTTTCTGCTCTAAAACAGTTTTCATAATGAGTGATAAATGTTTTTGATGTATTAAATTATTATCTGATGGTGATGTTATAGAAGTTAGGCGTGGTTTATTCCAATAAGAAAATTACTCGCGGGATGTCAGTCAATACTGGAATACATTTTCCATCAATTATACACGGTGCTCCAGATTAAGAACAATCGATAGAAAAATATATACTGTGGTATTGCTACGCTAACAAGATAATATACAGCTTTGAAATATGCTTTTTTAAGCAGCTCAACAACATGTTTATCAAGTATACTATCAAGTATAAACCTGGCTAAGAAGAAAAATTTTTTCAGACATTGATGTGGGGGTTTAAAAGTATATACTACAGCCAATAACGACTTTATCACCACCAGCACGCGACGATCTACTGAAAACATCTTTTGTAATTGTACTACAGGTTGTGGCGGCAAATGTGCATTGAAATTTTTTAAAGTTGATGGACATTGCCGTGACCCGTCATGCTTAAACACAGAGTCAACAAATGATGAAAATGATGGAAATATAAATGTCTATGTATATATAAGACCACACGATGTTTTGTCAGCAACTATTACTGATATATTACTGATAGAGACAAGCCGAAGATAACAACAATGAATAACAATAAATATCTAGGTGTACAAAGAAGTTTTTCAGAAAATTGGTATTTATAATGCTTAAATTGAGCCGACTCTTTCGTTTTTACGAGCAGAGCTATTGCTTTTTAATGTTCTTTCACACTTCAATTTTGTATCTACAATTCTACTACTATAGATTACTGTATTTCTATTTAGTATTTAATATACTTATACACAACATCAGATGGCCAGTTTCTAAAAAATAAGTTTCTGAAAGACAACGATTGGAGTTAATACTGAAAATATTTTTTATATAGCCTTCAAGATCTCAGACGATGCCTAACATTAGTTGTCTGTCTTCGATGATTTCATTTTACAGTCATAAAATTTAAAACAGGCATGTAATTGATTTTTTAACATGACTACTTAAAATATTAGTGTCATACCAGGTGGAAGTGCACAGCTTGATTCTAGTAAAAAAATATCTATAAAGAGGGGGATGTATGGATGTTTTGGTTTTTAATTACAGTTCAGTGTTATGTATTTTAGACGTCAGAATTAGATGAAGGCTATGAAGGCTATAATATATCCCGGGATTCCGTCTAGTTCAATCGCGAATGGGTCAGAACAGTTATAATATGGTGCATGAAGTCACCTAACACAGATATCAATCGTTTTAACAGACACTATTATTATTTTTTAACATTAAATTCACATGTAATCGTTTAATATTTAAAAAATATTGTCGTGTATGAATGTCAGTTTTGACATCTCATTTCATATATTTATGTTATCCCATAACTCGATGTATATGGTGAAAATTTTTATTGCCATTTTGATGCCAATAAAAGTCGGCAACATAATTAATTTATAAAATTTTATATTATTATGTTACATATTATATTATAAGCAACCCTCCTCTTTGATTTGTTAAAGTACTCACTGGCCACTAATAAATTATTCTTAAAAAGGTCTGTAGTCTTGTATCGAGTCCTCGTATTGCTCGTGATCCGTCGGAACAGTCGGAGCTCTGTAATTTCGACAACGTGGGACATTTCGTAGTCAAATTATTAATTGTGCGAGATATCAACCACCATTTTGTATTAGTGATTTATAAACCTATGACTTTATTTAATTTGTAAGAACTATTAAACAGTTTTGTTTGTAATTCGTTTTTTTTTTTAAGTTATTTATTCTTCCGAACCTAAAAATATAAATTGCTTAGGTGTTATATAATTTGTTAATATTTAACTGATTAAGAAGACTTCGACTCAAAGAGGGCGCCTTTCTCCGACTTTACTTCTGAGATATACAATATTACGTTAAAAAAAAGACAATCGGAAAATAAATTTAAAGGTCTAAAATAACAGATAGAAAGAATTAAGGGACGTGAAAAATATTGACCTTGATTTATGCTATGCGTAGATCAGCACATTTGTTATAATAAAAATTAAAAATTATTTCGCCTTTCAAATTGCATTCACCTGCAATTAAATATTATTAATAGTATTTACAGTACTGTATTGTACAATAAATAATACTTAAATGAAGTTACTAGTACAGTACTTTATTGTATAGTATTTTTATGTTGTGTGGTATTTATAGTACTGCATAATATGTTAGAGATGGGACTTAAATTATGTACAAGTAACATAATTTTACATAAAGTGGCAGGTTGTTACAAAACCGACCTTAAAATAATATTTACTTAAGAAAGAATTTATTACATTACATTATTTTTGTAACTGTAATTCTACAACAGTACTCCAGGGTCCGCAGGATATATTTGTAATGCCTTCATCATAGAACACCTTTTTGAAACTCTCTATCTTCTCGTGTCTTTCGGGTGGTAACCCTAACTGACCATATTTATTGCAACCTGAAGTCCACACTGTGTTATCCTCTAGCAACAGTGCCGTATGCCTCGTCCCGCAGGCTATATCTTTAACGCAAAGATCAACTAGCTGATCGTTTTCATCATAAACATCAACCAGTGTGGGAAGTGTGTAGTTCTTCAGACCCTTTTTCTCTTGACCACCCTTATTTTCCATTCCCAATTGGCCAGTGTCATTCCATCCCCAGAGATATAAATCTCCGCAGTCACTTAGTGCCAACGAATGCCAGCCCCCAGCTCTTATTTTGACAATTTTAATACCGGCCAGAGCCTCAACTTCTGTTGGTAATTCCAGGTTTGTCAAGTCGCCGTGCCCAAGTTGTAGTCTCCTTAAAGATAATTTATATTAAGCAGTTCAAATTTTAAACAGACTAATGTTTCATAAAAGTATATGCTTACCTTCCGTTCCCCCATGTATAAACTCTACCCTTGTCGGTCAATAGCATGTAATGTTCGTATCCACATACAATGTCACACACTTTACCAAAACAATGTTCTGTATCAACGTAACTTGGCAGCTGACCAGTGTATACATTTCCCTCTGACGTTAAATAAATAAAAATATTATTTGTTGCCACAACCTTCATTATATCATCGCTAGTTCTTGGTTTCTTAGCATTTTCTATGACTGGCCTCTCAGTAAAGTTGACAGTCTCGAAAGTTTTTGTTTCGAAATTAAAGAAACATACAGTTCTCTTTTCAACTTCAATTAGAATTATCATATAGTCATTACCAGTGACTAAAACTTTTGACTCCCTATAGCTCTGTAGGAATTCCTCGAACATAGGCAATTCTCTAAGTTGGTTGTCCTTACCGAACCAAGCTCCAGAGAAATAAAACACTTCATCTACTTGAAATATATTATATGACCAACTTGTGACGATAAGTTTAGCACGATTTATATCAAACTTCAAATTATTTTCACTATCAACACAGATAGTTTCAAATTTGGGGAAGATACATTTGTTTTCAAACCACGAAAACCATTGTCCAAATAAATTTGATCCAGTTACGGAAAATATTTTAGTATCGGTCATATTTGATAATTCTGCGAAAAATATTATGACATTTGTTTTATTCTACGAAGATATGTATCGTAGACATATTTGTCGTTTTATACTTCGTGAAATAATTGAAGTAACAACTCAATAATAAACAAATCAATATTCGTTTCATTTAAGTCTGACAACTGACACCTGACAATGTGCAAATGTTTAGGTAAACAAATAGCTAAACGTCTTACGTCAGTTAAGATAATTTTTCTTTCATTACTACATATTAAATTAATTACTAATAAAATCTTTAAAATTTGCTAATTTACTTTTGTCTTCTTTTTTAATTTATTGCATATATTTTGAAAATACAGTGATTTTTTTTATTGCGAAATTTTACAATCAGGCAACCCTATGGATTGCTATTATAACTTTACTCTTTAGGTACTTCTAATAATTCGCGAATGGAGGATGCCGGTTTTTAAGGTATTCACAATTTTCGTTTTTGTTGATATACTTGATATACAAAATATAATTTATGCAAAATACGAAGTAAAATAGGATTCGTGACCTAAATATACTTTCAAAGGTGGAGAAAAACCGTCTGAATCAAATATGATGTTGAAGTGAAATGAAGGGATCCGTGAACAAATCAATATGGCACTCAAGCTAGGAAAATGCAGATTGTGCCTGAAACTGGGTGACTTCTATTCGATCTTCACTATGGATAACAATTTGCAGTTAGCGGAGATGGTAATGGAATGTGCTCGAGTTAAAGTAAGTACGAAATAAGAAACCGATCGTTGTAACATGAGCGGAATTAAAAGCTTTAGCTTAAACTTTTGTACCACATTTACAACTTCTACGCCCATTTTTCATTATTTAATGACTTTGCACGTTGTGTTTAACATCGCTCATATGTTTCTCTCTATAATTTGATTCGGATGTAGCGTTTGAATTTGGAATATCGTCAAATTTATCTAATTTCTTAAAATGATAATTAGACTTGTGGACATAGAATTTAGTAACTTGATTATGGTATAGTGTATTATTGTCGTCTTGACAAAAATTCTATCAAAATCAAAGTTAAAAAGCAGTAATTGGTTTAACATTATTTTATATGTATGTTAAAATGTCTTTAGCCTTTTCTGTAAACTACTTTGATTTTTTTGATTCAAAAACAAAATTCCTAGTAATCAGTGATTTCAAAAGTGTCAATTTCATAACTTGATTACTTCAGTTGTGGATTTTGTTTGTAAAAGGTCATAAATATTTCAAATTTTCTTCCTCTCCAGCATCATGTTAAACTTAGGATCTCATGTTAGCTTTTCTCTAAAGAGGTAATTTAATTAGTTTATTTTTTTCAAACAATATTTTCCTGAAATTGATAATCGATTGATTCAACAAGAAAGCTCAATCGTGCTGATTAGTTTCAATTGACTCTGTATTGCTTCAGTGTGCTCTATTGTTCCTGTCTACACGTTGCACATTAATTAAATCTATTATTACATCGTCTCTTGCAACTTGTTTCAGTTAACTATTTGTTATTTCGGTGTCACTTTTTACATTATCATTTTTATTAACTGTTATTTCCTGTTTGTCTGCTTGATTGATGTTAGTATAGTGTTTGATGTTTTCATATTTATCGTTAGATATATGAAGGTGATGGACTTCCGGACAAAATTTGTAGTGAATGTATACAGAAACTCAGCAGCGCTCACATTTTTAAACAGCAATGTGAGAGATCAGATCAAGAGTTGAGACGCAATTATATTCCACCTCCAGGTCAGTATTGTTATTTGTAATGTTCACTCTTTGTATGTAGGTCATGTTCCGAAAATTTTTGTACAGCTTTCAGTTCTACACCTCCACCGCCAAATAGACAAAGCAGTGACTCCGCAATATCAACTCACCTGGAAGTTTCAAAGCCTTCGTCTTCAAATGATAGTAAAATGTCGATCGAGAGCAAACTCACTCCCATCAGTCGTAACAGAAAACGCAGTAAAGATAGTATGGGTGACGCATCAACCAGTAGTGACTGTAGACCAGGCAGTTCCAAAAGAGTCGAAGAATTAAGAAGGACACGCAAGAAGCCAAAAATGCTCTCGAATTACGATTCCGACTTCGATGACAGTGGCTCATTTTACTCTCAGGAAACCGATTCAGACGATCCGCTACTGTACAAATGTGATATATGTTCCAAAGCATTCAAGTCAAAGAACAGTCTCTCGGGACATTCTAAATGTCATAAAAGAAAAAATGCATTAAAATATGACTCGGTGACCAAAGAAGATTCAATGTTGAATGCATATGTGCCAGAATTATCGAATGTGAGAGACGCTCACGACGATGACGATAAACTGAAATGCGAAAAATGCGGGAAAGAATTCAAATTGAAGATAATGCTCAAAAGACACAACGAGATCTGTAGCAGACCACCGATGAAAGAGCTTTTGATATCTCTAGAGCCGATCAACATTACACGTAAAAGAAACAGACTGGATTGCGAGTTGTGTTCCTTGAAATCTGGAACTGTGGAGGGCTTGCAGGAGCACATGAAGCTCGAACACGCCATGGAACTCGACAAGGACAAGGTGTGCATGAGGGATCGCGACGGAAAAATATGTGTTCCGTGCTGCTACTGTGAAGAGAATATCGACGACTTCTATAAGTACACCGCTCATATCGGCGAATGTACCAAGAAGGGCAATGCCGCGGACATCATGTGCCCCGTCTGCAAACAGACGACGACGAAATCCAATTACTTTGTACACGTTAAGCTGCACTTCTTTCCGACTCGGACGATTGAATCTGGTGCTACTAAAGAAAATTTCCAGTGCAGAATGTGCAACAAAGAGCTGCCGAGCCAGGAGTTACTGATCAAACACCTGGCTGCTCACATGTCCAATATAGATGACGCCGATGAGGGGGGCGACGAGGAATCTCGGTGAGATATTATTACATCTTAATATATATATATATATATATTAGTGTTACCTTTAATGACGTGTTCTTGTTATTACAGAGCGAGTACAGTTGAAGACTGTGGATCGATACATTCTGAATACAGCATAAATACTCCAAAAACAACCTTGCAGTGTCAACATTGTGATAAGACGTTTAAATATAAAAAAGCCTTACAATCTCACGAGGAGAAGCATAGGCGTGAAGTGAAAATAGAAGGTCCCGAAACACATCAGTCAGCAGATAGCATCAACGTAATGGACCCATCATTCGCTCAGTACGACTCTGACACTAGTCAAGAAGACGGCGAAGACGATAACACGTGTGATATTTGTGAAAAACAATTTTCATACAAGAGACAGCTGTTGCAGCACAAGAGAACCAAGCACCATATGACGTCCGGCACCAAGAGGGCGAAGATTAACCTGAAGGACTGTTCGGTCCGATGCTTGATATGCGATATAGAGATGAAGGTGAGCGCGATCAACGAGCACAACCAGACGCACATCTCAGTGAACATCAAGCCCAAGAACCAGTACACGTGTATCCAATGCACTGAACAGTTCAAGAGCTGCAGCAATCTGGCCAATCACATCAAGCTGATTCACAGACTGAAACAGCAGCCGATGGATTCGAAAATGAAAGCCGATTTGGCGGATTTTTGTGAAGTCGTTGTGACCAAGGCGGAACCCCTGGACGAGCTCCAGAATCACAACGGCGTCAATGAAAATTCCGCCACCGATGTTAAACCTTTAGTCAACATGAGCGGATTCAGCTGTCCCACTTGCAACAAAACTCTGCCCACTCTGATATCACTTAAGCGGCATATCAACTGGCACAATAATGTTGGTAAGAACATGGAAAAGAAATTGGAATGCTTTGTATGTAAAGAGGTCGGTAGGCTCTTCATCGGTTACAATGATTCTTAACATATTTTCTAACGCATAATCAATTGTTTCAGACCTTCCGATTCCAATGTCATTACAAACTGCACATGCGCGATCACTACAAGGACACGAATCTAGACCCGGCCCTACTGACCTGCAACATCTGCAACAGGAAAAGCAAGCACCTCCGGGCCGCTCAGGCACACATGAATTTCCATAAACAGACTCGCTTCCAGAGCAAGGATTACGAATGTTCGATATGCAAGAGAGTGTTCCAGCATCGGAAGGTGTACCTCTCGCATATGGCGATACACTACAAACGCGGCGAGAGCGCCAGCAACACTGTAGTCGGAGCCGAGTTGCCCAATACGGTGGATAAAAACGTCTTCGACGGAACCTACAGCTGCCACCTCTGCGGGAAGGTCTGCGATTCGGAAACCTCGTTGAAACACCACGTGATCTGGCACAACTCGAAGACGTCCCTGTACGGCGCTCGCCATCAGTGCGATATCTGCAATTTGCAGTTCACTAACAAGAAACGTCTCGAGCTCCATACTAGATCGCATTTCGAAGACGACAACGGACCTTTCAAGTGCCACATCTGTGGGAAGGGATATCTAGTCGAAGATTACTTCAAGAGACACGTGAAGGGGCATAACTTCGATCATCAGTCGCATAAAAAGAGGATAGAGAGGCTCAGGAAAGACAAAGTGAAATGTCCGATTTGCTCGCGATACTATCCGGACCTGGGGAAACTGATCCGGCACCTGCGGCGCACTCACCCGGAGAGCAAAATGATCAAACAGGACCCAGACGCCCCAACGCCTCGCTATTATTCTTGCAAGCTATGTGCGAAGGTCTTCTTGGACGAGCGGAGGTTGCAATACCACGAGGAAGCCCATCTCAGAAAGCCAGAGTTTTTCAAATGCAAGTTTTGTGGAAAGAAAACAATCTCCCTGAAAAATCATAGGGTTCACATAAAGGGTCACTTGACACAGAAGTATATCGATAATCCTCTGAAATGTAGCCACTGCGAAGAAACATTTACACGCGGCTACGACCTCCAATACCACCTTCGAGACGCTCACGGCGTCAACGAGACGTGGATAGCGGAACGCGGCGTGCAGACTCCCGACGGACCGCTCAAGGAGTTCCAATGCTCCATATGCTTTAAAATATTGGCCAGTAAAGGAAACTTCGAACGACACATCGACTATCACAATTCGCTCCGATGCAATTACTGTTTCGAGTACTTCGGTAGTTCCAGGTTTCTGGAGGGGCATCTCACCTTCAGCTGCGCTAAGAAGAAACTCCTCGGCGACACCGAGATCTACCCCAAGAAGGTCAAGTGCCATATATGTTACAAGGCTTTCCATTTGCAAGTCAAGTTAGACTGTCATTTGCGAACCCAGCACGACATAAGAACGTTCAAAGAGGCGTTCGAAGGGAAAAAGGAAATCGTATGCGATTACTGTTTCAAAGTGTTCGAAAACGAGTACGCTCTCAGCACGCACAAGATCTACCACCGCACTGTCGGCTACTACGGCTGTATCTACTGCAACAGGAAATTCAATACCATGACCCTGTACAGGAAACATAAGAATCACCACTTCTCCCAACTCAATGTGGACAACCCGACCAAGTGTGAACACTGCGATGAAACTTTCGTGGCCTTCAGGAAGATGATCTACCACATGAGAGACGTCCACGGCGACCACAAGGAGTGGATCGTGTTGCCGAAGGAATCCAAACAGGAGAAATGCAACATTTGTAACAAAACGTTCTTCAACCTTCATAGACATCTGGACTATCACGAGGAGAACAAGTGTCAGAAGTGCGGGGAGTACTTCTACTCGCGGGCGGACTTCGACAATCATCTCTGTGCTATAGACAGCGAGGAGGAAGTCGCCGACACTAACACTACCGGCGATCGCAGCCAGTACGAGGAGTGCGAGTTCTGCTTTAAACCAGTCACAAAGAAAAACTCAAAGAAAATGCATCTCCAAATCCATAGAGGCTCCGGTTCTATATCGTGTCGATTCTGCGACCTCAAGTTCAAGACGATGGACGCGTTCAATATACACGCGTTTTCGCACAGGAGCAGGAAATACAAAAAGAGACCCATCAAGTGTAGAAAGTGCGGTGAGCAGTTCGTCAAGTACGGCCCCTTCATCCGACACATGAAGTTTGTTCACAAATCACTCAAGAAGCTGCACTACAGAGCCACCGTGATGCCAGAGCAGTGCGTGGTCTGCAAGCAAGACTTCCCCAACCTGCACAACCACTATCGAGCTCATCTACAGAACCAGTGCCACCTGTGTCTCAAGTACTTCACATCTTCAAAGTTATTTTCGTTGCATCAATGCGACAAGGAGGAGTCTGATCCGACCAAAGTGTTCACATCCGACGCCAACTTGACGGAGCTGATCAACTCCTATGTGCCGAGAGACGAAAAAGACGACGAGAAATATTACGGATACGAAGACGAAGGCGAGAACTTGGACGAGAAAGCGAATGAGAAAACGGAAGTGACGTCAAACGTGCCATCGCAGGACGAGGACAGTCAGGGCTCTCTAAATGTAGAGGAAAAGAAAGTACACTCGTTGGTGCACGCGCCCATTATATCAGACGTTCTGTCGCTCTATAAAAATAAATGTAGCAAAAACAGCATCCGGACTAAAGGTGACCAGAACAGCGTCGGTGGGAGCGTTGTGGTGCTCACGGACGAAGAGTCGGCGGACTACGAGTCTAACGAAGCCTCCGTCATCACAATAGACGACTAGTTAGTACAGAGTTAAGTTTTACATGAATTTTTTGTATGAAAATCTTCAGAGAGTTCAGTTGCATCTATCGTCTGGTTTCTGTGAAACTGAAGAGTTAGATCACAATACCGCGTGTAGTCAGAGTTAGTCTTACCAGGACACACGTGACCCGGTTTCCTCCTCCTCTATTTAGTTAACCGTTTCTATATAGACTAAGCTCTCGCGTGTAAATATACTTATCACCAGCTATAACGCTGCCATGTTGTAAATAACCACTCTAGGTTAGGCTTTGTATAACACAGTCGTTTTTATCATGTAAGCTGTATGATAGTCCGTGCTTTGCGTTTTGGACCTTGTTTCATTACTTTTAAATATCTCTTTCTGTATATATTTAAGTTAATGTACGTGTTTTTATTGGTCCGCTTCGCTTCCCTTGGGAAGACGTCTTATTACAAGGGCATTTTCTTACTTATTTGTTTGTATTTTTGCCGGATATTGATAGTTGTTTACGATAGGCGTAGCATGTTAATGTCTCCATAGTACGTGAATGCTGTTTCGATTAAAGGATATTTGTTGAGATTGTATCAAACATAGTCCTGTAGCTTTAAAACGTGATCAGACGGTGTCGAGTACATTAAGAACAATTTACGGAGTGAGGTCTGAGTGAGTTAGTGTGAACTACGTTAGACATTAATTGTTCTCATGATATTTTTTTTATTTAATTTTGTTGTGATACTATTATATTATATTAATTTTATGATCAAAATACATTTATAATAGTCACTCGTTCTTATTGAATAAATATCTTATTTTAAATGAAACATTTAATAAAAATTTTACATAATTGATATTATCCATTATTTTCCCATCAAACTACTCCGAGGTCTTCACGACGGGTTCAATATGGCGGCCATTGTGTGTAAAGTCAAAAATTGTATGAAAAAAATGTTTAAATAACAGTATAAAAGTAATAATCATTTATTTAGTCAACATGGTGTTTACAGATGGTTATAAAACGTCACTCAGACGGCTCCACAGCCCAGGCCGCGCACAGAACAACGATACAAAACGATCTCCCGTATTATAAAAATAGCTTTGCGTCTTAAGTTTAGTTAATGCTACCCTAACATACACACGTGCGCCGTCTGCGGTCACCGACGCAGACGACCACACGAAAGGCCGACGATTACTATGATATGAAGTTAAAATGCTTTAGTAAATATAACTGATAATAAATAACTGTCGATTAGCGCTCTAATTACCGAATCCACTATACAATACGCAGATAACAAACGACGCGCCAGCACCGACTGAGCGCCCGAACATATTAGTTAACATTATTGCTTCAATATAAAAAAGTGCATATAAATTAGTTTCAAATTACATTAAAAAAACGCTGCGGCAGTGGAATACCGAAATAGAACTTAGATTACATCACAAATACTCGTAACAGAATAAAAAATACGTGCCTTGCATCACCATTTTATGATCAGTCGATTATTACCTCTTACTATATACAGATACACGTTGTATGAAACGGCTACAGACAATCAAAATCACTTGTTAGTTACAAAAATAACTAAATCAAACGCATTTCATGCGAGTCCAGGCGTACATTTTCTATTGAACATAACATCCTCTTGAGCAGCCGATTGGCCGCGAACAGACTTCCTCGGCAAACTCAAAAAAAAAAAAAATATTGAAAAATAAAACGGGTTATGTTACCTCTACATGAAATAAACCCCGTAACACATTAACTAATAAGCGTCAAAATTGTTGATATTTTTTTTCTGTGCTCGTTTGGTTATAATTAATTATTTGTTAATTACAAAATGTTTAAACTATTGCTGAGATACAATACTTTATGGTCAAGGTCATAAAAATGCTTCAATGTCCAAATGAATCATATGCTGGCGGTGTGAGAGGCGTCGGCCAGGTCGGTAAAAATCAGTGTGTGAGCGTATCAAAACATCAATGCATCAAGTATTATAAAACCGAGTCCTCTTGGTCGTTTTTAATATCTTATTATATACAGTTGTCAAGCGCCAAACAATCCTGTCACATCTGTCAGTTTTAAAATGTTTTTATTCTCATATGATGTGGTGTGAGCGTATGAATATTGTTTCTCTCTCTCTCTCTCTCTTCTGCTGCGTGTGTCTAGAAGTCCCACTCTCCGTCGCTGGTGGTGTTGTCGGTGTCGTCTTCGTCGTCCGAGGAGTGTATCGCCCTCGCCCGCTCTTTGAGCGCCCGGGCCAGCGCGCCGGCGAGTCCACTCGCGTTTTCTACGTTGTTGGTAGTCTTCTCGTCGCCCGCGGTGACACTCTCCCGCCGCACCTGGTTGAACGATCATTATGTAGAGATTCAAATGTACATCTTGTTATGACGCGTCCAGAGTAACGACATACCGATTTCAATGTGATCCCTTGACGGATTTCGCTCAATAAGTTGTTCCTGCTGTCGTCCGTGCTGGCCGAAGACTTCGATACGGAATCCACGGGCTGGAGACAAATACTTTCCATTAGTAGTGTTTATTTCTACAAACTCAACCAATCCATGTGTCCATGTTCCCAGTAGCGTCATACAAATGAGTAATATAGATAGTAACAAGTCCCCCGTACCCTCAAGTTCTTGTTGCCGCTCCGTATGCTCGCCATGAGAGCGGCCCGCGGGTCACTGCTGGCGGCGGGCAGCTCTGCCCTGTCCTCGGAGCTCGGCGGGGGAGGCGCGGGCGGTGCGGGGGGAGGCGGCGGCGGAGGCGGAGCCAGCGACGGCGGGGGTGGAGGGGGAGGCATGGACGGCGGCGCCGGGGCCGGGGCTGAAACATTATACATACGGAACAGATTAGAGATACGGATATTATTATTTATTACGTACTCCAACAGGTGTACATACATTTATCAATGACACGTGACGAACACAACATGAGAAAAAGATGAGCACGAAATATAATAAAATAATTTTTAAACCACATTACATAAATGCGGAAGTTTGTGAGAATGTGAAGATATTTTTTTGCTCTTTCACGCATAAACTACTGGTAGTATTTCGATGAAGCTTTACAGTGATGTAAACGTTATACGACATCTACACGGTATTCCGAAAATTATTCTGGAGTACCGTGAAGTTATCGCTGGATAAAGACATTACGGTTGTATAAAGTTACTACACACGGACGGTAGATGTCGCTGTAACGTAATATATGTAGTATCAATGTTTTATTGATATCATCGTCGTCAATAGTGTGTGCGTGCATGTGCGTGTGTGTTGTACATACGTTGTGTCGGTCTGGGCGGCGGAGGGTTCCGCGGCGCGAGGGTCGCTGGCGGCGGCGGCGGAGGGGGTACGGACCGCGCCGGCGGCGGGGGCGGAGCACGAGACGCTGACGAGGAATAGACAAATATTACACGGAGAAACACGATACAGGTATGGAAACAAAAACATACTGAGTCATATTAACTGACACAGTAATGACAACTAATTAGTCGCTATAAAAATATATACAGGTCCTTGTTTGATCACGTGATCTTGTCTAATCACGAGCAACTGATGCGGAGAAAGCAAAGAATAAAACTACGTAGTAATATTACGATACATTCCTAAAATCTGTCATGGCTCAACACTGATGCAGCTTGCGCTGCACGGTAGGCGACATGTTCACCAAATAACGGTATTATTTAATCTTGATGGAACCTCGCCATGTAGTTATCTGTTGTTTAACCAAGGTCCTGTTGAGAACATTTTATAGATATGTGATATACACGTACGGGGCGCGGGGGGATGCGGGGCGCGGGCGGGGACAGGCGGCGCAGGGCTCCGGGACTCCGCTGGAAATAAATAAATAGATTACAATCATACTTATATATGGACAAGTATAACTGAATATGGAACGTCTGTCCTCCAAGTAAGTATAAGTAAGTGAACTCACAGTATGGCGGCGGCGGTTCGTCCGTGAGGTCCTCGTTGACCGCGTCCGCTCCGCCGTTCTTGATGATGAAGTCGTATATGAACATCCTCGTCTCCTGGTCGTTGAGCTGCGTCTCCGACACGCCCGCCTTGTCGAAGAACCAGCGGAGCTTCTCCTCGGGCAGATCCACGTCGAACCCTGTACTCGGTTGAAGTTATTGTTATTATTGACCTGTCTATGTCAAGCGACATCTATCGCCTGTTTCACGGAACTTCATACTGCATGCAACTGTTGCGATGTGTTTGATTGTAGCCTTTATAATACCGTCACTACGAAAGGTTAAATTAATATTTTTTATAATTGACCTTTTCATAGTCTTAATAGTACATTGACACATATTTTGCAGTAATTATATTTTAGCTACGACGTGTAAATCGTATATCATTTATGACCTTTGTTGGCGTCCCATCCGACGTGTGACACGTGCTTGAAGTCCTTCGGCATGCCGATGTCAGCCTTGGTCAGTTTGCGCGCTTTCGGTTTCCTCCCCGAGCCTTTCAAGGAATCTGTAATTTACACACATTTGTTTAAATATAACCTTTATGTAAAAATATGGAAGAAATAGAAAAAAAAACAAAGGAATAAACATGCCATAATTAATTTTAAACTTTACAGTTACTTTAAAAATTCATAATATGGTAAGTGTTGCCAAATATAAAAAATACTTTCTTTATAGATTAAAATTTTGCAGCCAATATAAGAAAAAATGTTACCATATAGAAAATAAAAAAGTGTGCATTTATACATATTATATATGTGTTGTGATTATAATACTCACTGAGGGTGTTAGTCTTAGTATTGGTGGTGGCGGTGGTGGTGGTGAGCGGCGGCGGGGGAGGGGCGCCGTTGTACCGCGACGAAGACTCATGAACCGTCGAGTTATTACGGGGGACCATCATCGAACGATTGTTACGAACTGTCATACACATTACAACATTTCAAAATTGCGCCAAATATTGACATATAAAAAACTATTTAAGTATAAATTAAACTTTAAGCGTTTATTATTGTTTATATATATATATATATTTGTTTTCACATAATATGCCAATTATTCATCTGTTATGTTTTTTCTTGTCTGTTTGTACACAACGCCATTGTTGGCGGGGTAATTTGTCGTTTGTAAACAGATAAACAAATATTAGGATGAAATCATCGTTTATGATTTGAATAACGAATACTAATGCTTTTGTTGAATCTGAATTAATTTTGTATGACCATGAATATATAATGTCAAAATTCATTTCCGCGAACGGGAATCGAACCCGCGTCTACATTTAAAAAGCCTAGTTCACACGAGTGAGAGCACGATAACGTAATTGGAGAAGTGACTGGAACGGGATATCCCGGAAATCGGAGATTCAATGCTGATCGTGTGAATGATAATATCGTACATAAAATATATCATCAAAATTTTAAAATACAACCTATTATACGTGAAAAATAAGTTATTTATTCATAGTCAACCATGTTACATGTATGCAACGTCTACTGTTGCTCTTGTTTCCAGTCAAAATCTGGGTCCAGTGGACTCTTATGATGTATATTTCTAGACTATTTAATTCATATTAGAACATAAGCCACCAACCTTGCCGTCTTTGTTTACGCAGTTCAATTTTCTCTAAAAGAATATTCCTTAGCACCGTCGCCTCCATTTCATTTGCGAAATTAAATGCCGTCATGTATTCCTATAAGAAAAAAAATATATATTTCAATCATTGATAATAATTATTACAAAAGTTATTTGCTGGTTATTACTTTTGGTAATTATACAGAAAACAGTACAATTAACACAAGTTTGAAACGTCAAACTAAATACGTGACGTGTCCCGTCTCACATTTAAAAAACTTTATACTGTAATTTGAAAACATTGATGAATGAAAATGTGAAATAAATAAAAATACGATATATTTTTTATATGACAGAAGACTTAGGATAAGCATACTGATGCGACAAATAACGTAAAGTAGGTAAAGGTAACATTTACCTCGGCTTCAAACGTATGTAAATACGGTCTGGGATTTTTGTATTCAATCTGCAGATAGACTTCATGTTCCCAAATCAACGACCTCCGATAGAGGCAGTAGATCCGGAAGAAGTATGAACGTTTGCTATTATCTTTTATAAGGCACAGCACCCCCGTGTCTTTCTTCTTCCATTCTGAATGATCCGGTCCCTCGGTAGTGAATAATTGTACTACAGCTGTCGCTAGACTCTACAATTACAATGTTATGGTAATTTTAAATCATTACTTTCATATCAATTTTGTTTTATGTACGAATAATTGTGGCGGTTATATTTTTTATGATCAATATACATATATTGTAGTTATGTCACAATTGTCAAATCACCCATAATATGTGATATAACTTAAAGTGTTGGTTTGTATCAATAAATTTTTGCTATGACATTATATATATATATATAATCTCATGAAAGATAATTTGCACATAGTTCCGTGTTTAAAGTAACAAATTTTATTGAGAGATCCATCACTAATTATGTGAAGTTAGACCTGATTAAATATTCCTAAATTACATAATGATGTTGTTAATTAATTAGAAATTTGATTTCTGTACTAATTACTCATTTACTATAATTTAAAGTTGTTATACAAATGACTTATATAATATTAATATAGTTTTTCTTTTATTATCTGTGGATTATGTCATTCATAGCATTATATAGTCTGTGACATCAATATGCAAGTTTGAAACCAGACAAGTGATCTCAGGAAGTGACTTGATTGCTTCCTGGCTCACTTTCTCCAAGTTGTGAATACTAATGAACTAACACTGTGTAACCATTGTGTTTACAACTGATAGAAAATATCATACACTGTGTTAACGATTTAATAATTAATTAATAATTCAACCAAAATTTTTTACAAATATCCAAAGAAACAATGGCCATAAGGTTCAATTTTGATATGCAAATCAGTATTTCCCTCTATCACATTTTATATGCTAAAGCTCATTAATATTTTATCTTTTTACATACAATGGACATTTAATTATAAAACAGTTTATGTAATAGTGAAATGTTAAGTTTTCTTTTTTTTTAATATTATACAACAAGTGCAACAAGTGTTTAATAATTCATGACATTGTCTCAGCAACTGGTTATATGACATTCAGAGATCAAACTATACTGGTGGGAGAGATTTGACCACAGATTAATTTAAATAATCTAATATAATAACGATTTGAATGCAAAAGTTTACATTATAAGTCCAATATTATTCGAGTGTAAGCTTATTTTAGTTTTATGTAACCATTATAATTTTCAAGTATTGATATATTATTTATACTATTTTGATAAGTTTTATTATATCAAGGTGAACATTAGTTAATTAATGTAAACTAAGTTTTTAATGGTGTGGTTAATGGTAGTAGCAGATGTCACAAATACCTGAATATAAATTAGGTATTGTTTATTATGTAATGATACAAATACTGGGTGCATTAATCATCAATAGTGACTAATATTTTATTAATAAAATATCTCAATAACTTAAAATTTCAATTTTCATGTACATAAAACTCAGATAATTCATTTATCTATGACTTTGTAGTGTTGTGTGATAATATTTTAGTATGAAGTATTTGTATGAAAGTTAAAGAAGTATTATAACAAAAATTTCCAATACATCAACCTGTTGACATGACTATCTTTTATCTTCCCCGTAACACCTCTATCTAGACATAACTGATAAACGCTGATAATGATTTTCTTAATCACCAAACTTAAATTTAATTGAAGGCCACATCAGTTCCAAGTCACTAACCTGACATTTAGCTCCGATGAGGCTAAACACCAGATCGTTCTCTTCCGGAGTCAACAGGACGCTCGGCCTGTTCTCTCCCTTTGGCATCCTGGCGGACTTGCACAAAAACACTCATAAAATCACTGTAAATAGGCACGAATCGAAGTGTCAGTCATCACCATTCCCCAACATTTTAATTTACCGATTTTCCAGTTTTGGCACTTCAGTGAATATTGTAAACCAAATGAGAGCATTTCTCAAAACGCAGACCTAATAATTACACCATCGGACGCGTATAAATTACAAAAAAATATAAATTTACTTTCTCTACATCCCGTGCGTGAAACATCAATCACGAAACTGTGTGTTGCAATTTATAAAAAGTATAACTGTCAATCTGACCACATTTACGTTATAGCTTTTGACATTGACAGCAGAATTTGAAACGGTAATACTGTAGATTTAAAAAAATGGAGATATTAAAATACATTGCCCTTAATTATAAAATTGAATTGAAAACAATTCTATACTACTGCTTAAGTTTATTCCTTAATATATTGAGTATGTAGACATTACTTATCAATTTAAACTGATATATTTTTTTAGGTATAAAAAAATTTATGACAAAACTAAACTTGATGATTTAATTTTGTCAAACATGATTTTAATCACTGAACTGTATTATTACCACGGGATGGTCGCTGTCGCAGTGCTTTTGTGCCTGTTTGATGATTGCCGTTTTGGCGCCTTCGGACGTAGCGAGTGTCTGTGGTACAAAAACTAGTGATGTCAATATCAGCGAGCAAATATCGATGACTTTTGATTATAAGTTTTTACATTAATAAAGGAATCATCATAATTACTACTTGTCTTATATTAACAATTGACAGGGAATAATTAATTTATTAAGCAGCAGTCGAAAAGGTAAATTAAAGACGTTTTATATATTTAATTTATATTTTTAATTACTGACGTGCCCAAATTGTTTGACGGGTTAAGAAATTTCGTATACCTTTACCTTTACCTTACCTTATTTAATTGACCTGTACCTGATAAAGAGTAATTTTGCGTTGCTGCAAAAATTCTAACATCGATATACTTAAATCAATTTCTTTTAATAAATACATCATAATGGCTATCTAAATTTTCAAACATCATTGTTTCCAAAAAATGATCGCTTAATTCTCGAAACAAAGTCTTTGATTTTGGTAGCAATTCTTTCATAGCTTTTGCTGTGAGAACTGCCGGAAATATATTTTTTTTCTGCGGCTTCCCATTGGCCATTTTGCATGCTTGTCGAAAAAGTGATTCCACTAACAAGCATATGAAAACGACATTTTGTAATGATTTATTGCATCATGAATCATTTATTACAATTTTGATATTGGCTACTTTAAATTTCAACCTTCGTACCCGCTGGGTTAGAGCTCTTAATTTTGCTTTTGAAAAATTTAAGGACCTTCTTGTTTGTTGGGCAACTTTATTTGATGACCTTACTGTAATTTCACAACAGTGGTCAAGTAACAATCCAAATTCAATTCTTGCGTTTTTAGGAGTTGATGCAACCTCATAGTCATGATCAGGCGATGATGTTGATGTTGACGGACGAGACGATAAGGGGTAATTAATTTATAACCAAACAACAAACCTTCAAATATTATCGGAATGCTACCTGGTTTCAATGATAGACTGTTGAAATGTTTGTCGAAACATTCAGCAGCGAAATGTAAGGAACACAGAGAATTATATGTTTTAGGAGTCCAGCTTTTAATTTTCATACTGTGAAGCCATACTTTTCTCTCTTCCAAGTCTTGTGGAAATCTGGAAAAAATAATGTTCAGTAACGTAATCTGTTGGCTCTGGTTTCGAGTATCCAAAAACGTTGAACTGAAATACGCTAATATCATGTGCGGAAAAATAAATTGACCACACAAGCTGAACTATGTCAATTTCCCGGAAAATTGTGTTAAATTAAATATCGATAATGAAAATATCGATATGATGGAACCACTGTTGGTCCTAGTTGAAAATAAAATTCATACGAAATTTCATTAATCCTTGTTTAAAGTAAGAAATTATAAAAATAATTAAGGCAATATTATTAGGTTTTTAAAAAGTAAAAATACCACTAATTCATTGCTAAATAAAATTATACTTACGTACCTGTGGGATGATGTTTAACTGTTTTTTTTATAGCGCCGCTTACAATATACACATGACCTCATTCTTGATAATTTTTATTTAATGCTTATAACAAGAATAACATTAAATTCGAATCAAATTAATTCAAAATACAAAAATATTAAACCGTAAACAAACACTTTTCTCGCAGACGTTTGCACTATACGTCAAAATTAGTTCGCTGGACACTCGCTAATGGCGCTTCAAAAGAAAACCAAAAAATTGCTAGCAAACGTTTTGATTTGTGAACAGCCTTTCCAGTGGCATTATTAGAAGTCAGTGATTTAAATACATACATAAATTATATTTAAAAAAAAATTGGTGATAAAAAAATTAAGACATCTTTGTGTTATTTTATAAAAGTAATAAAGCTTAGAGCAATGTAAAACTGTAAAGTAAACTTTACAAAGTCTTATGGATTAATTGAACCAAATTTCATATATTTTTTTTACATTACAACTATTCACTTTTTTATCACAAAACGAATAGAATCATTAAAGTATTTTTAAAGTTAATTGAGAGTACAATATATTATTCATAAAAATATAGTTTTAAGACAAAAATTATAAGGATTAAAATGGTTGGTTTAAGGATTTTAGCTTGTTAAAAGTTAACTTTATATATTGGAACAATAGCTACGACTGTTGACGTTTTTTGAACTGAATCTCTTGACTTTATTGACTTGTGGAAATAAGAATAACCAGTGTGATTGTCTTAAAATATTAACACATCATTCTACTACAGACGGTGGGTGAATGAAACAGTAAATTTTTTATAAAAGATGTATTTTATATTTACACAGCCCAAAAAAACATTGCACGAACATAACAAATAATTTTTATTTATAGATCTATGCGAGAAAGGTACATTAAAATGTCTACAGATTTCACTATTGCTACGATATTGATATAACTAATGTTAAATGTGCTGTCTCTGTAATTTTACATATATAGTTTTAACGTTTCTCATTCACGATCGTTGGTGATACTAACAAGGTTGTTCATCAATAAAACACGTTCATACTATCGGCGTTCAAGTAAAAAAAAACTCCTACTAAACGCAAAGATATGCTTGCTTTACGAATTACATTGAAATAAATCGCAAGATTTACTGTTGTATATGATTGCATTTGAAGTTTTTATAAAAATAAATCTTATTGTTTTCCGTTTTTTACTATTGACTTCCTCCATATAACATCATAAATTTCGGTTCATATAAACCTTTGTGGTGAAATTGATAGAATTTTTCATTAAACGTTATAAAAAAAAAAAAATGTGTTAATGAAGAATAAACGCAGACACGTTCCAAATTCAAAAATCTTGTAACCGTATGTGAAAAAACTTACACTTATTCCAAAGAAACGTAAAAGTTTGTAATTGAGAACCTTAAAAGTAAACACCTAGAACAGAAATACCTTTTTTGTGGCATTTCATATTTTTGACATTTAAGACAACAAATAATGTATCAATTTTGACAGATGACATAACATAATAAAGATAGTTAAAAAAGCTAGTGTCACATAATTGACATAGACATAGATGTGCGTTTAATTTCTACAGATCTTAAAAATACGTAGTGGCGTTAGTTATATTTTTATTATTATACCAATGTACTTTCACATGAAAAAAAAACTATTAATTTATATAATCTATATGTATACAGCCAATTAAATGACGTAAGTACATTTTTCTAGTCAGATGGATCATGAAGATATGTACAGATTGACGAAGCGTTCCGCGTTACAAACGTACAAAAATGTTATGCTACATACAATTAATTTACATCTATTCTAATCGATACTGGACTATCATAATGCGCTACATCATGCATATAAAAAAAAAGATATGTTTCATAGAAGTTACTAGTAAGAAGCACAGATCATAGACTATTTCACCGAAGAGCCCCGCGTATATGACACAGACTATACTACATAGCACATAGAATATTAATTAATACAGTCACAGATAACTCGAGAAACGTTGATATCAATTCGATGTACGACACATAGAAAGGCAATTTTCGTAGTACATCGATTACAATATTAATAATAAAATTGTTGACAATTATTACCACATTACAGATACAAAAAAAAAAGTTTTAATTTGTTTATATGGGTATGTATAGAGAATCATAGGGCAATATAAGTATGTTTGAGACTTGCTATGACTATTAGGACAAACATTTACTATGAACTAAATATATGTTAATTTAGTTTAATTCATAGTAATTCGTGTTTTAAATATCAGAAGATATTATTACTTGAATTGCCTGATTCCTTTTATGTAGTCACTACGCTCCAAACATACAAGTGACGCAAATTATACTAGCAAGATAATTGATCGTCACAATGTCTCATATCTGTTGGAACTCAAACAGAACATTATTCGGTCTATTTCTAACTAAAGATTAACTTTCTTTGGAACACATAAGCATTTATTAGATAGATTGTACAATTGTTACGTCACTTGTATGACGTCACCCGATCTTCAAGTCACAACATGTATACAGATTAAAAAATACAACCTATAAACTAAAACAAAATATCAGTATCTATAATCTGTGTATGACTTAACTGTGTACAAAATAAAAAAAAACATTTTAAAACAAATCTAAGCTAATAGCACACAGGAATCACAAAATTAGTTTGTACTTGACATAAAGAAAAAAAAAACAATAACTAAATTGTAGAATAATTTCTAAACAAAACAATTTCTTTGATACACAACTAAATATACACATTTTTAATTAAATATTTGAGATACAATATAGCGGAAATTAATAGATTCGACGGCTAGTCCCATCGAACGTACTAACAATCTACTTTCTCGTAGAAGACATAAGAGCTACATTTGTATGCACCTAGTTCTACCAAGTGCTAAGTAATACTATATAGCTGATTGAGATTACATATACTTTGTATGAGACCAGCTAGATCCGGGATTGTTTTTGGACAGTTCAACTACAGCTGTCTTTTTTCTCAGTGACGTCAGCGCTGGCTGGATCAAGGTCGCTCTTAGATGTGCCCGGCTGAGGGTTATCTGGATCTGAAGACATAGGACGAAATCTTCTTAGACAGACAATTATATTTTTATCAATACTTTTTAGTATCACATATGTATGTAAAAAAATTAAGTTCGTGATATTAAAACTGTCTATGTTAATCCTAATTACATCAGCTATCCGCCAGTGAAAATCTCATCAAAATACGTTCAGCCGTTACAGAGATTATCCGGAACAAATAGACAGATAAAAATTGCAAATGAAAAAATATAGGTATGTATAACATGTATATACTATACATCCACATAGTTACTAAAAAAGAGTTATTTCAATGACACAGAAATGCCAATTTAATTTATTACATATAAATGTATATGCGGATGTTTGGCAGTTTAAAACCTCAACCATCAAGATTATCTCGAGCATTACAAATCAACAATATCGTCGTTGTCCTTATCGGTTAAAATTTATTATCTCAAACGTTAACCTCTTGTATTCGATGTTAGAATACTACGCGTGCTCAAACTGTGACAAATCATCTAACATTTTGTGGTTTAGACATTCACACCAAGGACAGGTCCGGGGAAATGACGCGAGCAAAATAAAATGGCGGACGTTCTATACGACCACAATAAAGTATTAGAAAAATAATTATTATATACTTGAATATTGCGCGCTGACGTCATACACAACAAACACCTTATAATTCCAATAAAGTGGTAATTATAATAAAGTAAAAACTACTATTTCTAATTAATTAATTAATTTGTAAAGCGGCAACTGTCCCTTCATATACACAATGATATATAATTTCACTGTTTGTTTACTGTTATCTGTATGAAATTCTAACAACGATGACATTCACATTTCTCATAGGACTTGCGTGACGTCATCGGTTCTAAATTTAAATTTTAAAAACTATTCCATTCAAATTGCAGCTATTTCACTGGGATTACATGTATCAATGTTTTTATTTCGAAATTTTATTTCAGAAAGGATAATCTCTCCGGAATGTACTCATTATTATGTATTACTTTAATGCAAGATCAAAGAAGAAAGAATTTAAATAATAATAGGGTAAACATAATAGTTTTACGATTATGCCTACCATGTAAGATTCTTTCTAAGATATTATGGTCCTAATCAGCTTATTGGCCATTAGCAATCAGATTTGTGTCATATTACGTCAAACAGATAAAATGGACGTCATTGCGGCTCATTTGGCGAACTCGTATATCTTTTGTCATTTTTTGAAGATAGTGTACATGATCGAATGTATCCAATTAGTGAGACATTATATTAACATTAGGGATTGCTAGCTGTCGAGTTAAGATAAGATTATATCATAGCAATCACTTGATCTATGATGTAATAGAAATTAATTTATACAAATACATATATTAATTAGTTATGTTTGTCTGTAATTTTATTGCCGATACATATTGACAGAGTAAGCTCAATTAAACTTATAACTTAAATAACTGCATACAAACTACGTAACTAAATACGTAATAGCGGTTATGACTAATGCCAGTGTAAAAAATATAAAGCGGTCACAGTATTAATATTCTATTGATATTATTATTCATTTTCTTAACCAAATTAAATATAACGAGGCACGATTTTTAGCATATTTTTATTTATGTTATATGAATTTGATTTTTTTTTTAAATAACTCATATTATATAGATGACAGTTTCTTTTTTTTATAACAGATATTATTACTTCGTACAGATAATCATAAGTTTATTGTTCATTCTCACGTACATGTTCTAAATGACCTTCCGTTCGCTGTCCTTCGAACGACTTCATATGAGAGGGAAATGCTGGTTTATTTATAACCGACACCACATCCAAGGCTCACACCGCAGAAATAATAAAACACTCTATGCTTACGTTTTATATCTTTGTATTGATAATTAAAAACTTATGGTTTTTTTTTCGACGTATTTGGAAATCAAAAAGTTAAATCCAAAGAGGTCGCACTTTATTCATTTGTAGTTGGTAAATAATTGTTATTTTAATTTTTTTTTTAATCATTTTAACTGTCAGCGAATTTCGCGTCAATTATTCTATCAAATGAAAAAAGTAAGAAGTCCTTTTAATGGAATAAATCCTAACTGTGACTTCAGCCGAAGCTGTTAAATTTTATTACATTCCTAAGTTAATCGTGGATCGTGTCTCCTCCATTCCACCCGTCACTGGCAGAATATATTGTGCACATCTCTGAACGGATGGAGGCCATATTTAAAACAACCTAACCATAACGAAAGAATATGTTCTTGGTACTCAGATACAAAGTTAAGTTTGCCGTCACAGAACTGTAGTTCCAATACATAGATGTACGTAAATCTTAGTATACTGAATGTAAATGAGCTGTTATCGTAAAATGTTGTTTAACATTCGTGCTACCTGAATTTTTTTTTTTGTTGGATTAAATAATTCTAGGTCATCGGGAAGTCCCCTTTACGTAATAATAACCTCGAGAGCGATAAAATATGCGAAACACCGAGCCTTAACGACCTTAAAATACGATAACTTAAAAATATAAAAGATTATACATTAATTTTAGGTCGATATCTTCAAACGTCCCTAAGAAAAATAGAATCGATAGACAATCAGACAAAGTTACTCTAATACGGTTTCGTTTTCCAAGACAAAATCGCATAATTTTGATACAAAACTTCATTAATTTAATGATTTAAGTTAAATCGAATAAGATAAACAGTTTAAGTTGATCAACAAGGAGGAATCATTTAAGCTTAACCAACGAAGTATAATGAAGGCACAACCGAGGATCTCACCAGTGGTGACGAGCTGTTGGAGCCGCGAAGGTAGGTCAGCGGTGGTCACCTCCGCCCCCTGGGGGTGTAGGATGTCCGGCATGGCGTTCCTCCGCCCCGTCCGACCCGTCTCCAAGAACTCCCGCGGCACCTCGGAACTGTTCCTATCCTGCATGATTGCCATCATTCTCACCACTGCAACATTACACCATCACCCAATGATAACCAATACCTGAGGTAAACCCGAAAAACATAGCCATAGTTGCACATTATGATCTATTACAACCACGCGTTCACATATAATTGAACACAATTTTATTTATAAGTAACATACAATATAAGAATTTAGAGAAAAATATTGATAATTTTAAATAAGCGATCAGTCTTATATATTAGGAGATTAAACGTACAAGTTTGTACTGCATAAGATAAACATTAATATCGAGGACTCAACGTAAAATCCAGGACCACTTACGTCATATAGTAAATATTTTAGCTTTCAATATAAAATTCTCTCTAAATAATTACAAAAACATTTCTCTGTAATCCAAACTCATGGCACGGAATATATCTTTTATTAATATAGTTGTAGTAGAAAGTTAGTCTGTCCGCCACTTTGCTAATTGCAAGACTAATTACTTAGCACTTTCAAAAGAATGACTAAAATGAAGTAAAAATTTCGTGTGCTGCTAACTAAAACTTACAATGGCAACTGAATGGATTCGAATATTGTGTTTGTAGTTTAGAAATGTTTTTTTTTTTTTTATATCGGTTATATATTTTTTTTCAAATACATAAATACATGTCTATTAAACGATAATTTTCTAACAAGCTAAAATGTAAAATAAGAAGCTATTTATATAAAGACAGTTGCACACATTCCTCGATGACATCGTCATAATGTGTATGCTAATAGTAGATATAAATAATAAAGTGTTGCCGTTTAAGTCGCAGGCATTATGCAGCAAGTAATTGTGAATGCCTTATTAAGAATCACTTAATGTAACTGTTCAGTGTTGTATAAGTTTTGCATTAGTAAGGATTTATTTTTGTGTTAATATAACTTATCCTTCATTCATTATAACATTTGTAATAAGTCATTAAAGAAAATTAAAAAAAAACTTCAATAATCAGTAAAAAAAGCTGTTTTCCTCTATCTGAGTAAAAGAATTACAATTTAAATCTTTAAAATAACCGATTATCTTTTGACATTCCATTTTTGAACTGTTGCCATAATGATTGAAATTTTATAAATTAAACTAGTAAATAAATATAGTCTATACATGCTTAGAGCAAACACCATGCTGAAGAGCAAAAAAAATTTAATGTACAAACTACTGCTACTTCACTAAACTGAAGCAGAACCAAGAAACTTAATGTGTATGTAATTACGTAATAGTTTCTTTAATTACTTTTTATAAAACAAAATTAAAAAATAACTATGTATTATGTAAAATAATATATTATGATTCATAAGCTTTGCCCAGTTTCACCAACCATGAAGAAGATATAATATATGAACCCAACAAGAATATTTAATAAATAGCTTTCATTTCGTAATAAAGAGGTTTATTAACTAAAATATAATATATAAAATTATTGGATGTTCAGAATGGTTTAGCGCCAGACTGATTTAAAAAAAAAAACAATAGATAGGCATAGTTGGTGAAAAGTGGCAGTAACAAACTATAATGTTGGTTAAGTACCATTTCATCCCAGAGTTGTCCGGCGATGTGACCTTGATGCGTCAGGATTATGTGATCATCTTTACTCTCATGCACCTCAAAGTCCTGGATCAATGTGTCATTGTTAGTATCATTCCACATTCTTCACCGCTAGTCAAAGCTCCAATTAGAATGATGGTTTTGTTACACTTTATTATTTGCTGCTATTATTATAATTATGTTAATATTTTTAAAATTTATTTTAATGGTATTATATAAATTAATATATAGTCCAAAGATTCAAAAAGCAATAAACAAAATTGTTACAATTTCAATGTATGTATAAGTAACTTAAACTTTGTGGGTACATATTATATGCTATTGTTGTCTAAAGAATAAATGTCATAGAAATCTGACTATCTTATATCTATAGTCATGAAATAGTGTGATATATTTTATCCATAGTTAAATATGTAACAAGGTCATTATGAGACAATGCTGCTAATGTTAGCTCCCGGAATTAATATTCTCATAAAAAGTATAAATGTATTTTACAAAGAAAAGTTAATCAGCAGCAAATAATATCGAATAAACACCAACTAATGATATTTCATTCAAGCGCTACTCTAGAAATGCCTAAGCAAAATCATGTCCACAGTTGAAGACAACGGCGGAGAAGCACCAGCATGCAGGCCTACTTTACCTGACTGACGCTTGACGCGGTGACCTCTCCGGCGCTTCGGGACACGACCGACACGAACTCCGGTCATTTTTAACTAGTCAAGGAAGATCTATAGTTTAAAGTTTTAAACAATTACCATTCAAAACAATTGATCGTTCCCTGTGCACGTTCACTAAAGATCTTGAACAATTTAAAGTCACTCCTAGCCGGTATACTAATGTGATGTACGAAAGGAGTTTATATTAATTTACGAAGTGATTGAAACAAACAACAAAATAATTGGAATTCTTACAGGGACGTACGGGAAAGACAAAGAGTAAAGAGTGAAATATAAAATGAAACTGGGGGCTGTCCGACTGTGACAAATGGTTTGTTCGACAGTTCGACTGTCGAGTGTCGACAGCCTACAGCGAATTATTGCACAGCCATAGACAATCTTAGAAATAATAAACAAAATAAATTATAATAATGATAATGTTTTTATTTAAATTTAATATCATTTAATACTTTATATTTTTTAACATTTAATTTTAAGTGCGACTTTGCTAAATAATCAAATGTATTACGTAATGTCAAGCAACTGTCAAACTTGTCACTAGAGCAGCTGATCGAAGACTAGGCTAAAATACAAGAAGAATTATTGTTTATGTAATTGATTGGCTATAACATCTCTTTTGAGGTAGGTTATAATTTATAAACATAAGTATGATCTGTCTCCTATTAAGTTAAATAATGTTATACTGAAATTCTATTTAGATGATTCGTAAAGTTGCAATTGGTTCTGGATTTGTGGCTTTTTTGCCAACTGTAAATGCCGCGACACCTGTGCAAGAATCAAAGGAACAGGATAAGGCTGCGCCTCCGCCGATGAAACCATCCGACTTACCGATTTACGAAGCGCCTCACGCTGAATATATGGAGTAAGACTTTGATACAATAAAACGGTGAGTAATATCGTAAGACATTAATATAAAATGTATGTTTTAGACAATTAGCTTCAAAAGCCAAGTCAGAAAAGTCCAGTTACGTGAGATCAGCTCTATTGGTCCCAGTCCAAGCTGTTCGTGAACAGTTAGAAACTGCCTGGCTACATACTGAGTCAGTGAAGAATACCGTTAAAGACAATATTTCAGAATGGCAAGACAGAAGCGAGTGTATGTTTTTAATGTCATTTTTGTTTCTATTTTCATTTATTTGTCAAAAAAATATTTGATAAATATTTATTGTATACCTCTATAACAAATGCAGGGATCAAACAGTACCTGAGAGAGGAGGAAAATAAAGAAATTAGGTATGGTGCTGTAGCGATGGGCGGTCTCACAGGGTTCATATTAGGACTCAGAGGAGGTCTTATTAAGGTGAATTTTTTTTGACCATTCAAGAAATTATAATGTTTATATTCATGTTTTAAATAATTCCTATCCATTGAAAATTTACATTGTAACTTTTTTATAAAAACCTTAAATAATGTTGCATCACAACATTCATAGATTAAATTAATTGAAATAATTCACCATTATTAGCTATAAGGAATCCTTGTTTCCTTTACAGAGGATTTTCTATGCCGGTTTGGGTACTTCAGTTATGGGATATGTGTGTTTTCCGGACGAGACTAAGAGAATATACAAGGACAATGGCGCTGTAGCAAAGCAATACATTAACATTGCTTATAACTTTTTGTATGGAGGTGAGTTATAAAGAAATGGCTATGATACTATTCTTTCTCTTATAGGATACTTTACATATAATATATTATCACAATAGGTATTATATTGATATAACTATTATTTTTATGAATAGTAAAACCTGGAGATCCTCAACTTGAGGTCAAATTCCCTGAGCTATCTTTGCCTAAAGATTTCTCAGAGTTTGTTGACCTCTCTGTATCTCTGGCGTCGTCCGTCAAACAGGCTGTAATGCCTCCGTCTAAGGAAGCTGATAAAAAAAATGAATAAATTAGGTATATTTAGTGGTATCTGCATGTCTTTTGTGCTTATTTTGCTTGTTATATTTGTGTAGCGTCCTTCTTCTTCTGACTATACTCAGAACGATCGCTTCATGCATGTCTTTCTTGTCTTTTGCTACTGATGCTTAAATTTTGATGAGTATTCGTAAGTTTTCTTTCAATACTGTGAGTTACAGCATTTTTGATTTACTTTAAATAAGTAAAAAATAAAATGTTCTCATTTTGAATACTTTGTAAAATATCTCTAAAATCACTATGATGATGCAGTATATTTTTTTATTATGCATCATAATAGAATGCTAAAAAAAAAAAAACTATTAATAAAAAGGCTTATGTGTCACTGTCTTTTTATACCATTGCTTTTTTATTTCTCATTTTGCTTGAATGTTATCTGTTTAGTTTTTTATCTATTTGATTTTTTTACTATAATTTTAATAATGAATTTTCAATGTCTTACAGATGTTATCACAAATGTTATAAGACAGGTAAACATTTTGTTGATCATGGATTTTAAAGTTCTAAATGTTTATGTTAAACCTTTTTTGTATATTACTTTTTTCAGGTCCTAGAAACGAGAAGATTTAATGAAATGTGGCGAAATTAAGATCCATAATTTATTGTTAATTCAGTATAATTATACTTTGACAATTATGAAATGTTTTTTATTTTAATTCTGCCTACGCTACGTAATGAAACTTAAGCAAATATCATTTCCTCTCTTCTCTTCTTGGTTACCACAGTTCCGGGTTTGTGTTGAGCCTCTGGATGGTTCATTAACTCTGGAGGGCATGTGGACACTGAGCTGGCGAGTAGCACTTGCTTCAGATCATAGTATATAGCAGAATCCTCTTTAGTAACAAATGATACAGCCTTACCAGTCTTGCCAGCACGACCGGTACGACCAATGCGATGTGTGTAGTCTTCTATACTCTTAGCCATGTCATAATTAATGACCACACTGACATCTTTAATATCAATACCACGACCGGCCACATCTGTAGCAACCAGTATATCCTTCGAACCATTTTTGAGGGAAGCTAGAGCGAAGTCACGTTGTTCCTGGCCTTTACCACCGTGTAATGTACAGGCATTGAAACCCAGTTTTTCCAAACCTTTCGCAAGAACATCTGCACCCTTCTTTTGGTTGACGAATATAATGATCGGTGGTTCGACTCCGCGTTGTAATATCTCAGTTAGCTTCCTGCGTTTCTCATTCTCACCGATCATGAAGACGACTTGTTCTGTTCTGTCGACTGGTTTGCCAACAGATCCGATGTACACTATGGCCGGCCTACGTAAATATGTTCGGGCGAGTCTTTCAACGGCCGGCGGCATAGTAGCCGTGAACATCACGGTTTGACGGAATTTCTTTTTAGAATTGTAATTAGCAAGAAGCACTGATGCATCCTCGGCAGCATCTGTGTCGGGTTTTATGTTAGACACGGGCATGTATTCGAGAATTTTTTGTACATCAGGTTCGAAACCCATGTCTATCATACGATCGGCTTCGTCAAGAACCACATAAGTGCAGCGATTGAGCACAAGATATCGATTTTCTAATACGTCTATAAGACGACCCGGCGTGGCGATGACGATCTCACATCCTAGACGTAACTTGAATCCTTGCTCCTCCCTCGACAGACCTCCCACAACAACGACAGATGTTATACCAAGCGGTATACCGAACTTATTTGTTTCTTCCTCAATTTGTTGTGCCAATTCACGAGTTGGGGCCAGAATTATAGCATACGGACCTTGATCAGCATCTTCCATCCTCTCATTTTTAGGCAAAGACTGTATCCAAGTAAGCAGTGGTATGAGAAATGCTAATGTTTTACCAGAACCAGTTTCAGCTACACCAATTATGTCCCTATTTTGAAGACCAATTGGAATGGCTTGTCGTTGAATAGGTGTAGGGCTTTTGTAGCCAACTTTGCTAATGATCTCCATAATATCTTCATGAAAGTTTGCTTCTTTCCATGAACGAATCGGATTAGGTATTCTTCCACCTTTCAAAGTAATATTGTAATCCTCTCTGAAGATTCTCCAATCTCTCTCTGTCATCTCATCTTGATCTTTCTCCGACCAGTGTCTGTCATCCCATTTCTGTTTGTCTTCCTTCTTCTTAACTTTCTTTAGGCGAGATTTTTCTTGTTCTTTCTCCAATTCTGTTCTCCTTTTCTCTAACAAATTGCCATAGAATTTGCAATAATCCTTTTTCTGTGATTTAATATCAATGCCAGCAATGTGGCCGCGTCCAAAAAATTGCACTTGATGTCTCTCCTTATAAAGTGCATTGTAATCATTTGATGTGTCTTCAGAAGCGTCCCAATCAAATACAAACTTCCGATCATTTAACCGTCTCACTCGACGCTTTTTTTTAACTATACCTAAGTACCTCGCTTTGATGGCTTCTTCCTCTCTTTCTTTATCTTTAGTTTTGCTGTATTCTTCATTTTTCTCTTTTTTATCATCTCTATTACGATCGGCCCCTGATTTTCTCTCTTCGTGTCTTCTTTCTCTTTCTTTCTCTCTTTCTCGCTCTCTTTCTCTTTCTCGCTCTTTGTCGTGTTCCCTTTCTTTTTCCCTGTCGTCACGGTATTTTTTTTCATCATCCTTCTTTGAAGTTCCTGTAAGATCTATCGTCGCCACCGCAGCTGGTCGTTCAGCAGCTCTCATGGCTTCAACTTGTTCTCTGCGTCTTTCGAGTGCCAAGGCTGCTCGTTGTTCCTTTGTTAAGAATACTGGTTTACTTCGCGCCTCTTCTTCAGCCTTCTTTTTGGCGAGTAACTCTTCTAGAGATAGAGGCTCTCGTTTTACGGGCTTAGGTTCTTCTTCCATTTTGGGTTCTTCCTCTGTTTTCTCTTCTTCCTTTTTAGTTTTATTCTTCTCTCTATCATCTGGCCGCCGGTCTTTATCTTTGCCATCACGTTTACGTGGACTTCTAGAGCGGGCGCGTTCTTTACGAATCGGACTTCTGGAACGCTCTTTTTCTCTTCTTGGGCTACGAGAGCGAACGTCTGATTCCTTTTTCGAAGGACTACGGGATTTTTCTTTCCTCGGGCTTCTGGATCTATCACGTCGTTTTAATTTATCTTTATAAGTATCGCGGTCATCGTGACGGTCCCTCTCACGCCTATCTCGAGAACGAGATCGTCGACGTTCTGCGCTTCTTTCTCTACCCATTGTAAATTAATGATACAATGGATACAAAAACTCGAAATTAAGAAACTTCTTAGTATGGAAATCTTTCTAACAATGTTTTATTTTGACATCAATTGACATACTGCTCAACACAGTATAGGATACAAACGTATAGATAAAAAATGTACCGTAACATAGAATACTATTTATTTTGATTCATTAATAATATTAATAATAAAGTAACTTATAGTAACTATTTTATTAATTTTAATATATTCTAAATTACTAATAAAATTTAGTTTTTAGTTTCATCTATGTTGATTATATTGACGCCAGCTGATATAAATTGAAGGTTGTCAACCGTCAGATGACTTTAGATTTGTAAACATGTGAACTCAAGTATTATTATTAAGTTTAAACTATTTAACATTATTCCAATACATACATAACAGTATAATATGGCGAAGTCAAAAATCGTTATAACATCGGCGATCGCTGTAGGTTTTGTTGGTGTAACATACGTGATTTTGAAATATAAGATTAGATCTCGAAAAGCTGAAGATATCCTTAAAAATCTTGATATTAATATCGTAACAACAAAAGCTCAATGCGACGAAGTTGTAAATGAAATACGGAGGTATTATAATTTCTTGTAAGCAATTGAAAAATATGCAAAATACCGATTATAATTTTGGGAATATTATTTATAGGAGGAGTACTTTACATCAGGCTATAGGTTTCGATTGTGAGTGGGTGACTGAAAATGGAAATAGACAACCCATAGCGCTTCTACAGCTGTCCACATTCGATGGATTCTGTGGGCTTTTTAGATTGAATCTTTTAAAAGAAGTTCCTATGTCACTGAAAGTAAGTACCTACATATTATATTTTTATACAAAAGCATTTATTACTAATTATTGCTTGCATAATAACATTTAATTTCTTTTTTCTCCAAAAAAGCTGACTATAAAATTATTGTTTTAGGAACTTTTAGAGGATAAAAATATTTACAAAGTAGGCGTAGCGCCCGTTGATGATGCAAAGTATTTGATTCAGGACTATTCAATTTATGTGAAGTCTACTTTGGATGTGAGGCACATAGTTGAACTAACCGGCCACGCTGCTGGCGGGTTGGCAGCACTGGCTAACACATATTTAGGTATTGTGCTAGATAAGAATTGGAGGGTAAGCATTAGCTATAAGTATCGTTTCTTACTGTAGTATTAAATAAAACTATATTGATCACGTCATGTACGTATTGTTCTAAGTAACAAGACTGAACGACAGAATCTAATATAATAAAATGATCTGCCTCCATTATACTAGAGATAATATTCAACAACTCCGAGCAGGTCTGAACTAATACATAACACTTACACTTAGATCTAATTTATTGTGTTACATTTAATTTCTCTGGATTGGGGTTTTTTGAGCTTATTCAATCAGGACAGGCACATGTTCCATCCGATGTAAGTTGGCTATGGTAGCCTATGTTGTCATCTGAGTCCAAGGGTTATTATAAGCACATTTTATCAATATCTTATCGACACCAATCATAAAATGTGTGAAGTAAATAGTATTATAAACAGAGTAAATATTACTTTTTAAAATGCAAGAATAGGACGTTATTCCTGTTGGAAGGAAGTTCCTCTGATGTGCATTAGCATAGAAAAAGTTGTGTCTGTGGTTAGCTACAATGTGGTAAAAAGCACCCATAGCTGTGTTATTTCAATAATTCGATAAATAACAGTTTAAAAAGAAATAGTAGCAAACCCATTAGCAGTTAGCTTCTATAAAAATTTGCGATTTCTGAAATCACCAATTTCCTTCAGATCCGTTGCAGCGACTGGGCAGCAGAAGAGTTGACGGAACGGCAAATACATTACGCAGCGACCGACGCTTATGTAGCAATAAAAATCTTTGTTGACATTATAAATACATATAACAGAGACTTTTGGTTTTTCCGGTGGAGTAGAAACAGTGACAGACACTGGGGAAAAATACATGGTCTATGTTCACGATATGCCGATGTTGGTTACAAAGTGAAAAACATTAAAGGATCTCATAAGGAGTAAATCATATCTATTAAGATTTCTAATTATTTCCATAATAGAGTACTTATTTTGACTAATTTAATTATCAAAAGCCTTATATCTCACTAAATCAATAATAAGTAATAATGCCATTAAACTTATATTTTATTTGGTGTTATTGGGAAATTATTTTTTACTTCCAACTGTGTGTCCGTAATTACTAGCATTTTATATATTAAAAATAGAGATAAATGTAAAAAAAATCATAAAACACTAAATTATCCCGCTAAGATCAATATATTCTTGAAATATTTTGTGTGACAACCCTAAATATGGTTACAGGAATAAGAAAAGTAAAGAGAAGACTATAACCAAGAAGTATTCTCACAGCCCTCGTTCGAGGCCGTTGTATCACAATTGTTTCATGGAAGCTCCTGATGGGGAAGTGCTATGTACATGTGATACGAAAAAAGCAAAATGGTAAATTTTCTATACAATATGATTTTATATATATTTTTTTATTATTCCTGATCAAACATTAAGGCAAAGGTTGTTCATGACTATAGATCTACATGTTATACTCTAAGGATCTGTTGGCCATATAGTGTTACTTAGTACTTAAACATTAAACTGGCAACCCTAATAAGCAAACAGGATATAAATTTTGTTTTTCATTTCACGTTAGTAACATGAAAAATATCACAGGTATTTGGACAATAAACTAGCAACCCTAATAAAAGACGATCCCCTTACAATTCGTCTTGCATTCGAACCGGCCGGTCGGTCTGTGGGGGAAGTCGGTCGCTACTACACGCTCGTGAAGGAGAACAAGTGCGTTGTCTGTGGGGCCATGGACTCTTATATACGAAAAAATGTTGTACCCAGAGAATATAGGAAATATTTCCCAGGTAATTTGGTTTCCGATATATATGTGAAATGAAGAATTATATATGATTGCTTCTTATGTAAGATATTTGCTATACAAACAACCATTAAAGCGCTGCAGCGCTGTGCTTTAAATACCAAATTTGTTGATTCTATTTCGTCAGATGTAATGAAGGAGCACTCGTGTCACGACGTAGTGTTACTGTGTAGAGCGTGTCACCAGCGCAGTAACATGCTGGACCGCGGAGTGCGAACTAGTCTTGCGATACAATGTGACGCGCCGATCGCTGAATTGGGCGTTCGGTTCATTGAGGATCCCGCAGCTAAGTTAGTACAACACATAACATGATACTGCATAACCTTCACATTTTCAAGGCCTTTATCCATTTTATATAGATATCACCAAAGTTTTATAAAATAAATCATATCTGTCTATGTCTAGCCGCCTCTACAATCACTTCTGTCACTACAATTACCTACGACTTCACGTCATTGTCATTACCATAACACCGGTCATATAACCTGCGTCTATTTCAAATGATTTCGTTAATTCCAGGAAGCTGCGTTCAGCGGCGCGTGCTTTACTCTACGAGGGTAAAAAGAATAAGCTGCCAGAACAACGCGTGAAGGAACTCGAGAAAATTGTCTTAGCACACTATCCCCAAGAGGACGCTGTGACGGATGATATATTACAAGAAGCTGCCAATATTGACTACAAGTAAATGAATTACGTTTTTTTTTTTAAAATCATTAGTGACATTTAGGACACGATCCACAGTCAAAGAGCAAAAATATTTTTTAATGTAAAAATTATTATATTACATCCAATTTTTATGGTTTCCAGTATAAAAAATTAAATGACAGTACATTGATATAGTAAGGATTAAATAACTATTTTTCTAGACACGAGAAAACGGATTACGAGTCTCACGGTTCAAAAGTGGTTAATTACTACATAGAAAATGAGAGTTTACTGCGGCTGGAAGAAATCTGGAGAGAACACTTCTTGAAGTCCATGTCTCCGATGTACATGCCAGAGCTGTGGTCCGTTAAGCATAATGAGGAGAGGTGATGTTAAAGTTATATTAAATAAAAACTCTTTGGTTGGATAGATTCGTTTTATTAAATTATTAGACAATCTCTTGTCATTATTTTATTTCAGGTTGCGAGTCCGTTTCAACGAAGGCCGAATGACTGATAAGGAAGTTATGCTCACTGGATTATAGTATGTCAATTTTTGCGAATAGTGAAGTTGTAGCTGAGTGCCCTTAAAAAATATATATATTTTTATACTTTTTTGAAATAAAGTTATATTTACAGCAGTTCATAATAATGCTTTTTATTTCACACATCGAATACTTAAGGCGCATTTTCATTGGTCGATAAGTCGGTAGTTAGCCCGATTGCGGGGAGTACCCGCATGCGAGCTAACAACCAATCAAATCCACTGGTCGATAACTCGGTCAATTAAACGTGTGCGGGTGATATCCGCATTCCGGAATAACGGAATTCGCATGCGTTATAGAAATCACCCGCACCCCGTATGCGGGCCCTGACGACCAGTGAAAACGATAAACTCTTTGCGGGCCCTATGGCATGCGTTACAGAAATCTCCCGCACCCCGAATGAAAGCCTTATCGACCAATGAAAATGCGCCCTTAAACATTTTAAAATAAGAATGATCTATTATTTACACTTACTTGTTATATATGTATTATATTATATTTATTAAATGGAGCGTAAATATCTATAAGATAGTTAATTAATATTATCGAATGTTGTTTTCAAAAATCTCTAATAAATATTTCTTTTCTAAAGTCTATAGTAACGACAAAAAACAGTAGGCTAGTAGTGGTTATGGTTGTTAATTATAAAAAGTGTTATTTTAATCTATGTATTTTGAACACGCGTTATAAAAAGCTAATTAACCTCAAAAATAATGAGGACAAAAGAGATTTTTTTGTGAGTTTGCAAGTATTTTAATATAATAGGATAAATAGTCTCATTATAAACTCAATCGTCGCATCAATATCAAATATTCAAAAGTGCATAAGTCTAATTTAAAAAATAAAAAATGAAATAATGTTATATTATTCTGATTGAAAATAGCATATATTTTACTAAAATTGGAGAAAAAGCATATATTCTACAAAAAATATTAACATATCATTTTTTAACAAGATATTTATTGTTGCGTAATATATATTTTAGGAAAATCTTAAATAAACAACGAGGGACATTAATGCCGGCCACATACGTTACAATATACTTAAGTTAGACCAGATCTGTGCAAGTGTACTATAACGTGTGTGGTCGGCATAAAGTATAGACCTTTGCTTAGAAAGAAGTTTAATAACTCCCGCGTTGTGCAAAGGAACTACTGTTGAATATTTCTGTATATAACTATTTGTATAAATTTATTGTTGTTACTGTTGCCGATATTTAAATAGCTGATATCTCATGTAAATATTGTAAACATCACGAACAAATGAGATAAACTCTAAGTTTGAATAAAATCCTGGAATAAAGTGAGAAGAACTGGAGTTTTAAATAAAAACTCGGATTTGAAAAAAAAAAAATTTATTTATATAACTAAGACATTAACCTGAAAAAACAATGGAGACAGACAATACTAATGACTAGGCAGCATGGTTCAAGATCTTAGCCTGTCCAAAAGGACGAAATAAGAAAATAAAAAGTTGAATAAACGTCAAAGTTTTAAAAACAAGTCGTTACATTTTACAACATTCAGACCAGTGTCCACTGCTTGTGTTTGTTTTGTTTTTATAAAAATGATGAATGAAATCTAAATAATTAACAAATAACTACTGAAAAAACCTTTCATTGTATTCTGCCGTTTACGGCTGGGTTCAATTATTCTATCTTCGTTCTTATTTTATCCGAAGTGTTGAAAAGTAATAAGAGAACTAAATTTTAATTATGACCAATTTTAAAAAGCAACTGAAAATAACCAAAATATTCCGAAAAGGCAGTAAGTATTAAAAAAAGATAAGTATTTTTTTCAGTTTTAATTGGCTCTTTTAGTATTCTCCGTGATACCCTAAAGCAGTTTTGATCTGGTCTATTTACTTACTTATTTGAAGCATTATCAACTATTACATTTTAGATACAAAACAACCAGAGGATTGTGATGATTTGCAAGAAGAGATTCGGCAGTTAGAACAGAAATTACAAGAAAAACATAATGAATTATTTCAAATGCAACGAAATACATACAGGAAGAAAAGTAGTCTGTACAAAAAGCGAGACGAACCATTCGTTAGGCCTCAGGTGGCTAACAGGATTATCTTATAATGTGTAAAACGTAATTAAAAATAATTTTACTGACTTTACAACTATATTCCAGAAAATAGTAATCAGTAACTCTGTAGAGAGCCTGAAGCGTAATTTGGAATTGATGTCCATGTTGACTGGTATGGAAGTACAGTCGTACGTGTTGGACGACCACTGCTGTATAGTGTATCACATGCAACACCCTTCAAACACATATGTGAAGCACGGGCTTAGAATTGATATGACATCAGGTATAATAAATATTTCTTTACTATCTAATGATCTTGAAGATAAAGTTTAAGGCAAATCTCAATAGCTATTAACTGTAATTTTTGTTCTTGGCTATGTATTTGATATTTTTCCGTTACAGATGGTAATGTGATCACTAAATCATCATTGCCAGTCGGATTTAATATAAAGGCTGTGATGGAGGACTTTGATAATGTGATGATGCCGGAATGTCTTTGTGCTGTTCGGAAAGCTTTGGTGGCTTACTATGATAGATTGGGACAATTTGAATCATTAAAGGTGAGCTTTAATCATCATAATCAATAATATAATATATATTTTGTCTGCAAAATTGTCTTTGTTATAGAAACTTTTGAGTATTGAGGCAGAGCTGTTCAAAATATTGGATGGTTCTCACATAGAAATATCATTTAATGCTATAAGTCATGTGGACGAGGAAGACGAACAGATCACCATCACTCTTATTCTGAACTATAGGGTTTATGATATAAGACCCAAGACTTACTGCTTCAAAGAAATTGGTAATTTAAGATTTCAATGTAAAATAGGTTTTTTTATTTTACTCTGTCACTTTGTTTATGTGTGTTATAATATCAATAGATTTACCAGAGGGAGTACCAGATATACTAAGACAACAATGTTCAGTGTTTAAGAGGAAGCCATTACACAAAGCTTTCAAAGAGGCCTTTGTTGATGGTATTGGAACATACAAGCTTGTTAGACAGGTGATGATTGTAAATTATTAAAAAAAAATTATCAAATTAAGTATTAAGCTGGGGCAGTTATTCATTATGCATATAACATCCCAAAAAAAAATTGATTTTATGCATTAAAATTACAATACAACAGGGTAAAGAGATTATTAACTAATACTTGCAATTCCTCATTGATTTGTGTTAACGAGATTACATTATGAAACTAAGCTAAAATGATCATTGTATATATAGCTCGGTCTGAGGAAACCCGAGGACCAACTCAAGAGTAAGCCAAAGAGGTTCCGGCCGAACAAACAAAACTATAACAACGACGACACCTTCCAACCAGAGGACTGTAGCGATCAGGGAGAAGATGCTGCTGAAGAATGACACCAAAACTCCTTATTAATTTGTCTGGACCAATAACAGGAGATGAAATTTACTAAGAAATATTTAAGAATAATGTATCATAATATAATTCCGGTATTAAATGACAAAGCCTATATTATTATTTTTATTCAGATAAAAAAGAATGAATTTTTACAACAGCTCATTTCATTTACATACATGTATCATTCATACTTATTTACTTTACAATCAAATTATTATCTTTAAATATAAGATTTAAAATGATTATTCTTATTTAATTAATATACAATTATAATTTTGTGCGACTGAAATTCATATAAACAATAAAGAAAAATTTTCGTTAAAGGAAAATATATAGAAAAATGTCACTCGCAGTAGTGTCATCGTAAAATAGACTAAAAAATAGTTAAGGCCAATTTAATATTGATGATAGTTAAAAAGGGGAACATTTGTAGGATAAAATCTAAAATTCATAAGCAAGATATTTTAAAGTTTAGTTCAGAAACATCTATGAATGTCATGGTAGCACAGTATGTACAGCTGATACCAGCTGACAGCGACATTATGAAGACCGTTACAACTATTGCATGTATCAGTGAGCACGCCAACGTTGAAATGTTAACAAAAAGGTTGCATATCTAAACTTCGCCTTTATGATTACACGCTTTGAGACATTTACTGTTTGTATCACAAATAGAAATGTTAGATCGTCTAATGTCTGACACTGGAACCTACAAAACAGTCGCTGACGATTTCCTGAATGGTACAATCACATCAAAATAAATACAGTCATAGGTGCCCGCGACCTCGGCCGCGCCCGCGGCATGTCCGCCGTCCCGGACTCCGCTACTGTGCCACTACTCCGTGATTCTCTATAGTAATGTACGTTGGAGCGCCCGGCTCGCGCTGTGTAAGGGTCCGCGTTAGTCGGTCGCAAGTTCAACTTGCTCCATTTGATGTCCTTGAAGTCTAGTAGGGCGTGGAGGGCGCGGCGCGGGCGGGCTCGGGGTCACGTGGTCGACACTCAAAGGCCGCGGTTGGGCAGCGGCTTGACCTTGTAGACGCGGACCAGCCAGTGCTCCGTGGTGTACGCTTCTTCTAGTACGTCTAGATTGAAGTCCTTGTTGCCGATCTCGGCGCCACGCACGCGGTCGTATCCCGGAGGCCGGCCGCCCTCGGTGTACACCAAGCCGAATTTGTAGTAGCTCATCTTGTACATGAGGCAGTTGAGCAGCGCGGGCGCCCCGTGTGCGTCGACGCGGAACTCGCCCGCGCCGGTGTAATAGTCGGCCTCCTTGATGTGCGCGCCGCGGTCTGTACTGCCGCCGATACGCACCATCCACAGGAACTTGTTGATGTCTGTTAGGAAGGGTCGATGTTAGCATTTAAATGTCATGTTTATTTTTGTGATTTAGTTAGTAACATATTTGCTCGGTGATACTAGTTCTCCTTACAGAATAGGGAAAATTATGAATTTCACATCGGTAAAGAGATGCTGATTTATATTTAAAAAAACTACAAATAATTGAAGGTGTACCGTCAGACGAGTATCCTACGAGTCCTCCGAATATAACGAGCACGTAATCCACGTCCAGCTCCCTCATGATCTCGTAGGCGTGTTCCTCACTAGACGCCATGGCCTGGCCCACTCGCGAGATGTGAGTGTTGTTCCAAGTGTTGTTGTCGACTATCACCGTTCTGTTCGCCATCGCTGTTATCTGATAGCCGTAGTCCCACCACGACATCACCTTCGCGTCCTGGAGGGACGGAATGGCAGAGCTCGAGTATATATTACAAATGCTCTACTACTAATGCTCTACTTTATCCGATATTTTTTTTATTTATTACCACTCTTCTTGAGGCAAGCTTTATATTTTTTTCCCGTTTAATAGATTCGGAACATACCTCTGGAGTGTTCATCTTGAGCCAGGTGTAAGCCTCCCTGAAGTCGTCGAATATGATCCTGGCGCCGTCGTGCGCCCGCGCCGACAGCACTATGGAGGGCGAGGAGTACGCCTCCGACGTCACCCAGGTGCAGTGGAACACGTACGACACCAACAGGCCGCAGAGCACCATCACGAACAGGGCCCCCACCTGGAGACGAGAGTGCAGGGAATGGGTGTCACGAATAGAGGACGCCTCGCAGTGTGACATGATTTTATTTACATTTTCATTTCACTGAGAGGTTTCAGAATCTTCATATGACTGTTACTTTTATTGGACAAGCCGCAGGGATGTTATACATTTTTTGGATCTGATCATTGTGAGCTGTTGGTAGAATGAAAATTTTTGGCAAAATGATGATTGTTGTAGACGATTAAATTAAATTTTCTTTGATTTGATTGATATTAGGACTATTCGCCATCAAATAGCAATAGTTCCTCACCTCAGACCTGAACACCAGATTATTTTCGTGTTTCTTCTTCTTGTCCGGTTTTTCAGCTTTAGGTTCGATGTCTTTAACGTGAAGGCTCAGCAGACTGGAGGCGGCCACTCCTGACACGATGCACATGACGGGAGCCAGCACCAACATCAACCTGACCATCACACCCTGGAACGGAAGCGAAGTTCAAACAATGTTCTAGGTTGAAGAAGGACTTGTTCAGCATTTGAAGGTCAGCGATCAAAGTGTGAAGGTCACTGCGCGGAACTGGGAGGTTCCTCCACCAGCTCGACGCGCTCCAAGCTTCTTTTGTCATCACGTATTTTATTTGGTTTACATTATGAACACGAGAGTTGAAATTATTATATATTTTTGGTAGTAATCATAAAGCGATTTATCTTCAGCTTCTGTTATCTAATGGATATTTGAGGAATGGTACATAGAAGTTTTTTATTGACTTTATCGAACGTACCATCTTTTTTTCTCTTCTTATACTACAAATTGATGTTATTAATCAATTGGCTCCTACCGCAAAGTAGATGCTGAGTACTCCGTATAGTATGATGAAGATGTTGGCGTCGGTGAGTTTGGTGAAGCAGAAGTAGAGGCCGGCGGGGAAGAGGAACACCAGCACTTGCAGATCAAAGTAGAACGAAGACCACGACGTTGGCTGATGCTCGGACACAGATGCTAGACAAAAAATTGTTAAAATTCTGATACATAGAAATATTGATATCCCGGTTCTTCGACTGAGTCTATATTTGCGAAGAGCTTTAGACTTCCTACACGGGAACGGGGATGTCAATATATTTATGCGTCCATGTCGAGAAAAAAATAATAGTTACCAATGATAGGAATGTGATTTTTAGCGTAGGACGGGTCCAGTAGAGAATAGAACCTGCCGGTCCATGGTGATATTTTTCCTGCAAGGAAGATTCGTTGATTAGTCCATTTATTTAAGTACATATGTTATTTTATGTGATTTTAAATGTGGAGCCACATTCTATTCTAATTTAAAAGATATGTTACGTTCATTACCGGTCACGGTGAGCACTACGAGTGCTGTTCCGAGGGTGGCCAGTAGGGTAGTCAGTAAGGCCTTGAACAACAGCTCAAAGTTTGCTGGAGAGAGACGAGCTCGAAGGTACTGAGTGAAGGAATACAGCTGGCATAGACCAAAAGTGCCTAACGCCTGGAAATATTAATAAAAGTAGTAGAATTCTTAAATATGTATATGTATATAAGTTATCGTTTAGTTAGGTTAAGGATCGTCCTAATCTGCGAATATGTTATTTCTCCCTTAGTCTATTTTCTGTAATTTTTTTAACTATGACTGGGAAATTTCTTTGAATAATGTCGTAGTTACTTAAATTATTATTTAGATGAAGGAAATACAGAACATTTATAATAAATCAGTTCTAGTTTTAATAAATATATTACAATAACTTTTAGAAATTTAAAATCTATTATACGACGAACAAAATAGTTCCAAGAAAAATTTGTAATTTTTGGTATGTGAAAAAATATGTTCTACATTCCGTAATGGCAACGAAACGTTAAAAATTCCTACATAATGGCTATTAAACTCGCTTAGTGTTTACACTTAGCAAGCCATTTCAAACATCGTGTACGTATAATTCAACATGTCATGCTTTGATAACAGACAATAAAAAATTTACGTGACACATAAGTGAGGCTATTAAATATCCATACAGCCGACATGTAATGGAATAATGAAAAACAATTCGCAATACATTACCAGCAACTACGGAGGCATACAGTAATTTTCATATTGGATGGGTGATATTTTCAAATCAAGTCTTATTTGCATATTAAAAATGCCTCTTTTTGTCTAATATTTGACTAAAACGATAAATAATAAGCATAATAGCAATAATATATACTCACAAGCATATGTTCCGAGCTCTGTACCGGCTGGAAGCCAACAAAACTGATCTGCATAGAGAGTACCGTCCCCACACAGTACAGGGTACTGTAGGCTACATACACACGGTGAGAGAAACGGCCCAGTAGGATCAGGGCCAGGACATGGAGAGGGATCAAGTTGATTAGGAACACATAACCTCCCCATGAAGACACCTTTAAGAATATACATTCATTAAAGATTAGAACAATGATATATAATAATAAGAAAACATTAATGTATGGTGGTAAGAAAAAAAAATTACACAAACAGGAATCAAACCAACGGATTTCGGGATATTACATCCCCATTATGTCACACAGGCTCATGCCCTAATCGTTGCTGGATTCAAATCCCATTTTCAATGTATTGTTATTAATTTTTTCCTTACAAACTAAATACCTGTATGAAAGTGCAAAAACAAAGAAGTCAATGATAACTTATTTGTGTGAATCTTTCATCTGAATGATCTGCGATTGAAGGGACTATATCATCTGTACAACACCAAACAACCAGCACCGAAGTAACTAGAGCTTCAATCACATCCGTACAAAACTTACATTTGTATAGCAAATCTTATTATATCGAAATAAGACAAGCGATGGTCGCTAACAACAATCATTTGTGTACAAGTATTAATCAAATTAAATATAGCACTAACTCTTATATGACATCTATACTGAGTAATTTCATATATGTCTCTCAAAGATATCACGATGAAAAAATGCCAATATTAGGTGTAAGAGTGTATCGTTTAAACCATTGCTGTTTTTTTTCAAACATTTTTATTTATTTTCTTGTAATTTTCATTTCATATATACAATGAAATTCACAAAAATGGTAATGTTCATTAAAGTATGAAATTATAAAAAAAAATAGCTCTGTTTAATATATGATTAAAATTTTACTCACCATATAGAAGTATGCCAATGCGGTCATAGTTGCCCACAAAATAGTACCGGTGTTGACGGCCTTGATCCAGAAATAATATGTCAGGAGCATACAGAAGATGGCAATACCCTCATTGTCATAACTGCCAGCAACCGAACGACTGATGTAGCCAGGGACGATGGCAATCATCGCCGCAGCGACCAACCCCGCACCCTCATCCTGGTTTGATAGGTTCATTGAGTACTCATATAATGTATAAAGAAATTTTTCAATAGAAATCAATGAAATCCATACAAACAAACTCAGTGGGATTGTATGTTTTTACTAAAAATGTATTGAACTAGAGTAGGCACATGTTGCATTAAAATTTCCTTTTATTTGGTTTGTATGTCTGTTAATATGTTCAGTTCAATCTCTGTAAAAGCTAGACAAATTTTGATGGGTCTTTTACAAGTGTATATCTGATGTAATGAGAAGTTCTTGTAGTATAAATGAATAAAGATTGTACATAGACAGTTGCATTCACAGCTAGTGTATATACCTTCAACTCCTTAGTCAGCAGGTAGGTGACAATAGTCGTGAGCGATGAGAAGAACGGAGCCAGGAACACACATACATTCCTGATGTCTATTGTTATGTTGAGGAACTGCATTATGTTGTATAATGTGGCCGATGTCACCATCAGCCCAGGGTAAATAGTACCTTTAATATTTTGTCATTTTAACTTGATATATGCAAAACTATTTTAGATGTTTCTAAGTTATTGTAATCTCAGAAGCTACGCACTATTGTTTTAATAAAAATTTAAAATATTTTTCAGTAATATAAATGCTAATTTAAGTTTTAAATAACAATTCCCATATATTTTTAAAATCTAACGACATTTTGTTGGGTTACATTTCGAAATTTTTTATATGACAAGCGAATATTATATTTTTACAGCAGTTATGATGGTTATTGGGAACAACTGTGGTACTCACCACCAATGATACGTCCTAGAGGGTACCATGCTCTGTCATCAAACCAATTGTGGAATTTATAGAACCCTTCTTCTGTCAGATAACGCGTTGTTCTGTAGTTAAAGTAGGGGTCGAACTCATGAATTACGCTTTCGAAGCGTAATACTGAGAAAAGACGTGTTCCAAACGCTGTAAATAAATAATACTATGAATGAAGTTATGGATTTGTATACAACTTAAAGATACACTGATTAACTTTTTCCTTTAATTACTTGTGCCAGCACATTTACCGACAGTTCTTATCTTAAGTTAGGACCACGTAATACAAAACAGTGGTAACGAAAAGGATATTCCAATTCTTTCTAATTATAAAATCTTTGTTATGATATAATTATAATGAAAGAACATCATATTTTGCTTACATAAAATCGCTGCCATTGATAAAACAGCCAGTTTTATAAAAGTAAGTTGTTTATCGGACGAGAGATGCGGCATCCTCGTTTTACTTTGAACGTCCGCAGTCATCTTGAGATTTTTTGTGTGGAAATTATTTTTTAACACATATACATTAAAGTATTATTAGTGTAAATAGAAATATCAATAGTTAATTTTCGCCGGCAACCTATTACAATCACGCCAGCGACGCAAGCAATTACAATTTTATATTTGACAACCCTGCATTCACCTTTTGACAGATGGTCAACGGCGTGGCAGCATAGGAGTTGCCACTGCAAAATTATTTCTTAAAATAATTTGGTCTAATAATATTATTACTCTATATAAATTACGTATTGCTTCAAATTGTTAACAGTGGACTTAGTGACTTATTATGTAATAATATATAATATAATATGTTATCTGAAAGTTTCATATGATATCAAATGAAAATATGTATATCTATTTAAAACAAAATGAAATTTTAGCTTAGAAATTACTTGTTTTAATGATTGAATTATGCTTTGAACATGTTCATTTGCTTTTTATGATAGTTGTCAATCTGAATTTATCAAGTAAAGTGACATTTGACAACATCTAGAACTTAATTTAGCTTTGCTATAATATTAAGCTCTATTGTCTTTCTAGTCATTTTTCATTTTCTCGCAATACTTGGAATTAAGACTGAACTTTATCATTCAAATATTGTCTTCTCTTACTCATTAAAAAATTAAAAATAAAAACCATAAAAATTTATTACTGATAAAGCCTTGTTTGAAATTACTTCCGCTCGTAGTGACTAATCATCTTAGAGGATATTATGGTCAGTGTGATCACTTAGTGACTTGTAATGTCTGACGGGGACCCCTCTCTGGAAGAAGATATCCCGAAACCGTTACTGGAGAGAGTTGAAGAGAATGTATTCACCCCAAAGATAACAACTCCGATTTTCGCCGGGAGTGTGAAGCTGCACCACAAACCTTCAGACGTAAGCGAGACGGAGTCGTTTTTGTCGGACGCTCAACGCAATGATCTCGCGTTCCAACAGCTGTTCAACGATGGAGATGCAGACTTTCACGAAGTAAGTCTTCTAGAGTTATTATTAAACGAACAAAAATCTTAAAATAATTAGCTGTAAATTTGTTTAGTTAAGCTCTAAAGCTTCAATTCAAAATGTTTCTAAACCCTATGTATTATGAACCCACGGCTTAGATTATTATAAGATGGTCTTTAAATAAGTGAAATAGTTTTTCTTGTAGGTAACAAGTGACAGTTGCTAAACTAATATTCTTTAAAAAAAAAGTCTTAATTTTTTTATGAAAATAACCCAAAAATTAAGATGATTTAATACAAAACACATTTAATAACTATATGGTTATTAAATTAAATAAAGAACTTAACATAGGGACCCACATGTAATAGTTATTTAGCAAAATGTTATAAATAGTTTACATCAACATGTTGAGTAGTACAAAGTGCAAAGGTATGTTAAGAACAATCAACTGATTCATGATGAGACAAAGGATACAGAACAAAAACCTTAGTAGAATTTGTCTTCAACTGATTTTATAATTGTGAAATTTTGTGTGGAGATATGGACATATAGCTGAATGTATGGATGTCTGGATTATTGTAGCTCTTTCACCAAATACTTACTTCACAAATTCTCATGAAACTGTAGACTAGTGTAGCTTAGACATCAGAATAAGACATACTCCGAAATTTACGCCAGAATTATATGTAGTTTCCGTGAGATACAGCAAAAGTATATAAGTACCAATCTAAAATACCTACAAATATACATACTACTTCAGGCATGTAAATTCTTCTGCACAGCCATTGAATTTTGACTAACATTAACCAACTGCCTGCATCAACTATAGTCTGTGTCATGTAATTTCACACAAAACAAAACTGTTTTGATGTAATCTATGAAACTGCACATAGTTCTGGCGTAAATTTCGGAGTATGTCTTATTCTGATGTCTAAGCTACACTGGTCTACAGTTTCATGAGAATTTGTGAAGTAGGTATTCTGTGAAAGAGCTACAATAATCCAGACATCCAAACATTCAGCTATATGTCCATATCTCTACACAAAATTTCACAATTTTAATATCAGTTTAAGATAAAATCTACTAAGATTTTGTTTTGTATCCTTTGTCTCGAAATGAATCAGTTGATTATTGTTAAGATACCTTTGCACTTTGTACTACTCAACATGTCGATATAAACTATTTATAACATTTTGCTAAATAACTATTATATATGGGTGTATATATATACAGTCTAAAAAATCAAATCGTATATTCTAAAAAACGTTCAGTAACAAAATATGCATTAAATCAATTAAAAGACATGTAAGCCTAAGCCACTAGTTTACCGTAAGGAAAATTGTATTTCATAGTCATTACAATAAAATATATTTCCTCCTTTTCTTAGCAATATATGTGAAGTAAATGAAATCATAGTTCATTATTTAAAAAAATATATATATTAATTATTTTAGGCCATTTTCACACTGGATACGTGGAATACTTTGCTAGTGTCAATGTTTTCATGTAATAAACAAATTGTAATATAATTTTTTAATACTGTATAGAGAAAACCTAAAGGAGTTCTGAGGAAATTTATACATTTTTATGACTCTAGTTATATTTAATAATTTTGAAAAAATATTTAAAGGATTTAAATTTTTCTTTTTCTACCCACAATGCAAAAAGTGTCAAATTCAGTTAGTTTGTTTTTAATATGTTAAAATTGTTATTTATGAGAGGAATATAAGTCACTTTACTATTTTTTTTCCTTTTGCATCACTTTAAAAAATTTCCACGTTCTAGGCTGAGTTCACTCGTTAGAATACATCGGCATTAAGACCTCTTCTTTTTGTAGATAGTTTTCCACTATAAAGACATTAGAAATGCCCATCGCGGGTGCTATATCAATTTTTATATTGAAATTTTTGTATAACAAAATATATTACTAATATTTGTATGTCTATAAGTATGTAGAATATGAAAAAGACATTGCCAATTTAACTTCCTGAGCTAAAGGTTCAGCAGATGAATGTAAATCAAGAAATTAATTTTTTTTTTTTATATTTCATACGGGTCAACTATATCATTTAAAAGAAGAGATATTTCAACATAGTCCACGTGTCCTATCCACGTATAATTTTTAAGGGTTCTGTATCACCATAGCAACGGAATTTCAGACGCGATCGGTCCGTCATTCGATTTTCCCTCCGTCTGCTATTTAAACCCTATATCCCGTTGTCTCGTGAAGATTTGTTTATTAAAATTAAAACCCTACATATAATGCTACGGCCTCTCGAAGTTTAATGAAAAAAGTTAATTAAAAAAAGATACGGCCTCTCATTTACGACCTGTCAATGCCGTTGAAAAGCTCTATAAATCTTGAATGTTTTTATCTTTTAAGGAAAGTAATAAATCATTTGCTTTTTTATTCAATAATGTCGAATGAAATGTTTGGGCCAGTACTTTGAGCTTTACCTCCAATGCTTAATAGTGGGAGGAATTGTTAAAACCGATGGCAAAGCACCTTGATATTCAAACAGCATATCATTATGCTAGAAAACTTCCGAGATTTGTTCAAAATGAATATTAAATATAATGTAAGTCTTAATTGAAGCGATGAAGTTTTAAAGCCCAGTTTTTGGCTCATATGTTGAGTGTGAGTTTGACCAAATACATGTTAATTACGTTGGAATTACTTATTGATGTCGGAACCTATATTTTTGTAGCCAGCACTCTTGTCATACTAAAACGGAATGGTTAGGTATCCTCTACAGTCAAGGCCCTTATTTTAATACGTGGGTCTCAGCAGTCAGCACCCGCACAATCTTCGCGTCATGCTGTCAAATTCTCAGAGCATTTGTTTTACAGATAATAAAAAAAAAAAGAAAACAAGCGTCGAGGCCAAATCTGTTGCCAAATTGTTTCGTTTAGTTAATGTCAAGTAATAGTAGTATAGAAAAAAAATGCAGTGAGATTTAAACCAGGTCTACACTACAAACTGTCTGTGGCGCCAATTACATTACACAAAAAAAAAACTGTAAAATTTTTATTACGTTAGTACATACTCGTTACAATTAAGTCACTTAGCGCCTCTAAATAATTTATTTATACGTAGTGTGATTGTGTCGTTCTAATATTTTTAATTGATTATATTAAACGAATTTTAAGTATGAGACAATGCCGTGCGAATATTATTTTGACATGTTTTTGAATTCCTCTCGCCTTATGACAGTATTAGAGACTGCGTTATCTTTAAGTGCCATCATTTACTTTTGTCACTTTACAAATAATGAGGCGCGTAGACTTAGTTTTTATAAAACCGTTAACAGAGCATGACGTGTATTATAACGTTCAGTATTCAATTTAGTATGTAAATTATAGTTTTATATAGAACATAAAAAAAATTATCAATTAATAATTAATATATATATTATTATATAAAAAAAGAAAAAGGTTGGTTATCGTATTAATGTTCGTGACATAATGAGATTAGAGTGAAATTCTTTAGAAATTTTATCTTCTTAAATGTGACTGTATTTTATAGACAGATTATTCAACGTTGTATGGATACTAATCAAACATGATTCACTCTGAGTCTGTGTGAAACTGCCAAGGTCGGTAGTTTCTTAGGTTTTTTAAAACTTAGTAGTGTTTGTTGTTCAGCGGTGTGATGTTAGCGAGGAGTATAGTTGATATGCTGTCCTATGTCATGTACGATGTTGGTCGTGATAGGATATTAAGAACCAGGAGAACTAGCTGGACATATAAAGTATAAACATATATTTAACCTCTTTAGTATATGTTCTGTCAGCTGTGTGAAATGACGCAAATGTTTAATATATCTTTATGTTATAGTGTAGTGAGTTTCCTAATGTCACTTTTCCCGCGTTCGGAGCCATGAGGAAACTATAGCAAGGTCGTTGCTATCAATCAATGATGATATTTGTCAACAGTCTTTGTGATACAATTAAAAAAATACGATTAAAATGAATTTAGTGTTGTATGTATGTTGTTGTAATGATAGGTGTTGTTATTGTAGAAATAAAATGTTAAACTAATTCAAATTCCTCTGTTACTGATGAATGTGTTGTGCTAGACGGAGAAGACGGTCCAGGAGCGGATGGCTGATCTCCAGGCAATGTCGGTGCTCAGCACGTACCAGGATAATCTGTCACACGATATGAACACCGACCGGTGAGTTCAGAACCGATGACATTGACAGCCCTGACATTCACAACCTGACACTAGGGTTGGGTTTATCGGATTTTATGCTAGTGTCGGGACTAACAATTTGAATATTTATCGATAATGTTTGGTTTAAAAAAAGAGGTTGTCACCAATGAGGTGTACGGGGTATTGTTCTTATGTTTTGTATGGGAATGTGATGTCATTGGTATATGTGTTCCGTGCCGTTAGCATGAGTGTTGTGTGTTGGTCTTATCAATAACTACTATTGTATATTTATAACGAGTTCATTTTTAATTATAGATAACATTAGTTATATTTTTAACAAGCACTTGATATTTTTTACGTGAACATTATTATGTAAGTAAATTATTTGATACTCTGAGATTTTTTTATGATTTGCTTACACTATGACATTTCGTTTAATTTTTTTTTTTTGAAAATATCTGAAACATTCTGCCAATTCAAATGTTATCATGTTGTTTGTTTAGATAATATAAGGTAATTTGTATTTCTGTTATCGTTCCCAAATCCCAAGGCAAACCTTTACAAGAGCCATTTCTAAGAGTTAGGATGTACATACATACATACATCTTTATATGTTTCTATACATTTAAAAAGTTATTTTCGTATCTTTTATATTATGCTCCATTGAAAGTGCGCCAAAATCAATGCCAAAAAGAACTTTGGTGTTAAAGAACCGCTATACAGTCGTGTTTATTTTATTTCACTGTTGCGTTTTTGTAACAGCCTGAAAATCTGTAAAGAATTAATTATCTTTTTCATATGAAAGATGTTATGAGAAGCGTCATCTCGTTGGTCATTATATTTGGTGGATGTAGTTTCAATTTTCATTTTTTTTTTTTTTTATATATTTTTTTTTACAGTTGTATTATTTCTTTATAGATTAGAAAGTATATTTTCGCAAACAGTTTTATCTTGAATGTCTTAAATGAAATCATTATTCTAATCTGACATTTATGTATGAAGATTAAAGTCTTTCTTCAATATGGTCTTGTTTAAGGTATTTTTTAAATAAGCAATGAATGTAATTAATCTTCCGTTTTTTTTTTAATTAATAGTGTTGTTGGGTAAGTGTTAGAATTAAAAATAGTGTACATTTTGTATTCATAACCGGAAGTATTGAGAAAAGGTACATGCAGTTAAATTCTTCAATTAAATAGTAATACAAATAAAAATATTATCCTAAGGTAGTTAAATATTTTTGAAATGCACTATAGCTGTAATTGGTCGCTTGCACTGATATGTTACACTAGATGTCGCTTGCGGCTTCGCCCGCTTATTAATTCCCTCTTTGTGATACGCCTCACCATAATTACGAGGTTTTCTTGGGTTTATCCATGGTTATTTTTTAATCCTGACTTGGTTACTATGAAACTACTACCAAATAATAACGAGATCTAAGACTTTCGCGAGTATTCATGTAAACGATACTAATATTTTTGGATTACTACGCGTTATTTATCATCACATGGTAAATAACAAGACCGACTGACAGACATTCACATCTCATCTGCCCGTGATAACGGTTCCTGCAAAGTAACCGAAACGTCGGGAGCATGTAGTTCTAAAAATAATGAAATAATGCTTAGTAATCCGAAAATATTAGTTTCATTTAAATTAATTAATAATTATGTTGGAAAAAAGAAATATTTTAAATAAAATGTAAGTATATTACTGCATAAATACTGATTAGATTCCATTTACTTTTTCTAATGTATTATTTCTTTGAGGCCTGACCTTTATCACAAATAATAAGTATTGCTATATGTTTACTTATTTCAAAGCTATAAAATTTTAATAATAAAACCTTTTATCGAGCGTTATGTATTCACTGATAACTTTTTTGTTCATGCGAGGCTGTTAATATGACAGTCGGGATGAAGTCGCGGGTATCCGTTAGTGAATGTATAAATTTAAATTTAGAATTATATATCTGAAGGAATGTAGTTAGGTATAGTTGTTTAATTCACTACATTTTTTTTAATTAAATGGCTTAGGTCACCTCACCGATACGTTTACAGGAAAACGGCGCGGGTAAATACAACGTTGACTGTTAAAAGATTCAGTTGATTAATAACATGGTTTTGAGCTCAAGACTAGATTGCTATAACAGTCTCAACAGTTGATAAAAATTTATTATTTATGGATTATTTGTATATGTCATCAATCTCATTTGATTCCTTTCCCTTATAAATTTTATCGTCTTCATAACTGTGATAGATTCATTCAAAGTGTATTTAAAAAAAAATGTGGACGAATTTTTAAATTAAACTGTAATTTAATTCATATTTGAAGTTTTAAGAATAATATAACATTATAGTAGTTTCTTCATGAGATCTTAAAAGTTAAAACAGCTTCTTTGTTATCTCGTTACTAGGATTTTTTTTTGTAGTAAACCTGTAAGTGTTAGCTTCTTTGTGGAATTTTGATTTTTTAAATATTTTATTGCTATTACAGTCAGAATGTTCTTGTAGGTTTTAATCTTTATTAATCTGAACACTTTAAATTAAATAAATTTAAGTTATTAATTTAAATTAATGTACTGTTTTTTATTGTACAAATGTGTGAAATATTTTTCATTCACGTATTAATTTTGATTATTATGAGCTTTTTTTTATCGAGTTTTATATATGATTCTAATATATAAGAGTATTTTATTGTTGAACACGCGTACTTCGTTTTCTTACTTAAAACGTTCAGACTAATGGCCAATGAGTTCAATGACCTATTTTACGTTGCATGATAAAAGTGTGATCATCAATTTGCGTTGTTAAACGTTTGCTAAATGACGAACACTACCTTTAGCACGAGTTTTCTTTATCAAACTCAAAACAGACAGTTTCTCGATTTTCATTTGTGTTCACGTTCACGTTTGTTCACGTTCACGTCGATTATAGGAAAAGATTTATGAATGGTAAACTGGAACCTGTTCGTACTTAGTTAAAAACAGCGCTCAGTCAGATTTATTCCTTAATACAAGTTTATATTACGTGCTCATTCACCGTAACCTACGTGTTAACTTAACCTTCGACTTTGAAGTACATTAGATTACTGTTAAGTTTTAATTTATTTAAAATAGGAATGTATAGTGACGCAATGATATCGCAAACATATACATACACTAATTGGGTTGATCAGAGAAATCAATAAAGCGCAATTGGTCCAAGGACTTTCTACGCATGATAGCTGTTCCACTCAGTACCATTACAAAAAATATATAGTATTTACATACATCGATTAAAATTTTACGTTATACTAAAATAAGTTTTAAAATAACGTTCATAAACCGCTCATTAATATTAAAAGCAGTGCACGTAAGGAGGATGAATTGAATATAGGTTTCCCATTGGAGTGTTCAAAACAAATTTTTCAGGGACAATGAGAGCGAGGCGTCCACCAGAGCCGCCGAGGAACCGGTCTGTAGTGGACTCGGCATGACAAACGACGTGGCCAACAATAATGGCAAAACTACCGCGAACCATTGCTCGTAAGTAGTAGGAATGTGACTAACACCGTCTCAATTAATGTTGAATATATTGTGTGCTTCCAACATTCATGATACTGGAATATCCAAAGACTATATTTTCTTTTTGGTCGGCTGTTGTCTATGGTTGAAAAATTTGTGTAAATTACTGTGTACATACTATGCACAAATCGATAAAGGCTATTGATATAATTACGTAAATCTAATTAAATACTGTCTACCGATTGCCGGCTGTTCTCAATTTATGTATTAATTAGAAATTATGTTTATATTGTAAGGGAATAGATTAATTTGTATTTGCCAGTACTGACTACAACTGATAGGAACTGTTCGCTTTAACCGATGGAGATAAGTAATGACTTGGAGCATGTGGTTCATCGTTCCAATATGAAACAGAGTCATTTATAATATTGAAGCAAATCGTTTGTTGCGTCTATTTTATGTCCGAGATATAGAAATTCAAACAGTTAGCCAACAAAACAGTGCTCGACTATATGTATATACATATATATATATATATACTAGTTAATCACTATATACATGTGTTTGAATTAATAAGAAGGTCTTAAATTAGTATGAGAAATCTATTTCTATATAAACACATTTGACTAGTCACTGAAACTGGATTCTCCTCGCCTGTTAATCGATCTCGCACAATGTTACGAACAGCCGTTCTCAATGGCGTTCATGCAACTGGTCCATTGATAACTTACTCGACTAATACCCTATGTTCGCGTTTTAAATTAAAACCAATTGTATGGTTTAGTACATATTTTATCTGATGGTTGTTTTAAAGTAGATCGGTTCTTATGAATTCAAAAAAATACTATACAGAATATGTATATCTATAGTTAAAATATGTATTCCATGACAGGTTCTTGCGTATGGCACCTAAATTTCGGTATGAAACTATTACTAAAGTATAATTTTAACGTCATTTTGTTGAATTAAATATAACTTTGAAATATATTTGGCGAAAATTCATTACCTCGGTACTATTTGCTTAATGGTCAGCTTGATACAAAAAGTATAAACTCTTTTTATTCATAGCTCGGATTTGTCGGTGTGGTACGCGGTTCGTGAATGACAAGTGTTGAGACTGTCATTGTTATGTAAATACTGATCGTGTTGTACGCGTATTTTAACTCCTAACGCGCGTGCGTTTATACCCATGGTAGCTCTCAAATGGACCTTATGCTTTTTGAACTACAACTAAGGCTGTTTCTATTTTATGTCTACGTAATCCCGACGTTTCGGTTCCTTTCAGCAAACGTGATCTCGGGGAGACGAGACGAGAGCAAATATACTCGTTTTCGGCATATTATTACTTGATTACTTAACAAGCTTCACAATAGCAAGTACACTCGTTAAATGGCAATAAAAACGTTGAATTGTTTTTTTAAAGTCAATAAAACTCAGTTATGATCAAATGATATATGGACAGCGAGGGTTTTGACTTCAACTCATCTAAATTTTTTTGTACCATTAAATAAAAAATAGAACTAATTTTATTGCGTGCGTGTTATCAATTAAATTTTAATTATTTTAATTTACTAATATAGTAAACCGTATGTTTGATAATGATATGGGAATAATAATATCAGCCCAACCTATCACGGGCTGCCTGCCATTGGGAATTGTTCACTATGATAATAAAATTATTAAAATTCTGCCAACTTAATGATATAATGTTCTGTATTATCATGTCTATTGATATAATTCATCTATTTTTTTTTTTTCATGTAGGATAGTCATGGGCGGTATTATGAGCAACCCTTCATTGACCTTCAAGGATGGAGTGCGCTCCGTGGACTTCGTCCTCGTGTGGGAGGCTAACAAGGATGACGCGGTCACTCCCGAGGCGTACGAGAGAAGGAGGATCTTCGAACAGAATCTGGAGACGGAGGGACTGCAGCTAGAGATGGAGGCACCTGAAGATTTGTACGGACTGCATTTCGTTAAGGTATTTTATGTTCTGTATGTATACGATATACTCTGTAACGATGTTTTTTTTTAACGAAAATAATAAAGATTTATTTAATGATACATCCTCCTTAAATTAAATATCTCAAATTCAGCAGTTTAAATTAAATATGTTAAACAAACATTATTTACGTAAAATTTTTACAGACAGTCAACTAAATTGTACGAATTCTTACGGACAGTAATTTAAATTGGAAATTATTTTACATGTAGTAACTAATGTATATATTTTGTTTCCCATTTCTATTTTAGATCCACGCACCACTTTCGGTACTTAGAGATTACAGCGAGATACTAAAACTAAGGATGCCAATGAAGGTTCGTATATTGGAAATTGTCGAATAATCTTAAGTTTAATTTAATATATTTTTTTGAACAAACATCAGGTAAAATAATTAGGAATTGAAGATATTCTTATTTATAGGAATACTGTTCAGCTTGTATCAAGTGTTATTAGAATTAAATGTCTAGTCAATGGTAATTAAGATATTCGAGCACAGTTTAAGTGAAACTATGATTTGAGGATTTATTGCTCGAATTATATTACATTTTACCTTGTGTAACGAACATGTCCCTGATATTAAAAGTGGCCGTTGAACGAAGGTGGCTGTTTAAGATCATGCAATGGACAGACTGAGCTGTTATAAACAATTGAAAAGCAAGATTGATATACACCGAAATTAATCCGCGAGGTTGTTGAATTAAAAAAATGTCTTCATCAAAAGTGAATATGGCTGACAATTATCTAGAATTGGTATGCCCTCATCGGAAATAAATAATCCCACTTCCGCGAGCACAGTGGCAGCTCCTATGATACAGTAAGAGCGTTCTGCACATCCAGAGCAGGATGAGAGAAAATTAGGATATCTTTGGCCGTAGATGACAAGTAACAAAACTCACAGTCACTTTCACCTCGTATATCCGTGATCACGGTTGCTATAGAGTAAAAAACGTGGTAAAATGTAGTTATAGTAAATCGCGTAGTGAATCCGAAAAGCGTAGTTTTATTTAAATGTGCAGTGTTCAATAATCGCCTAGTGTGTGTTCCACTCGTAGTTCTACTATTAGTTACTTGTTTGATAGTTGTAATTATTTTCCTCCCTACCTGCAATATATAGATGTGAGTAGGTTCTGAGTTATTTATGTATTTTTTTTCCCCCTATGTATTTATAATATTTAACGCCTAACCAATGACATGGCCGTGTTATCTGCGATGTGTCACGTGAAAAAATATTAATGAATTGGTATGGAGGGAACATCAGAACTATTCGAAATTTTAATTTATTTTACATAGCAGGCGTCTACACTCTGTGGTAAGATACGCCATAAAAGAAAAAAAAAATTAATTTCGTCATCCAAGTCAGGAATAATATACTAAAGCATAGTGTTTAACGCCTGAATAGACATAGCAGTGGGTGTGCACAATAAACACGAGCATGCCCGCAAGCAAGGGGCAATGAAACCAAAATCACGAAATAACAAGTGAAAAACTAGTAATTTGAGTGTGAAGTATTGAATTAGGTTCTTAAATTAAATTTGAAGTTTTGATACCATTGATTAAAGGTTTTATGAGCTGTCAAAAAATGTATCTCAAAATGGCGATGTATCTCAGAGTGTAGCGTAACGTGTGTGTTATAGGAATGCAGTAAGATAAGAAAAGGTGGCCGAGCGAATACTATTCTGAACGCTGCCATGTATTTGTCGAAGGTACGCCGGGGTATGGCTGTGGCTTGTTCACCACTAATACGCTTGGTGTATGCGGGCTTCATTATAACATCCGATGTTATCGAACTTTCATTGCCATCGTGTTTGAGATAACCTTTACATAACAGCTTTGCTTTTACCAAATCGTGTTACTCAGGATCTGGAGGCGAAACATATATCATTAATTTATACTAACACGCCTCTGGAAGGTAAGGGAAAAGGGTATTTTATGTAGAGATCGTACCCGATATGAGTATTATTAGTACTAGCAAATTATTTTGTGAGTTTCCTCTCATACTTACCCAGCCTGATCACATTAGATAAGGATAATCTGAACTCTGTTTCTCTTAATTAATAACTAATATTTATAACATAAACTTTTCCAGTATAATGTGTTAGTACAATTTTGACTCGTCAACGTAAAACGGTCTAGATATCAGACATTCGTATGTCTTCGTAAATGTTCGGGAATATTCGTGTGTGTTCGCAAATCCTCGTAACCATTCGTATCCCCGAAAGTTTCCGAATGAAGAAACTTTGAAACTGTCGGTTTTTCGTTTGACGATTCCAACTTGTAGTAGCTCATGTAAATTGCCACTTTGGCATGGTAGTTCAATTTAATAATGTTCATGTAATCGTTAGAGATCGCCTCGGAGTAAACGCCGAACGCTATCAATGTAGTCGCTTCAATTAATTACTGTGTTTTGATGTGCATGTTTTATAGCTAAGAATTAGGAATTCATGGCGTCCTTCCTAACATATATATATGTTGTCCATTGAGTTAATTATAGTTGAGAAATTAACATCGCAACTAATAGTCACAGAGTTTTATTATTAACAATATATTTTTAATACTATTATTTATTGCATTTCCTTATTTTGTGTAACATTTATATATCGATCGACCTTACGAAATGTTATTTTTAATACAATAAAAAAAAATCAAAGCTAATAAAATCAGACTACAATCGAAACTACTACTAATAGGAATAAGGTTTCTTTTTGTAGTTTTCAGCGTTGAAGAACGTCCACGATAAGACGAACAGTCTGATAGATCGCGTCGAGGACTGCTGGGATCGCTTCATGTCCAAGATCAGAGTGGACCCGGTCATGTTCCCGGAACGAAGACATCGCCTCACCGCGATATACTCCAAGGATAAGGAATACTTGTTAGTGACGTTGAACTGAACATTCAATTCTATCCACTAAGAAATATGGATCATTTTTGAAAAGCTTACTGAGTAGTTGTTCATATAATCATGTTGCCAACATGGCCAATGAATGAGGAATTCGTTGCCAAGAGCGATATTGGAATCTGCAAACTCTGGATTACTCACTGCAGTCGTTATACTTTAATGCGGTTTTCTTCCAGCAGTCGTTATACCATACTATAATTATCCTTGGACTTTTCTCCCCAGGTTCGACTCCTCGTCCCCGTGTTTCTGGACTCCCTCCATCCGTTCCCGCATCGTCCAGTTCATCCTGGACAGGAAGAAGTTCTCTTACTCGGAGGCCGACTACTTCGCGTTCGGCATCACGAGGCTGATCAACGAGAACACTTATAGTGCTGCCTACCCGCTACATGATGTAAGTATATTTTAAATCAGCCTTTCCCAAAGCGATAACGCCCCCTTGTGGACGCTGCAGGCATAAAGGGCGGTAATAGACCCAGAAAAGAAACGGGGGCGGTATGTAGAGGTGTAATGACTGACTTGTAACTACATTTAGCTTGGATAAGTTATAGTGGATTTCCAGTAGGTGAGACAATGAGGCGCAATAAAGTAATTTATCCTCAATGTCGGCAGTAGACTAAATAAGTTTGGGAATCCCTGTTCTAAAGCTTATAATATATAAGTGTTGATGTGTTATTAAAATGTCTTCGCCTCGATAGGGATATATATTCTATCACTGTACTCATTCAATGTTGCCATGTGTTATTATATATATATGTGTTAATGTACAGGGTGATCTTAAAACGCCGGGCTCTATGCGACACCTCCTCTACACCGAGTGGGCGAGCGTGTCCAAGTGTATCAAATACCAACCCTTAGATTACGTCAAGGATTACTTTGGAGTTAAAATAGGTGAGATTTTTTTTTATCAATTTCTATCATCGTTTTAATTAATATCTAAAATGATTGACATATAATATTATACAATGAAAAATCCGTAACAAAAATCAATATTCGAATCCGCACGCCCCCGGATATAAGTTCTTTATCATCAGACATATTAAAATGATCGTTCTGTCATAGGAATAATAATTTAATAAGATTAAGCTAACAATATTTTTTTAATATATTATTATCAGTATATGAGTGTATGTCCGTGTGTGACCTCAGGCCTGTACTTCGCCTGGCTCGGTTTCTACACCCACATGTTGATACCGGCGGCGCTGGTGGGTCTCGTCTGCGTCATATACTCCGCGGCCACCGTCTACTCTAACAAACCGAGGTATACCATCAGAACGCGGCCTAAGATAGATTAGGAATATAGTGTGGAGTGAGCCTTATGTGTGCGCGATGTCTGTCCCCAGTGAGGACGTGTGTAACTACAACTCCACGGTGCTGATGTGTCCTCAGTGTGACTACTTCTGCGAGTACTGGGACCTTCGGGCGACCTGCCTCCACTCCAGGATAACTTACCTCTTTGATAACCCCACTACTGTGTTCTTCGCCATATTCATGAGTTTTTGGGGTGAATACTTTATATTGTTAATTTATACATAATATGTATGTATATAATATAGGAATTCTGTATATCCATACAATAAGATTGCATCGCTGGAGGCATATATCATTTAACACAGATGATATCCACACACACACACACACAAGTTACAACGCACACGAACACATTGATACGAAGTCTCCTTAACGTTGTATTTTCGCTGAAATACATTTTTATTTTAAAGCTAAACTTGTGATTAACTATGCATCGTGTTTGTCTATTTCCTATCAGCAGAGGTGCTCGGTAGATCTTTTCTATAATTCAAAGCCAGAGTAATATATTTTCACGTCGCCTTCCCTCCATAATCCAATGTTTTTTCTCGTCTCCGACAGGCGCGTGCTTCCTTGAGATGTGGAAGCGGTACTCAGCGGAGATGACCCACCGCTGGGACCTCACCGGCTTCGACGTGTACGAGGAGCATCCGCGACCGCAGTACCTGGCCAGACTCGCTCACGTCAAGAATAAAAGGGTATGCACACATTTAGGGGATTTATGACGTGTATACACTACACAGATGAAAAGTTCTGTTGGATTTTAAAAATGAATGGAGTTATAATCTATAGGATATTACAATGACCGGAATGAATTACGTTCTGAACGCTGAAGGTCTGTGAAATATATTTTCTATTTATAAAAATTAAAAAATTACTTTCGATTGTTTAAATATTTAAAAATTAACTAATGTTGTCATATAGTCTTGAAGGTCTTTTGAATTAACGCGATGCACGAAAATTCAAATTTACGGAATGATTCTGTTCTATTATTCCTGGCAGCTGAACGTGGTGACCGGCATAGAGGAGCCGCAGGTGCCGTTCTGGCGCATGCGGCTGCCAGCCACGCTGATGTCGTTCAGCGTGGTGGCGTCGCTGGTGCTGGTCGCCATCGCCACGGTGCTGGCGGTGGTGTTGTACAGGATGTCCCTGCTGGGAGCCAACATCCTCAGGCGACAGGACAACGGCCTGATAGCGTACAGCCCTATAATGTTCACGACGGCCACGGCCGCCTGCATTAATCTGTTCTTCATATGCATATTCAACTATGTGAGTGGTGTATTGGCTCTGTGTGACATTCAGCTGTTGTGTTATGTATAATGATGTACTAGGATTTCTATATAGGCTGTTAGATTGGCATCATAAATTTGACTTAAGCATATAAAAAACTGAGTTCCGTGGGCAGGCGGGCGGAATGGTATTAAATTAATTTGAAGACATGTCAGTTCATACTTCACTTGTGTAGTTAGTTTTTTTTATAATTCGTTATTGGAATCGCTAGTTACATGTACCGAGCGACGACAATAAACAATTTATTCATCCGCGTTCAGGAGAGACAAGGATAATAAGGAAATGCTTAGAAAATTAGGATAAGGTAAAGCGTCCAAATCAAATAGTCCGCTCAGGAAAACATTTAATAGCAAAACCGTGCCGGCTTTGATTATTTGATGAATAGTCACATTCGGAGAGTTAAGTTAAAACAAATCTCCCCTCACGCGGTTCTTAGTCCAAGACATGACAATTAAATATAGTTTGAGAGGTTCAATAATTCTATTTTTTTTTAACAGTAGACGTTAGCACAGCAAGAGTTACCATACAAAATAATAGTTGAATGTAACCGTGCCAGGTGTACCAGTACCTGGCTGAGTGGCTGACGGAGAAGGAGCTGCTCCGCACTCAGACGGAGTTCGACGACTCGCTCACCTTGAAGATCTACCTGCTGCAGTTCGTCAACTACTACGCCTCTATATTCTACATCGCCTTCTTCAAGGGCAAGTTCGTGGGTCGCCCCGGAGATTACATCAGGTTCTTTGGTCACAGGCAGGAAGAGGTGTGTATGGAATTTAACTGAAAATTCTTAGAAATATATTAATGTGGGTAATCTTAAAAAAAAAAACAAGTACATATTGAAATGAGTCCTTTATATTATTCTTGTATGTAGGCAGAGAGCATCACCACATTAACGAGCTGAACTAATTATAATATTTCTTTCCTGCGTGTATATATATTCAAATTATAATGTATATATGAAGTGAAATAGGTATAAATGTTTACTCGCAAGCTGCGAGTCGGAGTCCTTCCCGACGGGTTCCGCTGCTTTATTTATAAGAAGGACAAAGATAGTAATTGTTTTTGTATGGGAGAATTCTCGAATAACTATGTTAATTTTTTTAGTATCTCTTATTATACAATCAACAGATATCTGTTAAAAATGTTATATATCTAACTTATGGTGTTTGAAATACAGTCAATACACTAGACAGACGGTCAGACAAACAACAGGGGCTTAGTGATAGAGCTCCATTCCCACCGGGCACGGGACCCTAAAAATTTACTCAGTCTCGAATATTATGTAGACATCCCCTAAAATATTGTTTGGTGTTCCGTCCCAGTGTTCGCCCGGCGGCTGTCTGTTGGAGCTGTCCATCCAGCTGGCGATCATCATGGTGGGGAAGCAGTTCATCAACACCATCGTGGAGATGCTGATGCCCTACTTACTGAAGTGGTGGGGCGTCATACGAGCCATCGGCAGGAAGAAGAGGTACACGCACAGAACAGGGGCGGGGGATCTGTTTGTTGTGGCCGTAGAGAATATATCGAATTATATGTATGTGTTTCAGAATAAAAAGCCCCATGCAGTGGGTGAAGGATTTCAAGCTGGTGGACTTTGGGAATATGGGACTGTTTCCCGAGTACCTGGAGATGGGTGAGTCACCGAGCATTATAACCCGGAGCAGGTTGAAGACAGCTTCCTTGTTTTTTCTTATGAACATATATTGAAGGTGCTGCGGACGCGTTCTTTGTCGTCTAATTCTTCCAATACGACGATATCTAAGGTTATCGCGTATGTTCTTTGAAAAGAAACTAGCGTTCCCGGATATTACTACACGGTTTTTTTTTTCATGAGCAGAATAACCGAAACGTCGGGATTATGTAGACATAAAAATAATAATAAAGCCTAGTGTCCGAAAACCTTAGCTGATTTCCACATGTCCTATATTAGTTGTATCTCACCTCTCGTACTAGTTCTACATCGTTCAGTCTGTCACTGCTCCCCCCCCCCCCCCCAGTTCTTCAGTACGGGTTCGTGACCATCTTCGTGGCGGCGTTTCCGCTGGCGCCGCTGTTCGCTCTCCTCAACAACGTGCTGGAGATGCGCCTGGACGCTCGCAAGTTCCTGTCGTGCTACCGCCGCCCCGTGCCGCAGAGGGTCACGGATATAGGAGTGTGGTTCCGCATACTCGACTCCATAGGGAAGCTCAGCATCATCACCAATGTTAGTTATATATTTGATAGCCATTATTTTGTTTTAAGCTTAATACTATTTTAATTTATTTTTGTTATTGGCATTTAATTTTTATGGGGTTTTCCAATAGGGACGCTTGAACTTTGACAGCTGATTGCGGCCATGTTGTTTGAGTGACAGCTGTCAAATGCAGTGTGTTATATTCATTCCGTCCTCCCAAACCACCATGGCAGGTTACAGTGTCGAGCAGCACGTGCAAATCATAAAATTGTTTTATGAAAATGGGTCTTCAGTTCGAGCAACGTTCCGCGCACTTCGCCCGTTTTACGGTCGCGATGATCGTCCTGCCGAGTCGACTACCCGTCGATTGGTGGACAAATTCGAGTCAACCGGGTCAGTTAACAATCAGCCGGTTCCCGTGCGTCAACGTAACGCGAGATCTGCCGAGAATATCGCCGCTGTGCGCGACAGTGTCCTCGAAAACCCGCGGCAGTCAATTCCGCGTCGCGCACAGGAACTCGGCCTTTCGCAGACGACAACTTGGCGAATTTTGCGTTGTGACTTGAGCCTGCACCCGTACAAGATCCAGCTGACCCAAGAGCTCAAGGTTAATGACCATAGACAGCGCCGTGTGTTCGCTGACTGGGCATTAGAGCAGTTGGAAGTTGACGCCGATTTTGGCAAAAAAATCATCTTCAGCGACGAGGCGCATTTTTGGATGAATGGCTATGTCAACAAGCAAAATTGCCATATTTGGGACGAGACCAATCCACACGAGGTTCACCAAGTGGCAATGCACCCGCAGAAAGTGACTGTTTGGTGCGGATTTTGGGCCGGAGGCGTGATTGGTCCGTATTTTTTCGAAAACGATAATGGTGTGGCCGTCACCGTCAATGGTGAGCGATACCGGTCGATGATAAGCAACTTCTTTTGGCCTGAAATCGAGAATATGGATCTGGACAACATGTGGTTTCAACAGGACGGCGCTACGTGCCACACAGCACACGCTACGATGGAAGTTCTGCACGAGCAATTTCTGGACATGGTCATCTCGCGCGGAGGCGACGTGAACTGGCCACCGAGATCGTGCGATTTGACCCCGCTGGACTTTTTCTTGTGGGGTTTTCTTAAGTCGCAGGTCTATGCCAACAAGCCGCAAACCACCGATGCCCTCAAAGTCAACATACGCCACGCCATCGATCAAATACAGCCCGATTTGTGCGCCAGAGTCATCGAAAATTGGACCTTTCGTGTGCGCGCCACCAACCGAAGCCGTGGCGGTCATTTGAATGATGTCATATTCCATACATAATGGGGTCGATAGACCTTCCAAATAAAAAAAAAATTTCGCAAATATCTTTCCTACATGTATTTTTTTTTGCATTTCAAAGATCAAGCGCCCTTAATGGAAAACCCTATATATATATTTAATAGCTTGAAACTTAGTAAAATGTTTATATCTTTTTTGTGGGCAACAAAATATTCAATAGCATTTTCTGCTTTAGAAAAAATAGCTTGCTGATATAAGTTCACTTGAAATAACATTTATGAAAAATTTCTAAATCAAATACTCTATTTAATTCTATATATTAAGACCAAAAGCGTTTTTATAATCACGACACGGTCTCTGGTGTGGATGATTACTGTCAGTCAATTCTTCTTGTAGTAGTTGTTAGACGTGAATGGTTATAGAAGCTGTATATAGTGAATTAAGTTACCTTATTGTCTTAAAAACTATAAAATCATTATCTTTGGAAACTGTGACTCTAAATGTTCCGGTTTAAAATTGACTAAGAGTCTTCGATACTTCCCAGGGTTTCATAATAGCGTTCACGTCGGAGTTCATCCCGCGGCTGGTGTATCAGTTCACGTACGGGACCCTCGACCAGTACGTCAACCACACCCTCACGGACTTCAACGTGTCCGTGCTGGAGATACCGCCCAGGAACACCACCTACAAGGGAGACACCTGCAGGTGATTATGGACCTCGATGCATTGGAATATGGCACATAATGACGTGTATATGCTGAGGGTTTATCAATGTGTGCTATCCTTTCAAACAAAATATGCAAATCGTATTTTGATGAAACTCCAAAATATATTAGGTGGCTTTTATTAGAATCACATACCTATAATTCATCCTTGACTTTTGTATGCTTTTCATGGGAGTACATACCAATAGTTGAATGTAGTATAAGTTCCATGATACAGGCCATAGATGTCGCTGAGGGTCGGGTGTCGCTGGCCTGTCTAGTATATTAAGCACATTATTCATTTCTCTCTGAATTCAAAACCTGACAAAGTCGCGGACAAAAACTAAAAGTACTCACTTGCAAGATACATATATAAAAGCACGTTTTGAGTCATTGAGGGAACTATGTGTGATAAAAATAGCGATCGCCATTAATCACCCTGTACATGCGTTTATTTGCTAGTTACCCCGGCTACTGGTACAACAAGGAAGGGGATGACTACGCTCACTCCAACTGGTACTGGCACGTGATGGGCGCCCGGCTGGCATTCGTCGTCGTTTTTGAGGTAACCAATATTAAACTTTTAATACTATCAAAGTTCTTCAAACCAAACCTATCTAGAACTTTCTATACGTCAGTTCTTTCTTTCAGTGTCTATACGATCCCAATTCATAAACCTTATGTTGATAATTGTAACTCCCAATGAAACTGTCGTAGAACGTCGTGGCGCTGGTGATGATAATCGTCCGCTGGGCCATCCCGGACATGTCGGGCGAGCTGCGGGACCGCATCCGGCGCGAGGCCTACGTCATCAACACCATCATCATGGAGGAGACCCGGGCCCGCACGGCCCGCACGCCGCAGCCCGGCCGCCTCCACCCGCCCGTCAGCGGGACAGGTGCTAAACACTCCACGCCCCTCTAGTCGGTAACGGTACGCACCAGCTTCACGCTTCATAATAAACCGCGGCGAGTACGGCGGCCCTCAGCTTCTTTTTTTAAATTTTCATACCTGACATTTTTCTTCTGACCAAGAAGGTCGTATATTTTACAAGGGGTTTTTATATTTTCTTATATACCAGATTTGTTTGGATCCAACGAGGTCGCATATGTTTTGAAAATTGGTATAGTTTTTGGAGGTAGCTGCACATGTACGTGCCAAGGCCGATGTCGAGTCTGAGAGCCGCCGCGTGAGCCGTGTTCGAGACTGTGTTGTGTGTCGATACACTGAGTTTACGTCTAGAATCATTTCATTAATAGAATTTAGTTTGTTATTTTGATTTGTTGCGCGTAACATTACAGTGTTGATGATGTATTGAAGGAAAGGAAATTTCGCTGTTTTTGAACGCTTTAAAAAAATTATAATGCTTAGAGGGAGAGCTTTAAGATTATAGAAATACCTGTGGGAGGTAATGTTAATAATTATAGACTGATTGAAATATAAAAAAAAATATTAGAATTGCTTTTCGAAATTGAGCTTTAAATAAATGCAATAAGCTTGACAGTCGAGTGAATAAAAAATAAAGTGGTATGCTTAATGGTAGTCAGTGTATACAAATGCAGTGCAGTCTTAAAGAGCAGGGAACGTTAAATTTTGATACGAGCCGGTAGTTAATATCGGTTAATGTTCCTGGGCGCGAGCGAGCTTCCGCAAAACATGGGCACCGGATGTGAGTGAGGTACATTAAATATAACAGCATGTGAGTCACTTAACAGTCAACGGAGTTAACCAGCATGTGCACGGTTAAGGCCGTTATTAACCTGTCATTTGATAATGAATTAACTAAACTTCAATTAATGGAATGTTTCAACTTTTCTTCCTGTTTTTTTTTTTTTCTTTTAATCCATAACTAGTATTTGTTTTTGTTGTGGGACAGTAATTTTTCTCTCTCTGATCCATGACACTAACTTGAGAAATAGTTTTAAGTACACAACACACAATATCAGAACACTACATATTTTATTAGAATTAGAATTGTATAATTTTATTTTTTACATTTTTAGTTGTAATAGTCAAAAATAATTTAAATAGAGTAGTTAAGCCGCCGCTTTGAAATGTTTTAAGTAGAAATACACAGACAGTACAAATCAAATAAAATTATATATATATATATATATTTTTTTTTTTATATAATAATATTGTGACTTCCAACAGAAGAGGAAACCGAATCAAATTGGAAACACATAGCATCACTGTCGGGTTCAGACTTCGACCTGGCGGCTCATGGAGACCTCAACGTGAGAGACGTGGACCCGCAGCCTGCTGATGTCTGAAGAGTGGTCGTGTTGACGCTCTGACTGATTGATTGATTGATTGATTGACTGACTGACTGATCGATCGACTCAAATATTAAACACATTGGTAAATGTTTTGATTAATTAATAGATATGTATTGATTGTTCCAGTGAAAAAATAACACTGCGACTAACAGCTGTATGAACATGCGATTGTTTATAAGAGTTTTCGTAGGACGTACCAGTTTTATTAAAGACTAGAAAATTATTGATGCGATCGGTCGACCAACTGGTTGAAAGATTAATCAGTGACCTAGGAATATCAAACCGAGGCCATAGTATTTCTAATTGATACATATTTTAACGAAGGGTCAAAGAACTTTCTTGGGATCGGTCGTCCAACTGGTCGGTAGATTTATTCTTTATGAACAAGATCCTTCATTTTTCTCTTCGGCCTTGTAGATCAATCGGTCGACTAATCGACCAACCAGTCGTCAGTCGGTTTCTTGATGCATCCTAGTACGAAGTTTGGACACAACAATACACGTGGTTTTTATGTTGTGATGCTTTGTAACACATTTTATTGATTTTTAATTATTGAATATCATTGTTTTTGTTCATATCTGAGTTGCCGGAGTTGTATACATTATCCAACGTAAGAAGGATGTATCAGGTATATTTACTTTTATAATCTATACTATTTTTTAGATCTGTCATCGCTGTTTCTGTCACTTTATAGTATAAGTTGTCCAAGTTAGTGAGGGGTAATATTTTTTTGAAGTCGATTTATCTAGCCGATATTCTAGAGGAGGCACTATTTTGTAGTGATCCTATTTTTGGTGATCGGATGTGACGTATGTTAGTATAATAAATTCTGATATACCATTGCAAGTAATGTGTTCACAATTTAGGTCTGTCTAGGCTAGACTTAGCTATAAACGATCTGGAATTACACGGCACAAAGTACAGGTTGAGTAATCCTATATAGAGCTCTCCTATACAGGTAGGGCTCATTCTCCAATCCTAATGCGGGTAGGATAAAGGGACTATAGGTGCAAAAAATCCTTATTTTTACATGTATTTATTATCTGAAGACTCGCTGTGGCCGTTATTTTTGCTAAAGTCTCTTATTTTGCACAATAATATTTATTATAAATGTTATTTATATTTATAAGCTAGTTCCGTGGCGTATCTTCGGTGTACTTAATACGGACATATCCAGTACGAACACTCGTCTGATCGTAGCAGGGAGTTTGAACTAATACAAGTTAACTATTATGTGTAAGGAAATCAACGGGAGATGGTTAAAAATAAAAACAGCTGATTTACTTCGCTTTTTATAGATAAGACTAAAATGAATCTCACATCCTATACACATATATATATTTTAATATACCTCGTAAAAATCTAACCAAATAAAACACATGATTATTCTTTTTAAAAAAGGAATTATATATTTATTATACTTGACAGAGGTTTCATATTTTATAAGTGTAACTTTTTGCTATTGTTTAATAATTTTTATACTATCCTATATGTTATCTGTCGTCTCGACTTACTGTCTTTAGACAAATGTTACGTGAAGTAGTCGTCCACTGTAGATTAGTAACCGCATTAAATGTAAAAAAAGTGTCGTTAAACATACATACGATGTTTAATTAATAAAACGATTGAGATCAAACTAGTGAAATATATTAAAGTTTAAAAAAAAGTTAATTTTCAAATTGTCAACTGTCAAGTAGACAGTTGACAGTTGTCCATATGGAGTGTTGTTCTGTGATTGTTCTCAAATTGTTTGAAATTGGAAATTTATAAAACGTAGAATGTTAGGCATGGAGAAAAAGTATTTATATTAATTTAAAACATTATCTGTGTTGCTAAATTGAGGCGCACAGTACTTTGTTGTTCTTCTATTCTTCGGGAAAGGTTAATTAATTGTTCATTAAACATATATTATTGTTTTTGTAGTTATTCATTGAAATTAATTACCAAAACTAAATTAAACGTTGCAATATTTAACATGATGCCAATGATTAAAAAATATTTGTGAACAATGTATGCAGTTTAAATTTTTTAAATTCAATTTGTCTGAATAATTTTGGCTGGTTTTCATTTGGCTGTGTTTGGATTTAAGCTTGTATAAAAAAAAAACAACTATGTACTATAGTTTTGATTTCAGCCATCAACTTAATTAATTGGATAGTTTCTAAAGTTTTGGGAATGAGCTCATAAAAAGTTTAAAATTTTTATATGTATGTTACTTTTTCAAAGGTTGTTAAATACATTTACCATGAACTACCAAAAAAAAAATTTGTATTTTATTTCGTAGATGGCAACACTACGTTGTAGGCTGGTGCTGTCATTTAAAATGCTTTGGATGTCTGTTGTCATGCGTTAATATGATCTTAATAATTGAATCGTAATTGTAAAAGGCTTGTATTTGTAAAATTTATACAATTATATTCAAGTTTACTGATAAATTTGTTTTATTTTTTACCTACTAATAAAAAAACGGTATTATGGTTCTGTTATCAAATGGTTACAAATTAAACTTTTTTGTTTAACAGACATTTTGCTAACCAACTTTGGGAAATTGTTTTGTTATATGAAACACTAGCAACCTTTTGGTTTTTTCCTTAAATGTAAATAGGAAAGTACCTACCAATAGAAAAAACTTTTTAAGCAACTTATACGGACGCGCAATAGCTTGCCCGGATCTTTTTGAAGACTTCAAAAAAGAGAAGGATCTCTATTTTATATATGTGTATGTATGTTCTTGGATAACTTTTTATTTTACTAGAAAAGATACTCATGATCAGATATTAATTTGTTTTGCTTGAGCCTTAGATCAGGTTAGACTGGTCATAGGTACAAGCTAACTCTTGTTTTGTTGGCTGGTTATAAAAATAGTCCTGATATCTGTAACTTCCTATTCTATTGGGGACTTTGAACAAGATTTGTACATTCTAGTGAGTTCGTTATCACATTTGTCTAGTAAATGTTATTGAAACGTATACAAGACGCGAGGAATACAAAACTACACAATAACCATGAATGACCGAATAACTCGTTAATATATATATATATATATATATTTAAAAGTCGAAAATATTCTGTTATTCTACCGAAATTTATGTTTAACAATGTTTAATGTCCTGGCAAATTAATATATATTTTCGTTCCGATTCCTCTTTATTTCAATTTCAAATTGTTTGATTTTTCAAAATCAATTAACACATATTTATTATCTATGGACTTGTCGATTTTCTGAACCTAGTCCCGGTAGAGTCATACGTCATGATCAATAATGTTGACCTAAAGTGAAGAGGTTATGAAGCAATAATCATTTAGACATTATATTGTTTAAAATAAAATTTCACGTGACTTATTATTGTGATTTCTTTTCTCTACTTTTGTTATTACATAGTTTTTTGATGGTTCGTAAAATTTTTGTTAACTTTTCAACTTAAAGTAATCTTCAATGATCTTAGTCGTTTCATTCAAATAGCTTCCGTTATGAGAATTCTTTGATGGAAATATGAATTTTCTTTTGAAAATAATTAAAAGTTATATTACGTCATTTTTAATTTTTTTCCACGGCAGGCCTTTTTATTTAGATTAGATTTTATTTTTTATTAAACTTTGCTGTTTTTTACAATCTTAAAGGATCTTAAGATATATATACACGTGCTGTGTAAATACTAGTCTGTCTATTTTCACGTTGCTTCTGTCCTAACATATAAGTTCTAACTAACATATAATAAAAGAAATAACTTCTCATGCTCTGTGCCATTTTTTTTCGTGAATGAATATTGGTTCAGCGATGTAGAAACGTCTAGGAGATGCATTAATTTGATTCCTACTATTTTATTAATTGTTCTCTTCTTGGTTGTAATTTTTCGTATTCATTTTCATGTATTTGTGGGATTTTAAACTTATTTATGTAAGAGTAGTCTCAAAATTACAAATTACAAATAAAGCATTCCTTATTAACATTGCGTAATTACGAATTTAATTCAAAAATCTAATTCTTTTAATGCAATTGTCATTTCATTCTACTTTTTGTATTACAATCAGAGCACAGAATTCTGTAAGAATTAGATAATATTGAAATTCCTATAATTAAATATTAATTCCTTAGGCCTAAGATTTAAGTTGTCATGTTCAATACGAGACGTGTTAAATTATTATTGTAAGATTATTATTGAAACATTATACAACGGTCAATATATATGTTTATAGTTTTATCAAAACGGCTGTCTGACACCCAGTGTCAACGACAAGGAAGCGAGAACTTATCTTCGTCTTTAAATGTTAATTTTACGAAATTACTCATAAAATTTTGCGATTAATCGGACAATAATGAAAGAGATTATTTAAAAGAAATACCAATAAGAGGTGTTTTCATAGTTTTGTTTTTATTTTAATCTGTTAGTGTTCTATATCTGTAGGATAAAAGCTAAATCGTTTCAACTTTACCCATTCTACCCCTACTATCTATGTGTATAGTGTATGTATATAGTTTTCTTTTGGGTAATTATTAAGTAAAAATATCTATATTCGATATCGTTTGCGGTCTCTTGGCATTTACACGGAGTTATAATTAAATTATAACCGATATGTTATAACAAAGTTTCCCTGTTTAAAAGGAATTGATATTTAACAACGAAGTGTCATACATTGGTTCACTGGAGAGATGTTTTTTTTTAAAACGGGAACAAAATATCAATGTGAAATTTATAGATTATAATATTTTTTAAGGTATAGATTATGTGACTTTCAAAGGTTTAACTACTAATGTATATCAACAAGTAGCACGGATGCCTCGCTCTCGGATGGCATTAATTTTTTAGACAGAGCAAACTATTATTATACATAAATTTGATTAGATATTTTGTAAGAATTTTATTTATAATATTTTAATTTAACCAAATGATATTAAAAACTATGATGATTAAAGACTAAGTCGGTTTATTTACAAGGAAGTATGTAACGCAACCGACTGGCGACGTGTTGTAAAATCTATTATAATATATTTAAAATACGCTTAGGAACGCTTAAGATAATGTATCTACAACTAAAGCGTTACGTTGTTAATTTATTGAATTAAATATCCATTTTGTTAGGTTTCTAATACATCTTAAACGAGATAACGAACTTAAATTACTGGACGTTATGACATCACAAATATTTTGTTTTACTTGTTACTCGTTTCAGTATAGCGACCGACTCCGCGCGGCTTGCATGTGTTGATCACACGGGTACGGTTTGTAGCGTTTGTGGAATCAGTGATTTTATTAAAATTAGAAAAATGTGATAGAAGTAGCTTCTAGATATCAAATATACATTTGGGTTTTTATTGTCATGTTTGGATTTTTATATAATTGATGTAAAGGTAAGTTTCGTTTTATAATAATTATACGAATTTAAGTAAGACGAAAATATATTACTTCATTCAGTTAGTTGTGAGATCAAATACTAAAACGAATTTAATGAATCACATGTGCATTGAGCCTTAGTGCGTGTTGTATTTATAATAACTAGCTGCGAGTTACATATTCTATATTAACGTAGTGTGTATTTCTTATGTTCACTAGATTTACGAAGACAGATAGACATTCACAGTAGCTTGCTAGCAACTTTTCTATTGCACATCTCATTGTGCTCAAATCAATGAACAATTAATTTGTAACCGTGGGAGTTGTAAAGAAATCGATTGCATTTATCGACTGAAGTTGTATAAATGCAAATAAACTAATTAAATTTTTATTAATTATTAAGCTAGTTGCTACGAACGTATATATTTTTTGCTTCGATTTATTTAATCTGTATTTTGTTTTGATTAGAATTAAAATATACTTTGGGGTTTAGAAAAATAAATCAGTTTATTTGCGGGAGGATATCTTTAGATAACGGGTGCAGAAAAGATAAAAACTGTCACAGTATTATGTAAGGTTATATTTTGCTAGTATCATATCTACCGTTAATCCTTAATATCTTTTAAATCTTACGCTCACACAACGTTGTTGTGCGCGATTTTTTTTAGTGGATTTTAAACGTTTATCGTGTCGAAGGTTTACACGCGCTTGGATTTGTAGATAAACTGTAAAATGTGACAACGTTTATTTAAAACAGTAAAAGGATTTAACAGATGTAATATATTATCTATGTTCTGATTTCATCTCGGTGGAGGTTTTATCGAATAAATGGCGAAGTGTAATATAGTAGATTAAAAATTTTCTATCATTGAATTTCTGACGTTAAAGGTATATCTTAAATTTCTATTATACTTGATTAATAAAGGTATTAAATTTTACTATCATTTTCGTCATATTCCATTTTAAATTATGTCCCGCTAACCGTGCATTGTCATTCGAATATGTATGTACAATTTAATGTTACACAGTTAAGGATGATTGATATGAAACCTACTTGAAAGATTTGTCCCGTACGTAGGTCATGTATATATTTACGCACATGTACGTTTATAAAGTATATATGTATATACAATCACAGCGCTATTAACGATCCGAGAGAATTGTAATAAACCTATATGTGAATTGCATTTCAAAGTGACCGCTTTAATTTATCGACAATCTCAGGAAGGTAATACAAATGGCCATAAAAAAGCTGTATATTTTGTTAAAAATATTTCTGAACGTTCAGCTTAATTCTCGAATCCGTCGATTCCGTCTGTTTACAAAAAAAAAAAAAAAAATCCAAAATTATTTAATGCATCGAAAAAATAAGTACGAAATAAACATTTGTAACAAGTGAGTCCATGTTCCGATAAGGAGTAAGCTTTCAAATGCTTTGGCTTTTATCGAAGATAAGCGCAGATATATTGATAAAAACATTGATGTGTGCGACCATTACGGAGTCTCTGATGTTGGCAGAATAATGTTGTATACAGAAAATAAATACTTGGCGTTAATACAGAATATATCAAGGAACTGCAGCGCACTGATCGTGGAATAAGTCATAAGTCGTCGTTGTAATTATATAACGAATGTGTAAACATTATAAGTGGTTTTGTCTATTGACTAATAAAGGCTTTTAGGCATTATCGAAATAATGTTAGTTGTTAAAGTATTTCCTTATAAAAACGTTGATATTGGCAAAATATTCCACAACTTCAGTTTGAATTAATATATATATAAATTTATATATATATAAATTTATATATTTCCGAATAATTAGTCCAGTTCTGTCTGTTATTCTGTATTGGTTTGGGGATATCTTGTAATTTATTGTAGGGTTATTCTTTGTTGCCAACATAATGGGATTGAAAGTTTTTATCGGGCAGCCAATAATTTTATGGGATAGGCAACACCAAGAGCTTATTTCATTGTTTACATTTCCTATTTGATTATTTTTCAACTTGTTACAATAGATATATATATATTATATCTCAAACATTGACTGTGAGTCACGAAAATATAATAATAGCAGAGCGCCAGTTTATTATTTCTAATACGATATAATTTTATTTCGACTGTAATAAAAATTCACACTTCTTGTCTCTGGTTAGAATATCTAAATGCATTTTATTTAATTTTTTAAATACTATATATTTAAACGAATGGTTACCTTAACAAATGTGTCTGACTTTTTAACAAAATGAGTTTACAAAAAAAATTTGTTTCATATAATTGTCATTTTTCATTCTGAATTAACTTAATTATTTTCTTGTCAGCAGCGATTCCAACGTGTTTGAGTAAAATGAATTATAATTGTAACTCTAACACAATCAAGAGTTTTTACAAATCGAGTCCATAATGAAATAAATAAGTCGACAATAAATCTATTAATAAAAAATCTAAGTAAGAAAGAAGAAAAACAAGGTCGAAGAGAATAACGGTAGAATGAAAGAAGCTGAAAAATAAAATTCTAAAGTTATATAACATTTTAAGTGGTTCGACCTTTTCGTTACCTTCTAGTTTAGTTTTTCCTTATCGGTTCATAAAATAGCTATGTCTTATAACGGCAGTGTTCTCATTGAGGACGTCTTATACGTTCGCTATGGATTTATGACTTCAATTAATTGCGGCCACCATAAATTTATAGCCTTTTATTGTATGATTTCAGACTTTAGTTTACAACAATTCATGTTTATGTTTTAAAATAATACCTATGTCATTATTCAAACAACGCTTTATTTATGGAGCACTAAGTAACTGTTATTAATTTCAAATAGCTATAATATTACTAATAACTCTTAGACGATTAGACTGGCTTGTTATAATTATAGACAAGATTTTCCCGAAGCCATGTTTGAATTTATCATTAAAGGTTTTTTAGTATCCAAGCTAACCAGACTTAGAATACACAGGTATACTGCTTTTGTCAGATCATTTTAAGTTTTTTATGCTATGTTTTCATTCGCACCGGGATCCTGGAATTTTTTCACAATGTCAACGTCACTTTAAGTTTTATGATTGAAATGTTATTTTTAATGTTAATTTGCTTCTGGACATAATAAATTGGCAGTAATATGAGCAATGAGATAGACGAATAAAGGTCACTTGTTGCGTAATTTGTGATCATCACTGTGTAGTGAAAAGGTTTTCGTTTCGTTAGTGTGTTGATGTTTGTTTTACTTGGTATTCAATCAAGTAATTACTGATTTGAATTTAATAATGATAAATATAACACAGTCAGAGCAGTGTAAGATTAAAATTTAGTATACTTTTTAGTCAACAAATGGTTAAACAGGAGGAGTTTGAGAGTTTCCGAGTCAGAAACATTACGCCAGCGAAGCCTCGACGTGTAACTAGTATTGAACATATAAGTAAAAGTACATTATTGTTTGACGATAACTAGTGATTTTTGGAACACACAAAAAATACGATATAAATGAATTACTGTTACCGGCACCGATTACATTTCACCTTTTTATTTATCGCCAGCTTTCACTAACCGTCCTCCTTGCTTATCCCTCCAATCTATTTGACATAGGCTGAATATGTTGTGCCATTTTAAATTGAAGGCCATAAATTCAAGAAACAATTTAAATTGCAAAATTACTACCTATAACCATTGTGAAAGAAAAACTTTGAGACGAAGTGGCTGTGGTGTATGTCCATTAGACTACACATTTGTGTGTAATTACTGGAACCCGACTCGAGCCCCTCACAACATACCGTAGCTTGTTCTATATTCTACACGCTATGTACTAGGAACTTTAACACAACTAAAGGGTGTAATGGAATGGAGAAATAGATGTATGTAATACAGATACTACCAGGCAATGTGATAACGGCTTAACATTTAATTCCTCGGGAAACAATTTCACTGTAGTTTTAATTGTATACATTGAAAGAAATAGATATATCCTTATTTAGTGTTTTTTGCGGTCTATATGAAATGCCTCATTTACCGACTTCTCTTGGGACATGTGGTTTAGTTGGTAAAGAAACCGGAACTCGATATTCCGGAAGAAGCAGAATCGTGTATTGTCTGACTATTATTTGCCATATAAACTAAATGTGAATAAAAAAAATTTGCTTTGAAAACTATCACTAAATTGCAACAACTAAATGTTAATTACTATAATAAATCTAAATGGGTAAATCATATGTTTATTTATAAAAAATCTAATTGAGAAAATAAAAGTAGCATCCATATTTACACAGAATAACATTTCCTGATTTTCTCGAACGGACCGCATGAAGGAAATGTATAAAAAATCACTTTACCCGCCGCTAAATTGTCTTCATTGCTTTCATTACAGACATATAATTCTTATTATCGGAGCCAGGAATGTGAACGTATTCTCCATAAAGACACTTAGGTTTTCGATTCCCCTATTTATAATTTTTGGCATCTCTTTGTCATTTTATTTCAAGTTAATTTCTGCGGTGTCAAGTCGGGCATGTAGATACGAAATCTTGATTCATCAGATTCACAAACGATGAAAGTTGTAGTTCGTATTAAGGACTATGCAGTTTTAAATGTACCTACTTTTATTTACAAATGAAATTGTACAAATAATTATAGTCTGAATTACTGTCATAACGAGATATTTAAAGGTTTTTGACGAAGTGCGTTACTTCTTACGACTGCTGTTTCTTTAAAAACATAAAGTTTTCGTTTCACAAATCATTGTTTTAATGTAGCTCAGATAATATAAAATTGCGAAACGTAATTAGATTTTCCTATGAAGAATATATATTGCATAGAACCTGATGTGACTTTGAGGGACATATTGATACAGTCAGCTATTATCGGAATAAGACATGTTTAATCAGGTAATAGGCGGGTTGGTTTACGCGACGATAATGTGATTGCTTGCTGGGGCTTTTCGTAGTTTTTTTATATTTTTAATATATATATGTTTAGTTAAAACTCTTTTTAGAATGTCTAATCTCGTATCAGATAAAATCGTGCTATTTATTTCTCTGCGTCTAAAATAAAATTGAGTCAAACTCACACACACAAAACAACAATGATTAAAGTATGAATCATTCATTTGTTAGATAATGAAGTCAAACAAGGCTTTTTCTCTGCATTATTTACGTAATCGAGTGTTTGGACTTAGGCAAATCTTTATAATACGTAATTCATTCACTTTCTACATATTTATTTTCGTTGTTTTTTTTTTACGTTGACGTCAAAAAAAAACAACAGTTCTCTTTTTGCGAAAAGAATTTGATTTTGGAATTTCTTTTTAAAAATTGTATGCTTTGAATAATATCATTTTCATTTTGTGTATGCTGAATAAGCTGAAAATCAGGACAGTCATTTGGGAGGAAAGTGAAATAAACATTTTGATAAAATTTTCCTTTTCTGTAACATAAGAAGGATAATGTATTAATTATTCTGTTTCTGTGGAATACAGTGTCAGTGTGCTTGAAGTGCGACATCCTGTCCATTAGACTCGTATGTCCAGCGCGACAATGAGTAATTAGAAATTAGACCGTGTTAACAGACGTCTCTATGTGAATATTGCTAGAATATAACTACGAGGTATACAGTTAATTCTCTTCATATTCCTGTTTAATTTTATTCTCTTACATAATTCATGAAAAATCGTCGAAATTTTTTTAAGAGATCACAAATATATGTAAAGAATCAAATTGAGATATTAAAATTAACGTTTTATTTCAGAGGATTTTTATTATTTCACGGGATTGACAAAAGGATCCTATTTTAGTTGGTAAAATGAAAATTAATTTCCGTATGATTATTATGCTAGTGAGTGTCTCATGTTCAGAAACTTGTTTTGCTTAAAGCTAATAATATTTATTCTCTCTTATAATATCTATATAAAGTTGTCATATACATAAGTTTATATACACGAGTACCAGAGGCGTCCACACAAATTTGGGGTAGGGTAAAAAGAATATGTTTGAAAAAAAAAATACCGATTTTCATCATAATTTCTTCCTCCAAAACATCGATAATATTCGCGCATAAAGTTACAGCACTCCGAACAGAACTAACGTCTATATATTATATAAATCTATCAACTACCTCTGAGCCACGAAAGTGCCTTAAAACGATTACGATCCGTTCATCACTACTTTATGAAGATAATTTAAATCGGGATATCCATTCATCCATTCTAAACATTCTTATTATTATTATATTAAAATAACAAACAAGGAAAACAAAATAACTTATTTGTGTACACAACCTGCTAGCTAATTATAACTAGCTATCATAATGCTTTTTATTAAAACGAATACTACCTTTTTTTAGTTAATCTAAATTGGTGACACACCTTGCCTTTGTAATTATTTTAATTTTATCATCAAACGACAACACAGAAAGTGTATTCGTAATTCATTTCGTTAAACACACATCTATATTTTTTTTTAATACGTTAATAAATTCACTAATTAAAATTTCTCTTGCTCTTAGAAAGACAATAATAACAAAATGGTGAAAAAAATATTTGAATGATATACCGACAAATTAAATAGTCCCTTTTTCTTTTCACAATCAACTCAGTTTCTATGACTTTTTAAAACGAGTAGGGTTAAGGAAGCAGTGTCTCTCATGCATAGTTTTTGCACACACATACAAATGTTTCCTGCTTACAACACGAGATTTGTAGATCGTCCTTGAGATTATTTGTATGGAATATATGCACCGAGTAGTTGTGCATACGGCCGCTTTACATGGGAAGCGACGCTAGCCGCTAGCAGCGGCCGATCGAAAATTTTAGTTTTTACGTTGATAGATGGCACTTTTAACAATTTTCCCAAGTAGTGAATCAAATGACATATTAAATGTCTGTGAACATTTGTATTCCGTAATGTATGATTAAAACTATGTAAGTAAGAATTAAACAGTGTAGGTTTAGTTGTGTATGGGTAGCGTAAGCAGTGCTTATTCGCATCGTCACTGACGAGTATATATATGAGTATATATATACATACATAGACTCCACCTCCCCCCTTAAGCCTTTGGACCAAAAGTTCTCTGTACAAATTTGCGTGTCAATGAATATAATAAAATAGTTTCGCAACAAGTTTGAAATTTCTCTGAAAGCATGAAATGTGATTTCCATACATATATTGAACCTGTCCACAAGATTTCACGAAACTTTGATGACATATATGACTTGTGGAAAATAATACGAGCAGTCTTTGGAGGTAATGGATTTACGAGTTGTGTATACATATATGTTCTTTTAAGCTGAATTAGTCTCGATTTATTTATATGAGAATTGTAATAATATCGATAGTAAAACTAATGCTGTCGATAAATATTTTATAAAACGGATATATATGTTTTTTTTTTTTATAATAAAATCAAAATTAGAAATCGTAACACTCGTATATATACCGAATTTCATTATCTCGATTTCATAAAAGTGGAACAAACCTCAATGTACTAAACTATAATAGATAAAAGTAAATATGTCCATAAATCTATAATCAATAAACAGAAGCTTTCAAGTTAATTTGTTCCACGTAGTATAGTGATGAAACACCTTAATAACTCTGAATAAACTAAGTGCGGAGTTAGTGAGTTTGGGCTGAACACTTAACAAGTTGTTGATTGAGTTACATCTGAGTCTGTACCTCGTTCCGGTTCGCCACCTATTACGGAATACATATTCATTAGTGTACTCTGTTAATATGCTGTAGGTTCTTGTCATTCAAATCTAGTAATCTTCCTAATAAAGTCAACCGAGATTTTAACCTGATAATTCTTTATGTCATACTTTAAAGGAAAAACAGTAAATAAAAATATTTTTTCGGATTTGCTACGGGTTTGTAATTATTTTAACTAAATACTCCAGACCGTGATCACGGGCAGACGAGATGAATGTCTGTCAGTTAGTTAAACTTGTTATCTGTCATAGTATGTAGTTTAAAATAATAAAAGGACGCGATAGTGCATACGAGAATATTAGTTTTATTTTAATGTATACTCTAGAGAGTCTCAGATCTCATTAAAGGAACAATAGTAAATGAATGAAATGAAAATTATATCAATTTTATTCTGGTTAGAAGTTTTGTATTGTTTTCGCAGCAAATTTAAATGAATAACATTTTATGCAATAAATATAACTAGTAATGCCCACAACTTTGAGTTAGAATTGCGAAATCTTCGTAAAAAATATCGAAAGTTAGATGTATTTTTTAATAGTATAATTTCAAGTCATAAAATCTGCTAAGCAAAAAAATATAAAAAAAAAAGTTTACAGTTGCGGTAATGTAATCTTTTCTTAAATAAGAATATTCTCCTGACAATAACAAAGACAAAAAGAAAGTGTTCAGCCGTCCACGCGTGATGACGTGTCCGAGGGAAATGGGGTTTCATTTTTATATAGATGTTAATTGAATGTGACAGGTGAGTACACTGCCACATGACTTAAAGTGGCTGCCGCTATCCATAAATAGCTAAAGGATAATTGGAGATGTTTTGAGTGTTTGGCTTAAAAAAACATAGACTTGACTATGAAAAAACTAAAATGAAAGCTTTCTGATTTGAAAAGCAGAACCAGCAAAAAAGACTGGGCATTTTCTTTGCTGATATTTTTCAGTGATCCATCGGTTTTAGTGTGAAGCAGTAATTGTGACCTGTGGAGTTTGTTAGAGATTATAATAATCAAAATAATAAATAACGGAAGTAGAACCTAATTTTATAAATGTTATTTTGAGTCAAAGGGTTACACTAAGAACTGTACGAGTTAAATGCTTGTAAATGGCTGCTCACCATTCGCGACTATTATTGAACGCTTCATTATAATCAATTAATTTTATGTTACTACTTTTATTGTGTTCTGTACAATAAATTTATAAAATATCAGTATATTTTTCAGGTAACGTGGACTAAAAATTAAATAAAACCTCATAACAAAGATGACAGCGAAATTTGAAATATGGGCTCTAGATTCTAATCATGCATTCGTTACTCGGTACTTACTTGAGATATCCAAATACGATACGTTTCAAATATACTAATTAGTTTTAATGTTCCGTAATGTTGTATATTTTTCTTAATTTAACTTGTAAATATTTATATAAAATAATACATAATTTAACATATTTAGAAAATCATTACCTTAAAGTTAAGAGTACACAGACCAAAAAATAATAATAAACTAACCATTACAAATAAACTTCTAGAGATTTTAGACAGTTCTTATTAAAATTCTAAGTTTTAATTAAATGAGATTAGTGAGAGAATCTTTTCATAAATAAATATACTATCTCTGTAGACACACTACATTCATAAAAACTATGACGAGTATACATTCCTTATCAACTGAATCATTTGTAAGATAAAAAACATAAATAAAAAGCAAAATTATCCTCTTAATATCACTTAATTCATTCTTTACGAAAAGTTTTTTATTCTACTGCTGTATATATTTTTTCGTACTTAAATACAATAATTTCGTGTCCCTCCAAATTAACCGTCCGCCATTTTTGTTATAGTTACATAATAATGAAGATGACGACGTCATCTCATAACGCGGTGTAAGTCACTGTGTTTACAAACGTGATCTCATTTCCTTGTCCGTACTATTCTCCATAACAAGGCGTTCGTTCAATTAATGAATGTAAAATCAAGCCGAGTCATGCTCAGTGAAATTTTTACAACGGAACAGAACCGGAGACCTCCGACTAATAAAGAATTAGAACTGCTTATATATTCATTAATCAAATATAATAATAGTGTTTCTCAACAGGACTACCGAATTATTCTATTGTATAAGAACTTCTTCTATCAGAGTTCCGTCTATTTGTGAGTTATAATGATAACGTTGTGGTTAAAAACTTACTTTTAAAATAAAAATTAACATTTAGAAAAACGTAACCCTAAATGTTAAGAGATTTAAATTAATTTAAATGTTAGCAATATCATAGTTACTAATACAGTATTATAGGATGGCGTAATATTTTCTGTTACTAAGAACTTTATTCATAAGATTTAATAAGATCACGGTTTAGAAGTCTGTTAGTCCTGGTCAGACATCCGAAATCATTATAATTTAAGAAAACCGAATTCTATATTCTGACTTTGTTTTGTTTTAATTGTCCTAATTATGTTAATAAAACTATATTAACTATTGAATAAAAAATAAGGTACAACTATCTTGTTTCCTTTTCTTAAATTATGAAAGATACGTCAAATATAAAAAAAAATCCTTTATCAATTTATATCAATTAAATTTGACAAATTATCAATATCTCATAATGAAACTGACAATCTAAAATTTTTATTCTATATTTTTTTAAATGTCAGTTTATATACTGTATAACGGCCTTCGTGTCATTTCGATTAAACGTGACATTGGCATAATGAAACATTATGCTCCTATATGTATAAGTATCTCTATGGTCTACATATGTAGACCATAAATTAAAGAATTGAATTCAATTAATTGACATTGACAGTTGTTAATTCACCAATCACGCTAGCTTACAGTGAATTTCTAGCGCACAGAAGTTTTGCTGTTGTTAACTACAGATACTGAATAACTACAAATACATAAATAGATTTTTCTGACAGCTCTTGTTTTTCAGTTTCACATGTTTTCTTAATAAAAATTTTGTTCAAAAAACTTCAAATCAATTTTTATGAAACGAAACGATAAATACAAAGTCTGAGATTACAAGAATTAATAAAAAGTAAAAAATATAGAATTACAATGCACAACAAAAATAGAATAATGTCAGAGACTATTGCGGGTACTCATTTAAATGAAACTAAGGTTTTGGGACACTACGCGTTTTTTTATTATTTTTTACTATCCAATCCCTGAAGATACCACAAGACCGGAAAGTCGGGATTATGTCGTTAAAAAAAAAAAAATCCGTTGCATCCGTAAACCTTAGTTTAATTTAAAAAAAAAGAATCCACAAAGAAAAAGTACAAAAGTACAATCGCCAACAACTTTTCTTAATAAAAATAAGAGTCATAAGTTATTTAGAAAAGTGCAGGTCGATTAGTATCATGACATTAAATCCATATAAAATCATCCGGAAAATAATATTGAATAGAATAGGACGTTGTCTACAACGCAATTAACCTCGGGGACGAGAAGGCTCTTGCTTGAAGCACTATAGGTAATATACAGATTGATATAATTAAAAAAATGTAAAGAGAGACAAAATTATAATGTATATATCGCCGCGAGCAGCTTCAATGACGGATGCAACATGGAAATAACTGGCATCAATTATTATAACACCTTATTGGTCGTCGTTACTATTGTTAAAAGTAAAACGAAATCAAAGCGAATAGAACTATGTTTGAATTCTGGTTTAAATATGACGTCTGGACGCACGACAGGGGACTGCAGAGTTCAGCGAGTGCGTATCATAAAGAATGTGATTATGAAGAACCTTCGATAAATACAAGAACATTTAGAAGAATTGAAGTTTCATTTTAAAATATCTGGAACGTACTGAAACAAGTGACATTAGTGACGTCAGCGAGGCTGGCGTCCTCTCTTTAAAATAATGAATTTGTATTAAATCCGATATATATGTGTTTTATAGTTTATATAAAAGCGATTGATTGTCCATACGATACGGTGTTTCCAAATGTCACGCAAAGGTTACTCTGGAACATGCTGAATACAAAAAACGATCAGACAGAAAGATCCGCTGTCTCCCAAAATTTTTTTATGGTCCTCAAATAGATTTTCATATTTTAATAGTGTTAAAAATTTCAATAAATATGAATTGATAATAGTGTAAATAAAAAATAAAATGTATTTAATTTAAAAAAAAGCGTGGGGTGCTTTTCAAGATATTTATAACCATTGATGCCATGCGTCCCACGCTTTTTTTTTAAACTAAATATTTTTTTTTTATTTATACTATTCTTAATTTAAATTTATTAAAATCTATTTTCTATTTTTAGTTTGGTTTTCCATAAAAGGCGTGTTTTTAGTTTTTTTTTGACTATTATTTTCTTACAAAATTTTTAATACAAATTTAATAAAATTTCTTTTCCATTTTTTTATTTGGATTTTCTATAAAAGCGTATCTTGTAAGTTTTTTTAATGTAAATTAAGAATGATTGTCTGACCTTCTACTACTGTAATATAATTTCTTTGTAATTGAAAATTATTTTCTATTTTTTAGTTCGGTTAGCTAAAAAGCTTGTTTTAATAAACTATTATGTAACTGCAGACATACGCAGACCTCGCACTAGCTCTCTCTCTCTCTCACTCCACTACAGAGGAACTATAAAAGAATTCATTAGTCCTGGCGGTCCTAATAAGGATAATGGAAAACTGTTATCAAATTATTGCATTGTCATCGGTCCTTGATACATATGCAAAGTTTAAAATTATTCAGACTTCTAGAAAACGGTGAAGATTAAGCTCAAAGGTTCTGTTACTTACATACAACCCAAGGTAATAAAAGCGTGTTAATAAAAAAACCGAATAACAGTGATTGAAAACGCCTTGTTTAATTAGTTTGGAAAATCTTTTCAATAAAAAAGGCGGGTATTGTACTCTCGATTGTGTCAAAGTTTATGAAAAGGTGGAAAAATAATCCAATAAATTAAATAAAGGGTCTCTACAGCTGTTACAAACATTCAAACTACTGATATAAAATTTTAACGTGTATGAATTTTAATATTTATTTAGAAAAACTATATAATATCATAATAAAACTACTAATATGTAAAAATTTCTGCACCTAATGGTCGCGTCCACGGTGCGGTCTCTCCTTAACTTTTCCATATGTCTCTCTTGAACCGAGCGCGTGCAGTCAGGGCAGCATCTTTGTTGAAACTCGTTTCTACATTTTTATTTAGGTGTCTGTTTCTTCTTTTGTAAACATCCTGAAGCCATTTCATTAGTCGTTTTCTCCATGATCCAAACATGATCCACGCAGAGTCCACGTTGATGAACGGATTCTTTAGGGTCCCATATCAATGTTGCTGGTTTTGTTGGACAACTTCACTCCGGGAACTCTTCTCTCCATTTCTGGCTGATATATAGCTTATTTCTTCGTCTTCTTTTCTTTATTCCCACATCTAGATACACCTAGACACGTTTAACAAGGTTCACCAACAAATCCTATAATGTTTCTTAATATTTAAATCAATAGCTTTGTTTTCTGACTATTCATTCTTGAATTCAATAATTTTTGCTCGAAATTGAATGTTACAATCATTCAACGAAAAATTTCTTAAACAACTTTTTCGTGAATCACCCATTTCGCAAAAACTATATAATTTATCCAAAAATTCTCACGGTATTGACGAAGTAAGTTGATAAAAATTATGCGAGACGACTAAAGAGGACTGAACATTAAACAGTTGATTTAAGACCAACAAGTGAACAGCATCAGCTTGAAAATTCAACGCGACATTAGTTTTATAAACCGGTGTCATTCTTCTCATTTCACGTGCCGAATGCGTAACAGTAATGCTATTTCATGTTTGTGAAATTTTATGCATTAGATGTATTCACTGATTTTGAAAACTAGGTTGCTTTGTACACGAACATTACCTTATAACTTTAACACGTACATGTGGTATGGAACTAAGTTTTTGAGTGACTCAGTTTGATCATCCGTATTAATGTAATGTTATGCGAGAAGATTAAAATGGATCGTGTGCATTAAAAATGTGAAGAGAAACAAAACTATTTATAAAGAGTGATTATTAAAAAGTGTATTACTTTTTTGTTAGAATCAGTCAAAATACTTAACAAAATTTTGTTATTTAAATTGTTGTAATGTTTTTTTTTGTCCATTTCTCATTTTGCAAAATAAATTGCGATCTTTTTGGAATTGTAGTTTTCTAAAGGCATTGATTTTGTTACAATTGAATATTGGTCGTAATAAGAATGGAAACTATGGTAACTCCAAAATTTACGATTTAAAAGTATTTTCATTAGCCCATTGACATCATTATCGAAGCAAACACCTATAAACATTATGTGATGTACACAAAATAGTATGTGATTATTTATTTTTGTAAGAAGAATACATTGTTTCCTGACATATATTAATAAAAAAAAATATGGATTGTATATACATCACTCATTTGAACTTGAAATTAAAATACCGCATTACAGCAAATGAACATTATTACCTATTTAGATCAAGTCCTAATCTTAATTGGAATACAGATGCCAGATTTAATAAATAATCTTTATCATAACAATAACATGTTTAAAATATTGGCATTCGTCTGTGCATTTCCAGAGCTGCAGAATTCAGTCGTTCTACAAGACGTCATATAATGGCACTTAGTTCATTACTCTATTTCGGAAGCGTGTTTACTATCGACATAAAAATATTTCAATCATTCGGATCGACGGAGCGGAATTAATTTTACACAAATATCTAACGAGCTACGGCATAATAATGTGATGTTTTGAAATCGCGTCTAAGGATGATAGAATTAAATTATTTATGCTGAAACTGACGCGAAGTGCACCAGGTAAAAACGTGCTAGTCGCTATCTGTGTGGTTCCTTTGAGATTAATGTCAAAAATAATTATGACCATCGGAACAGTGAATTAATTTGTATACATTAGGATAAAGTTACAAACAAATAGATTACATTTGAATTAGTTTTAATTGAACAAAGTTTATTAAGGAGTTAAGAAATGAGATAGGGGATTTTTTTTATTTTGATATGATTATATTTTTTTGGTTATTGAAAATAGTTTGTTTACGAAGCATTTTTTGAAAGCAATTCATTTCTGCTTTAGAATAACAACACGATTAAAGACACAGATACACTAAGAACTCAACAAGAAAGTGAATTTGTCATTATACTTGTAGGAAAATACTAGGAAATGTATAATGAAAAAAAATATATTTTCTGTATTTAAGTTAGCTCATAAATAAAATGGCGACACTAAAGGCTAAGGACCTACCGTCCAGTCACGTCAATAAACATTTACCGTATTGCTCTTTGTCATGAAACTTTATGAACCTCTTTCGTGGGCTACTTCTATTTTTGTCTTATCTGTGCGATTTTAAACGTTGCTCCTTGTTTTGTTTTTGTTTTTTACTTCAAATTACTCTTCCTTAAGATCTTACAAATGTAACCTGTATTAATTGTTTTAGTTCAAACGACCGAAACAAATTGCGATGTAAAAAGCCTGATGAGTTTCCCTTAACCAAAGACTATTCCGTGTAATTGCAGAAGTAAACGTCGTGACCCAGTTCTAAACAATTGAGCATCGTCATTTAATGTTGTCATTTAGCATAATATATAAATAAGTTATTATTAAGAAAGTACTTGTGATATAAATTACATCATATAAAAATACGTCTCCGTGTGAAACGTCATGAAAATAAACATATAGCAAAGCAAGCAAGACGGGATAATTCGGAATATTTCCGCTTACATGCGCCGGTGACGATGTTACAAAGGTATGTTTATATTCGGATCCCATAGGATATAAAATTCATAGGATTGGATGGATGTATTCCGAACCAGCGGATGAGAAAATATCACTGGAGACAAATGGGGTATTGACCTGCTTCAAATGGTTCAAAGTGAATGCAGGTTATGCAACAACCAGACGAAATAAATATTGATAAAGATAAAGTTTGTCGAATTTGGTAAACAGTTATTTGACACTCGGAATTCAGCTATATATTCTGCCAAGTTTTCAATCAATGCCCGTTATCACTCACCTTCAAGAGTTCGTTTGTCGTCCGAGACATCGAACCCCGGGATTATTTCGCTTACACGATATGCATAGAACATCCTGTAACATATAATCTGCTTGTCACCACTGTTTTCTTATTTAATACTTTTTTTTTTTATAAAATTTTAAAGGTTGATGGAAGGATTTCTCGCGGAATAAGTCGTTTATAGACATGTGTGTAATATCAATATCCTTTTTTATGTGTAAATATATAGTATAAAATTTAAAATAAGAATAAGAATAAGAATATCTTTAATGTTTCATGCCATAAACTCGTAAACACAATACCATTGAAAAACATTTTTTTGCGTAATTTTTAATTAAATAATAATGATTTATGTGTTTAAAAAAAGAGAAATCATTTTTTTAACTTTAGCAAAATCTTTGTTAATTTTGTTTTATATACCTATATCAATGTGCCATTAAAACGTGTTATTATTTAATTATAATTTATATGTATTAATTTATAGTTTAAATCTTTGTTATCAGTTAAAAACGAACATAAAAATACTTATGAATAACACAACCCCCTTTTTCAGAATATCCTTAACAGATTGAGAGTGGTTGGTATTAGGTCTCGTATCCAACCCATCGTAAGGATAGTATTAGCAAACATTATATGTTATTTATTATTACTATGTTATTTATATGCAAGAATAAACAATACAAATATAACATAATATGTCTTCGCGTACGTATTTCGTCGCATCAATGTGACACTTGTCAGTTTTGTACAAAAATAATGTAAGATTAATGTAACAGTTCGTTCACCTCACAGATTACGACGACTCATCGGTCATTGGATGTCAATATATAACTATTTTAAATTGATTGTGACCTATTTTTAATGCTTCAATAGCATTTTATTTCAGCTAGCTCTGGAGACACAACGTACATTCTAAATGTATCAAAAAAACTGCGTCTGTATTGGTACTATTGATTTCCATTTAACAAAAGGTAATAAGATTACCTTTACGAGATTATTGTCATAAAAAAGCTGGAAATGATGCTGAGAAAGATATTTAAACAATAATATCGAGCTATGTCGGCGTTTTTAAACATATTTCAAAGACGCTCTGCATCACCTCTGTCTGGTTTAATCTGTGTGGTCTTTTTCTTAACGAATACCTGAACTTCGAAATATTATTTTATGATATATTCTTAATATTTGATTATGTGAAAGTAAAATCTAAACGCCTTAATGAAATTTATCGAAACTACTAACGATTACTTTTCAATTCCCTCGGTTTTGATATTTACAGATTTATTTTGCATGTATTATGTTATCTATGTGAAAGTCAAAGCCGAGTCGTCTGAAATAAAATTTATTTTCGTCCGAAACAAGTTTAGGAGGTCTTCTTAGTAAGCATTTCAAAATACAGACATAAAGTACTCCCTTCCCGAGAGCCCGGTGATATTAATACAAATTTTGTGCTCAGAATATAGAAGCGTTGTTTGTATTTTTTTTACCTGGATGCGGCTAATGTCAAACGTAGTAATGAATGTATTCATCCGTTTGTAAGTTTCCTTATAACTTCTAAACAAATTGAAGCCCTTGAGATATGTATTATTATTATTTATAGCTAAGTGAGGTGATTTGTATGAGTATGTTCGTAAAACGCCTGTTTTTCTTAATACATAAAAAGATAACGCTAATCACGTTATGGAGAGATTATCTTAAATCTAATAGTTTTGTGTGCAACGTGGTTTATAACTTCCCTTAAAGAATCTTGAAATAAAAGTTATACATAGACGGTATGGCTGTAACAAATCTTTCCAACAGTTGTTTGTGAAATAAAAATTACATAATAAAGTTTGTCATAGGATTTTTTTTTATTTTTACAATCTATTTCCCATCACATACATTTTCACCAGCTTCACTATTATAAACATGGATAGTTGAATGTTTATGACTCTTTTCGTCATCTTGGTGAGTAGAAAAGGTCGTAAGTGCAATAGTGTTGTCAAAAATTTGATCTGTTCTGGCAACCTTATTGAAATATGGGAAGCATTTTAATTTTTCACTAAGATGAAAAATGTCTGTGGACTAAGAGAGAAGATTAAGTCAGATAAATTAAATTAAGAACATTTGCGATAAACGAATGTTACGCATTTTATATTTATTTCATAATCAGAGAGCCGGAGTAAATAAAAGATTATGTATGTTTATAAAATTAGGCCGGAGTCGTCTATTTCTGTGATGATCGTGAAAAAGAATTACAGAAAATAATTTCAAGAATTATAGCGGACCATCAAAAGGTACTACTTTTAAAAGAGACTCAGTCGGATAGTGTTACACTGCACAACATCTGAGTATAGGAAAGAGTAGTATTAAACTTAAAGTCTAGAACGATACACAGTTATGTCACGGGATCATGTATTTTTACAATGTGCTATTGCACAAGTGACTTCTGAACTTAGTTTTCAAGTCTTTTGCTATGACGATGAGGGTGACTGTTAAGGTTTAACGTGTAGATCCGTGGCTATCCCGGGAGTCCCACATACCCTTTCATCTTATCCATGTTGTCGGAGGAAAGTAATATAATTAAGTTGTAAATAAAATTTTTAAATATACGCGTCCCCGTTATTTCATTTTAAGTGACGAAGTCATTAATAACAGGTTGGAGTGGTGAAGATAAGGACGTTGGAACTTTTAATGCTAACCATATAATGCTCTACCACAAATATACTCTCACGATTATTTATTTAAATTATTTAACCTGGCGAAGTAGACCTCACGGACATTAACTTTATCTCTTAGTGTGAAAAAGTTCAGATGCAATTGAATTTAATATAAATAAATAAAACAGCCTTATAATATAACGTTATACGGCGGTTCCACGTCTGTTATCAACTAGAGCCTTGATGACGTCATTGACGGAACTTGTGAAGTTAACCGGATCACGTGACGAGCTCTTGATAGATACTACAAGTATGTGAAAACAATGACGTGGCTTGTATCGGCGTAACAAAGTCAATCAGACAACGATCGTGACTCAAACACAGACGGGGCTTTAACACCTGACGCAAAACTTTAATTCATTACGCCATTATCTCATGACTATTGAAATGATCGTAATTTTTCTTAGTTCACTATATTAACGTCTTTTATAAGTCTGTTTGATATTTTTTAATATGTATTAATTATTGTAATATTGTGAGTAATTAGTCGTGGTGGCCTGGAGGTAAAAGGCCCATCTCTCATACGTGAGTGCGCGGGTTCGAAACCTGGCAAGTACCAATGTGGTCTTCTCCGAATCATATGTACTTTCTAAGAGTATTTAGACACCACTGACGGACCGTAAAGGAAAACATCGTGAGGAAACCTGGTCTTATAATTTCAAATTATAAGATTGAATAAGATTGAAATCGCCAACCCGTCTTGAGTGAGCGTGGTGATTAATGCTCTAACCTTCTCCATGTGAGAAGAGGCCTTTGCTCAGCAGTGGGCTCCGGTAGGCTGATGATGATGATGATGATGTATTAATTTAATGATATCTGAGATTGTCGAGTGTACCAACATATTTAAATTAAACTAAGTTTTTCGGATAATAATCCCGACGTTTCGGTTCCTTAAGCAACCGTGATCACGAACAAACGAGATTAACCTTTAATTTTTGTGGTACATAGTGCTGGAGTTATTACATTGTTGAAGTAGCCTTTCGTTTTAGAAGCCTCTCGTTCAAACTATATCTTGTCTTAACTATTCTACTAGGTTTGTAACAGCAGGGACTTCCTTGATACGGGTCATATTCCAAAACATGGTTAATATTAGTTTCTAATAATGTCTATGATTACGTTCAACTATTTTTTTAATATGTGAGATTTTTGTTATATGTTCACTAGTTGATTGTATTACATAGTTAAGACGATAACTAAGCATTGTCGCCGGATGCCGGGTCCTTTGCGGCCTAGTATAGTGTATAATATTTTAGGATAAATAATATCGGACAGTCGTATATATGGTTTTGAAAAGTCCTTTAATTATTTTTTTTCATGTGTTATACAAGTATTTTGTTCGAAATAGTTATGACATTGTAAAACATTCTCATTGGAATCCCTAAACGCTGCGTCTGGTTGTATGTTTGTATGCAAGTGTGTGAGAAATGAATGTATTTTGATAGCAGATTCAAATTTATTACGATTATTATTAAATTTATAACGATTATTTATGAAACGCATCTCGATTTTATCTTAAAGTAACGGATATGACGAGGGAACGCATCGTTCGGGTCTTATCTTTTAAAACAAACATTCGAAATAAAGCAATAATACATTTTGAATGACTGTAACTAGAAAAAGACATTTGATCAAATTCATAGTGTCAGATAAATTAATTACAAGTGAAATGTCACATGATATAAAATATTATCTTAGAAACGCTATGACAATGAGTTTGTTTTAACTATAATGAGTATTTAAATGAAACTAATATTATTCGGATGTACTACGCGTGCTTTATTTTTGTAAAAAACTACATACTACATATCACGGGCCGATGAGATGATCACGGTTGCTGAAAAGTAACCGAAACGCCGGGAGTATGTAGTGATATCCGAATAATATTAGTTTCATTTAAATGAATAAAACTCGCGAAAGTCTTAGATCTCATTATATAATGAGTATTGCTTCAGATTTACGTAGAAAATAAAGTAATACTTACTTTCAAATAAAAACTGTCTAAGAATTTCAAACAAGAATGTTTTAACAATAGCTTTATATTGTTTAATATGTTAAGAAATGCAAACGTGAAGCGTATTGCTTGATACAACATTTTTGACAGCCGGTGGCATTTCCTACCTAGGTGGTAGATTGTTCATTATAAGACAATTTGATATTATTTATTAAAATAATCGTAATTAATTATATTTAATTTAAAACTATTTTAATTTTGAGATTGTGAAAGTAATTACATCAACTAATTAAACAACCTTCTTTTCGTAACTCAATTGTTGCAATAAAAAAATTTCAAATAATAAAAAAAGGTGACGTATAATAATATTTATATTAATAGACAAATGGCATTTAATAAAACATTTAAATTACATTGCGTTATTTGTTCACATATTTATGATCTATATAATTTTAGCACAGCAATGTATTTCCAACAAACTATTGTAGTAGACATAGCTTTATGAATGACGTTCAAAGAAGGTCGCTTCAGTGTTCAGTAAAACTTTGTGTGGCGCGGACGCCAGGTTGTATAACATTAAAAACTTTTGACAAAAAAAATGAGTGTCGTGTGTTTTTCGTAACAGGATTATAGTAAAAAAAATTGAGATCGTGTTCTCTATGGCAAGTAATATTTTTTTCATTTGTGTATTACGTAGTTGCCAACATGGGTAACAATTGATTTTGTGAAATAAATTTTGTTTACTTATAACCTGTTATCTAAAGTAATCCGATGTTTATTATATCAGTATATGTAACATATAAATGTATAAGTAATTACGACACTGTAAGCCTTTTATAGGAAATAATACACAACTATTGTTTTCGTTTCTTTGCATTTTACCTGGTAAAAAAATTATTTACTAATCTCCTATAATAACATAGTTATGATGAATATTTTTTTATACTAACCGATTTCATTACATTTATAAGTAGTCTTATATTTACTTTTTAGTGTTAAAAAGTAATTTTAAATAATATATATCACACACAGTATATATATATAATCTCTTTTTGAAAACAGATTTAGAGAAAGTTATAACAATATATGTATTTCACATAAGTCAATTAAAAAAACGACATAGTTTGTCTCAATAATTAATTATCTCTAATAATTTCGATGTTAAAATTTATAGGAAAAGAAAGTTTTTATTCCAAATAACTCAATAAATAACTTTCACTTGCTCCGTTTCCAAACACATTCGTTAAAGTTATGACGACAAATTAATCCACAAATTATATTTAAAATCTTGACATATTCCGATAATTTATTTTGGTAGAAACCGTCACTTTGTGCGGTGAAATACAAGACTTAATTACGTTTAATCATACCCTCTAGATATTGTGTGTCATAAAGGCTGGTCTACACGACACCTTAGTCATAATGTGAACTCGCCTTTATTTGTTCATTAAACGATAATTTGAGAACTTAATTCCTTTATAGATACATAAAATTCAAGTAGTATAATTATATATATATATTTAAATATTATTTTCTATATATTCACTGACATAAAGCAAATAGTAAAAATAATTTAAATCTACTGTAGACATGCTACGTTTCGTAGCACTTTCTACAATCAGCTACGAGATCCGTAGCAGAACACACTACAAAAACTTGGTATATAACATTTGTCTGTCTGTGTTCACTTATTGAAATCATACAATTAAATAATATAATTATTTAATAATGACAGCTCTTTCTAAAAAAATATATTTTTTATTTCGCTTCCATTTTATTTATAGTATGTACTATATTATTGTAAGTATATTTTGACATTCAATGTTCTGCAACATGTCATTAAAATGTTACATACTCTATTCGTCGGGTATTAGTTATCATAACTCTTAAATATGTTTTGGTCTGTAATTGACTCTACTTTTATTTTTAATAGTTCGATAGCTTCTTCGCCAAATCTGTCGCTGACAACTGTAACATGATTTTTCATATTATTCATTCATCTTCATTCATAACGGTATAAACATAGGTATGTGAATACTAACTGCGAACTGTCAGTCTGTAGTGCAACAAATCGGACTCGTGCTAGGAGTATATGTACACTAATTGCATTCAATGTTGTGTGTTAACCGTGGAACGTTCTAGACTGCCTTCATTAGATTTCTGTTAAACATTAATTAAAGATTTATTTGATTTTCATGAAATCTTCATTAGAACTGCTACTAATATAAAGTCCTAGTTATTGGACTTGTTTAGAAATCTATTTCATACTTACTAGATTTTTCTGATGGTCTCTAAAAATTAAAAGAAATAATATCTCATTAATGTTAAGTGTACCGAAATGCATAATAAGGACGAATAAACATTCATCTTGATCAAAGGTTGATTATAAAAAGAAATTATTAAGGTTTGAAGTGAAATACACAAACTTTAAGATCAAGGAATGCGAAATGTCAAAGAAAAACATCACTTTAGTCAATAAAACATAAGTACATCTATTTAAATCCAATTTGTTTGATTCGCTTAATATTCTGAGTGAATGAAGTCAGTTTTCAGGAGTCATTCCATACACGTTACACGAGTTCAATGAGTAGATTTGAAATTATTAATAGTTTATCTATCCAATAACAATTGGATATAAATTCAATTGTTGAGTACCACTGTGTATAACATGCCTTCAAGGAAAAAAATTATAGGCTGTTTATGAGATAATGCGTCACTTGCGATCTCATATCCACCTACAAACATGTGTCATGTCAAGTACCGACCGAACGTTATAAAAAAATATAGAAATTTAATTCTTTTTAAGGATTCCTTTTATTATTTAGCGTCTCGTTCACAATGAAAAATGACTCGTAAATTAAAATATAATCCTAATCTTGGATCGCAGAAATTACAGCCGGATATTACAATTTAGAAAATTGTTTCTTAAAAAACGACTACATAATCTTTTGATATAATAATTATGTTGATGGATTTAGATGTTGATACACGGGTCTAATAAAAGAATTTCATTTTTACTTATATATGTATTGAAAAATTCAACTGAAAGGGAATATTTTATAAGACAAAATTAGTCAAAATGAGGTCTCAATGTTTCGGATCAATTCTTAGAATTTGTGTTACATATAAGCAACAGATTATTAAACATTTTAATATAACACTTAAAGGTCATTTTTATATAACTCATTAAAATGTTATGGTATTTTTTTTTCAGGCAGCAATGAAATTACAACAGCAACGGATCACTTAGGTGAGTTTGATATGGAGATAGATTGGTCGATAAAAATACTATGAAAGAATGAATGAAAGTGAATAAAAATATTCTGATAAATGCGAATAAAGCTGTTCATATACATATTTAAGTATATTATACATCTTTTGTATCTACATTAGATGTCGTGCTCTCACTGAGTGGACAGACAATATCAGTGTTACACTCAATGGTCTGTAGACAGAAGTTAGTCTATTTGTAAAATGTCTTTGTTGCTTCTTTATTGTTAGAATTCTGTAGTGAAACTTTAGCAGATAAAAGCAGTCTCCCCGTTAATTACAAACGCTTTTTAGTTTGTTACAATTTAAAGTGACAACCGTTGAGGGGAGCTTATTCCATGTTCATACGATTGACAATATGGAAGGAAAAATTATTTCACATTGACAGCTAATGTACACAAAAACGGAAAATGAATTATTTTATTATATGGTGATCGTGAGAAAGAGTACTGTCATTAATCGTTCGTAAGAGTGTTCGCGTGCCCAAAAATAGAGAATATACACATGCATAACAAGAGTGAGAATTGATATAATTTTTAAGATAATTTGGAGAAGCGAATAAATATCAGCGTTTGAAAGCATATTAGGGAAACTCTGATTCGGCATATACGGAAAAGAAAGTATTCATGCAAATAATAAATGATAAAAGTTTATACAAGGCGTTAGTCAATATGTATGGACAATGGACGAGACAGTGGTTAATATGTAAGGTTAGACATAGTCAAGTAAAAATTTAATGGTGATGAAATTTTATTTATGTTTTAAATATTGAAGCAATTTTGAGCGAAATAATTCAATTAGTTTCAAATAATGTTAAATAAATGAAAATAATATTTTTCGGATTACTACACGTATTTTATTGTTTTAAAAAACTATATCCTCCCGACGTTTCGGTTACTTTGCAGCAACCGTGATCACGGGCAGACGAGATGATCACGGTTGCGCAGTAATCCGAAAAATATTAGCTTCATTTAAATGAATACCCGCGAAAGTCTTAGATCCCATTATTATTAAATATTTATATTAATGAGAGGGAATCGAAAGTGAGACTTCCGTCATGTCACTTTCTAACACATTAGTCGACTGAACTATTGAGTCCTATACTAAATTCTCACCTGCTACCTTCCAGAGATGCACAAAATAATTTCAAACGATTAAAACTCAGTTTAACTACTAAGGACTGTGGAAGTGACGTCGATAATTCATAAAGCTCCTTCGATAAAGAATAAAAATATAAAAATAAACACAAATCAATTTATTTTGTGTATATCAATGTCTTCGTTCCTTGTAATTGGATTTATTTTGTTATGTCTGGCAGTGAGGATGAGGAATATTCTTAAACAAACATCTGTTTCGTATTCCATGTCACTATACGATATTAAGAGCTGTACTCATCTGGAATGACTTGGAAATTGCAAAATATAAAAACTAAGCATTACAGAGGACGGTCCCCGCGGCGATAATTGCCGGTCGCCGGTCCCCCGCTGCTGTCTCACGACTAATTATATACTGTCCAGCTATTTGTTTTAATATAACACACAGATCTTTATAGTTTTCATATAGATTAATGATAAAATTGTATGTTCGATGTTTCATTATATTCATCTGCTTGTGAAAAATAACATTGTTAGATCTTTGTAGTTTTCATATAAAGTAAAGATCGAATTTTACTTTCGATGTTTGATTATTATCTACTTGTGAAAGATAAAAATGACAAATTAGTTTGAATTGATCAGTTCTTATGAAAGTATGACGCTATAGAAATATATTTTAGATGGCTGAGATTGCATTTTTTACAGATGTATATAAAAAAATGACAAAAATATGCATAATATTGTATATGATGAAAGTATAGTTTCAAATTATATATAATAAGTCAAAAATAAAATATATTTGTCATTAATAACAAGAAACGCGATTAGAGATCAAAGCTTATACGGTAAACCTTACAGAAGTAAAAAAATTATAAGGTTTAAGTCGTAGTTTTTCTCACAGTCACATTGGATTTGATAAGTTACTTGGAAGAATCTGACTTAAAGCACATCATCTTCAAGAGATTGACCTTATCTGAGGACCTTGTTCATGTGGAAACCTACCCTTGGAACATTATATTAACTGTATTCACGTACATACAAACGTCCGAGACGTATTCCTAAATTATATTGCTTTCATTCAATATCATTTTAAAGATAATTTTAGTAAAATTTATGTATATATTATATTTTTATATCATGTATATGTCCCGCCGATGCAGTAATTACTTACAGTCCGCTAAACGAAAGTCTTTCATCTTTATAAATTAAGCGAACATAAAAGGATAAAGTTTTACTATCAATAAAGAGCCTCATCCCTGTCGAGTATGAAGTTCAACGACCCCATATTATAACTAATGAAGATTATCACGTAATGTATAAGATTTTTCAACGTCACAGTATGAAATATATTGAATACAGCGAGTGTAGCACTTGGAAGAGATTTCTAGTGTATTCACTATATGAAGAGATGGATAATGAATTAGTTGTATATTGAAAGATGTCCTTATTATATATATAAATATATGTTGTTTAAAAAATTAAAACGGTGTAATGTTTCTATGAAATTTTGTACGTTTTCAGCCTTAATTTCATCTCTACCTTCAATTCTAAGCAAGATTCCTTCCATATTTCACATTTCGGTGATAAAAGCAAGATTAGACAATTTAATTATGTCGTTAACTTGTTAATTACGGCTCTATTTCATTTTCGAATAATAATAAATCGCGTCAAATTAATCCGGATTTTAAATGAGAAATTAATTAGTGCTCAAAATCCCGGGAACCGTGAAAAACGCATTAACCGTTTTATACAATGTGTACTTTATATTAAACAAGTCTGTAATGGGGCGGGTTGGGGCACTCAGTATTCCTACGACATATTTAACCTTACTTTATGGCCAATAAAAAGCCTTAATTCCAGTAAGTCACTTGATGTTATTGTACCTAAGACAAAGAATCTTTGTGTGCCCATCCTGCTACTAAATTTAATGTGTACTCACATAAAATATCCAAAAGATTAATTATAGGTGTCCGTAATTGAAATTTTATTATATGTCATAGCTTATTCTACTAAAAAATATAATTAAAAAGGTTCGTAAACGATTCGAATGTCATAATTAAAATAATTAAAACGTGAAATGCTCGATACTTAATTACATTAAGTGCTTGCAGTCAGATGTATTAACGCTTAATAAACATTGTATAATAGCTATGTTTTACTAATATTTCATATGTATAGGACATGAAGAAGTTAATTTCTGAAATGTATGCGAAAAGTTATAATCAATCATGAATATGTAAACGACAGGAGTGTCACCTGCTGATTAAGCCGCCATCTTGTTTTCGATCTAATTTATAGTGTTGTTTAACTAGGGCTTGGATTTGATGCTTTCTAAGTATATCGATTCATATATTTGGACGATACCAATGTTTGACAATGTTAACTTTTATAATACATAGATTATAATAGATTTATATTCTGTTGAACGAAACAGTTTATGTATGTAATAAGTTTGTCTCCGGCGCACGTTTAGTCCGGCCAGGTTCAATTAATTTTATATGTTATCTTGAAACTTACTATATTACTGAAAGCAATCGACTGTAGTCTCGAACTACCGCGACCGCAGGACATTACGTTATTGCTCCCCGACGGTTTGTATTGATGTTCAAATAGACCGCATGAAATCGATTAACGTATGTCAACTATTTAAATTGCCCACACGTTTCGACTCTTTTCATATTAAATAAACTTAAAATTCGTCGGCATTTATTACTTTCGATTGAATTTGAAGGTATTATACTATTCAATATATGGTGGAGGCGATTTAACGTATCGAATATTCGCAGCCGTTTAAGCCTGCAGAACGTAGATTGTTTCATTCAATTGCTTGTTTTTTTTGATATCTGTTTTGTTGCTATCAGTAGAAGGTCCACAAACGTGCACTCAGTTTTCATGATCCCATAAAACTAGACTTGTTTGTGTAACGTAATAATTCAGTAAAAATATCTCACGATGACGCAACACGTGGCTAACAGACCAAGACGACTTCAGTAGTATTTTTATAGTTTTACATTATTCCTGAACGAGTGTACACTTCCTGGCAGTATTTATTTTAAGTTCGACCAAAATAAAAATAAACCCAATAGCTTCTCCAATATTAAAAATTATGAAAGTATTTTTAAATAATAATAATTTATTGGAAATTATAGGAATTGTTGTTTCTGGACGACGAGACAAAATAATTGGAACAAAAGTAATTAAATCTTTTCGTTCATTAATTTCTGTGTTTACTTCTATCTCTGAAACTTCTTCAGTTTCAAGAATAGTCCTATAGCACAAAGTGACCTACTTGTTTGGCTGACCTTTCCTTATTCAAGTTAATCTCCTCAATAACCTACTATTCCACTCGTCTTAAATGGGATTATTGTTTTTTTTTTATATTTATATAAAGAGACATTTTTTATGAATAAAAATATTTTTAAATAAAGAACTTTTATAAATTCCCATGTTGGAGCTGAACAATAAAACAAAGAATTAAATTAAAAGTTCCGCTCTGAACTCCGAGTGAACTAATGCGAAGCGGTGAATGGAGCACTGTTAATGTGGCTTCACACAACAAAAACTGTCATTATTGGAAATATTAACAAGTAAACAGTTTGAACTGCTCTGCTGAGTTTGACAACGTCAGGGGACCTATGATGAGTATATGTAAACACTTGCGTGGTTAAATTCAGGTAAAATTTTTATAAATCTTTGTTTTCCTATCGATTTCAAAAGGAAAATCTGGTGTCGAATTTTCTCTATGGATTTAAATTAAATACACTAGTACAGTTAACATTTATGAATGTAAAAGTCTATCAATATTTTATAAGCATTGTTAATTTGACGTGAAATAAATAACATAATTTTTACAAATGGCGCATTGCTTCCTTGTGTACACTATCGATATGGTTGTGTAGAATTCGGTGGCAAACGGACGGCCGGCGTTGTTTCACTCCTCAGTAAACAAGGGGCTCCCGAGACGTGGAACTCAACAATGTTTGAACATGATTTATATAAAGGGAGGACATTAACATGGATACAGGCTTTGAGGACACGCCTTACAATTTTTTTGATTTAAATGATTTTGATCGAATTATTACTGAATATGTATACCTAATATTAAAAAACTTAAAATATTTGCGATGTTTATGTGATTATGAGATTGTTGGTGAATAATATGACTAAAATATTTGAATGTTTGTATGTAAATATAAACGTAATATAACAGAAGAATAAAAGTTATAATAAGTGACGTGAAATATCAGTTTTAAAAGTGTGGAAGTTTGAGTAACAATAGTTTTTGTTTCAGATAATTTCAACAAGAATGGCTGATGTACACCATGAAGATAATTGTACGGGTCTCGGAACGGTGAGTATTAATATACATTAGCATATTTACTAGAATACACACCAGAATACACATTAGATTATACACTAGAATACACACTAGAATATACACTAGAATACACACTAGAATATACACTAGAATACACAAAATATAAAATACCATATCACAATTGTGTGTAACGATCCCATTTCGTATTCTGTTGCGTCCTCTTTCTTTGCTCAAAGTTATTATAATAGAATTGCCCGCTTTCTGATTGGAAAAATAATTGAATATTTTCGATATATGTTTATGAATGTATTTAATTTAAAACACAATATAATATTACCCATTCAACCTCATAGTTATAAAATTACAATAGTTTTATTAAATATTATTTATTGTTTATATAGGGTTTTCCATTAAGGGCGCTTGATCGTGCAGAACTTCCATCGTAGCGTGTGCTGTGTGGCACGTAGCGCCGTCCTGTTGAAACCACATGTTGTCCAGATCCATATTCTCGATTTCAGGCCAAAAGAAGTTGGTTATCATCGACCGGTATCGCTCACCATTGACGGTGACGGCCACACCATTATCGTTTTCGAAAAAATACGGACCAATCACGCCTCCGGCCCAAAATCCGCACCAAACAGTCACTTTCTGCGGGTGCATTGCCACTTGGTGAACCTCGTGTGGATTGGTCTCGTCCCAAATACGGCAATTTTGCTTGTTGACATAGCCATTCATCCAAAAATGCGCCTCGTCGCTGAAGATGATTTTTTTGCCAAAATCGGCGTCAACTTCCAACTGCTCTAATGCCCAGTCAGCGAACACACGGCGCTGTCTATGGTCATTAACCTTGAGCTCTTGGGTCAGCTGGATCTTGTACGGGTGCAGGCTCAAGTCACAACGCAAAATTCGCCAAGTTGTCGTCTGCGAAAGGCCGAGTTCCTGTGCGCGACGCGGAATTGACTGCCGCGGGTTTTCGAGGACACTGTCGCGCACAGCGGCGATATTCTCGGCAGATCTCGCGTTACGTTGACGCACGGGAACCGGCTGATTGTTAACTGACCCGGTTGACTCGAATTTGTCCACCAATCGACGGATAGTCGACTCGGCAGGACGATCATCGCGACCGTAAAACGGGCGAAGTGCGCGGAACCATTTTCATAAAACAATTTTATGATTTGCACGTGCTGCTCGACACTGTAACCTGCCATGGTGGTTTGGGAGGACGGAATGAATATAACACACTGCATTTGACAGCTGTCACTCAAACAACATGGCCGCAATCAGCTGTCAAAGTTCAAGCGTCCCTATTGGAAAACCCCTTATATAACGCAATATTATCCATATATATATTTTCTTTATTAATATATTTTCTACAAGATAATTAAATAAGCCGTCCATGTTTCACGGGATGTGTTTCCTCGTTGAAATTATTAAAGTTATATTCTAAGAACAAAGCGATCCTCGTTAGTGTGATATTCGTAACGACAGGTGTCTCATTCTTACTTAAATATAGTGTTTTATTCACTATTAACAATTACTGAATTACTGAATTTTTTCTGTATACTTTAAAAGTCTTTAATTAAAATAAAATAATAAAATTCCAATGTGACTTAAAACATAAAAGCAAAGATATATTATGAAAGCTACAGAACGGAGTCAGATATTCAAAGAAATATTTTTTTCTATGGAAATGAATATATTTAATAATATTTAAAATATAGCGAATTAATTAAAATAGACTCTAAATAATAATGATTTAAGTTGTAAATTGAACGCTGTCAAACGATTCCGTTTCGAGACTCGTAGATCCAATTAATTACTTTAAACTGAATTTGAGGGGGAAAAGGGGTCAGTAGTTAAACTATTGTATAGTGAATGACTTTAAATTATGATTCGTAACAAACAGCTCGTGTTACAATAAACGTATTTAGTAAATGTTTGTTTCTGCTAAGTGGCGTGCCTCCCTCATGTGCCGCCCAAGCTGCAGTCGCCTTCACCCCGATTTACTTTAATAGGTTAAGAGCTTTTGTTTACAAGCTGTTTGAACACGCGTCTCTATGTAAGCCGAGATTTTGTAAAAGGAAATTCTATTAGAACTATATTTTTACTGCTTTTTTTATGTTAACATACAAAGAATATAAAAAAAACATGCTTCCGCTTGGTATGTTTGATAGATTTCATATTTTTATAATTATTGGATATTTAAATTCTTTGGAGACAACATAAGTATTCGGTTCTTACTAATAGGAGTATTAGGAGCAAGCTAGTCGACTCTGTTAAAATATAATATATTCATTTAATCCGTGTACATATGTATCATTGCTATTTATGCACATTTTGCACTATTTATTGCCATATCATAGGTAGTTAATTCATCCCTTTACTAAAAAATCATTCGGAAGAGAAACAATAAAAACTTTGAGGGCGCTTTGGACCGTCCCATCAGAGTTATAGGTAATGTATGTGAGAGTAATAGATCATAGTATAGGTGTTCACACTTTCATACTGAAATATGACTGAAATAAATAAGTTTCGAGAACGACCAGGAGTAGTCATTTTTTCATTTCTCATGAATTGCTTGATTTATCGTTATAAAATTCCCTTTCATAGAGCTCCGAGCAAATCAAACAAGATGAGCTTTATTCACAGTTTATATTAAACAAACGTGGCTTCCATTCGCTGGCTGCTTTAGTAATCCACAGAACAGAGATTAGAATGGAACGGTGTTTTTATTGCTCCGGCCAGATTTCTTAAGCGTTTTATTAAAAAGAAATAACGAATGTCCTAGAACGCGAGAAATTCATTTCATATCCTCTGACTGATATTGGAGAATTTGATTGACATTTAATCTTTAATTGACATCAAAACCAAAGGCACAATTAACGATAGTATGCAAAAACATGCCCATATTATCTACATATAAGAAGAAATACTGATAGCGCTGATTATTCTCTATTCCATATGAAGTAACAGACTAACACGTGACACATGTACTTGTCTTCTTCTCCGCGGTCTTAGTGGTTAATTATTTTCCACTAAAAGATGTTTTTCCAATACGAAAAATCTGTGCATAATATTTTATAAACCCATATAATCCGTACACTTAGTTCGTTAGAGAGATTAAAGCGGATTTGAAACGTCTCTACAAAAACGAATTTAGGGAGAGTCCACGGGTTAATTCATTAATATGTTTGAAATGCCTAGTTTTATAAAATGACATTAAATCAAGCATCAGGTAAATTTTGTATTTTAATTCCGAAAAAAAGGTTTTATGAAAGATAACCAAATGAAATAATTATTTTTTTATATAAGCAGTAAGTCTAGAGGAGTTTGAAGGTAAATTTTCAGTGGCTTTTTTAATCGCTATTTTATTCGGGGAATAAATCTTGAGACCGTTTGTTTGCGGTTTTGAAGAGATTTCTGTAGTTTAGCTTTTATGAGGCGTGTGCGTGGACGTTTTTATTTCATTGTGTTGGCGTCTGATGTGCACATATCACTTGTTACATTACACGGTAGATTTGATCGTCTTTATAGTTGTATGCAAATTGTTTACACCAGATTTGAATGGTAACGACTATCTTCTGAGATTTATAATACGCGATTTATGTATAACCAATAAATAAAAAGGAGGTTTCTGGTTGTTATATTAAACTAAACGCTTTCTAAGTAACGTATATACACACAACGAATAGTTTTTTACGTCGAACGGGCCACAGGAGTGCCCCTATAGAAATTTTATAACAAGTAACATCGAAATGAACCTAATATTTTTCGGATTTACTATGCGTTCCGAAAAATATTAGTTTTTTTTGAATGAATACTCGCCAAAGTCTTAGATCTCATTACAAATAACATCGGTTTAAAGTTTAAAACTCGTCTCTTTCGTTCAGTAATTCTTTCTGTGGAATCAAATAAAACACAGCGTTTTAATATATTTTACCGAGGTTTCCATGATAAAAGAGGTTGAAAGCTCAGCTCAGTTCACAGTTCTTAAGACAATTTAACATTTCTCTTTATTTTTAAATTACTTATACATTCCACCCTTAGTATATGTCTTGTCTAAAAGTCTGTATATGTTACTTCAGAAATAACTTAGAAAATGTCTACGCATTTAATGATAAGCTGAACATGTATTATTCTTATTTGCATATAAAGCATACGAAATAACAGATTCATAAGCGTAGCTGACGGGTCAGAGCTTACTTTCTTGTAATATCGTTAAGTCAAATTCAAATTGTCCTTCATATAGTTAACATACTACTTAATTCCTAAAATATATCTTTTTTGTGGAAAGAAAATTGAGTTAATTTATTAGTCAGTTTACCAGTATCTGTGAAACATGAAAATTGTTTAAATATATGATTTGAGTTAGATCTGTCGTAACGATAGTAATCGTAGCAACAGATTTCAAAGAGACGAAACTTCTCAGCTATGGATTCACCGGGCGGGTGCCGGGTCCATCGCGTTGCAGGGAGAGGAGCTTCAACAGCGCCTGGGACGGCTTCTTCTGCCAGGTGTAGGTTAAAGGGGCCCCTATAGAACGCGCGTTAAACGCTCACCTCCACTGTCCAATCTTCTCTCCCTACCTAACCAAATTTGAAACTAACCTCCGAGGGCGGCTTTCGACGCACGTTCCAAGAATGAACTGATGTTAGTTCTTGGCAGGCCCAAGTCTTTCAGCAGGTTGAAGAGAGATTTGACTGTTACACCTCTCGCTCCTACTTCTACCGCATAAAAATTTTCAATCAATCTTGATTCAGCTTTTATTAAGGATTTTTTGAATCATTGACTTGGAAGTACATTTCTAAAGAAATACTAATCAACGTACATTAAAACGGAGGTTCAGCTGACTTTCATTTGCAATGTTTCATAAATAAAAATATAAAATGTAATAAAGTCACGTTTTATAAAAACTATCACAGCGTATACGTTCATATCCTCGTTATCTGGAACAAAAGACACTTGTAGCAATTTAGTTCGTTCCCTCTTTAAGGATATATCCTTAAAGAAAGATAAATCCGTGACGAGATGTAAATAAGAAGAGCTGTTCCATTTTTTATACCATCTGACATTTTGATTATGTTCCTTTTGTTAAATAGTACGCGAATCTAACAAACGTGACACATTTATTAACGAAACATCGAGGTTTTGGAGTGAAAGGTTTTAATTAGTGATTCTGTCTGGCTTGTCTGTTACAAATATTATTGACAGGCCATTACCTGACTCGTGGAAAACGATTTGTGTGCTCAAATATGTACGATTGTTTAATGTTTGACGAGGTATTTTCAAACGGAACTCGGGTAATTGTAAGTTAGTTTAATATATATATTTTAATATGCTAAATTACTATAATGGAACAAAGAAACTTCAAATTAAAACTGGCCGTCCGCACATATTAACAATAATCTGTGTGCTGGCCATGTATAACTTTAACTATTTGATATAAAATATATAATTTTGTATTTATTTTTTGGCTCTTATAGTTAATATAAAAGAATTTAAACAGCAGATAATTTAACTTTTCGCTTATAAAATTTTTATAAATAAATATTTTATATATTTTTTCTATTCAATATAAACGAGGCTACGTGTCAAGATCGGAATGATCCTTCAACATAAAATACTTTGTCAGCTCTTGTAGAGGTTCTTATCGAACCTTATTTTAGGTGTTTTAATTTTACGATCAAAACATTTCATATTTTTTTTGCTTGTTGTGAGTTTAACTTCAGTCATATAATTAACGTGTTTGAACATTGATACCTTTTACATGATTAATAAAAATGTTACTTACAGATTAATAAAAATAACTGTATTAGAAAATACTATTAAAATTACTTATCTATCGTATTAATAAAGCAAGAGTTTTATATTTTATTGCTAAGGTAACGTCGCTAAGTACATAATCAACATCGCGCCCTTTTTTCTATCGCCTATGCGTCAACCGACATCGTTTATGTTCAATGAATCGTTTTGCTGTTATTATTTCCCCCCCATTATTTATTTGATTTAACATAAAACAAATCTCAATTAATATTATGAAAGCGCAAGGACTTTGTTTGTTGCCTTTTTACAGTTGAATCTCCGAAACGATTTAACTTATATTTTATGTAGAAAACAATAATTTCGGAAAAGTTGACCGGAGCCGAGTTAAACGTGAACGCGATAAGAGACAAAATCTGTTATTTTAAATTAAATATTAAAGAATTAGAGACTCTATTGAGTATTTTATTTAAGATACTGAAACAATTTTAGCAACCTGTGTTGTTTAAAGTCAAAAACAAAGGGTTCACGTACACTTGACATATAAAAATATGTATGTATTATAGGCAATTTTTACTTTGCTTTGAAAAAGAAACACTAGAGTGATATTTGAAAATAACAACATTATTGATTTTACGATAAATACTATAAGTAAATAATATTTTATATCGGTTATTTTTCACTCTATTTGATATATCGTTACCTTTGCGACGAATGATATTCGGATGCCTTATTTAAAACAGATAACAAAACGGCTTGACGTAATTTGACATGTGCGGATTTCTGTATTCTCTTAGGTAAGCTCACAGATCGTATGCGAATATACAGAACACAACACTCTTTGATCCATCTAACCCACAAAATTTACCTCTATAGGTATACCACGTGACGAAAAATATAACTTAAATAACAATAATTAAATATAAGGAATATACATTGTTATATTCCTTATTATTTTTATTATTAATTCTTACAGAAATGTTTTAAGAGTGTTACTTTTATAAAACATGCATAACTAAACGTAATCGTAGGCTTTACTTCACATACCTTTACAAATTCCCCACTATTGACATCTATAAAATATGATACGCAAAGTCACATTATTTCTCTTTGATTGATGATTTATAGACTTTGTCATTGAACTGTTTGCTAAGTTACGGTCATAATTATAAGGTTTAATTAGTTTTTTGATCGAAGTTCCGCAATTGTAAGAAAAATGAGGAACGTTATAATATAGACATAAAAATATTTTTTTAATAAAATATATACTTGATGTATAGTTATAGAAGAAATAAATACGAATCTAATACGTCCCGGCGGGTGTTTTATGAGCAATACGTTCATATTTATCAATTCAATTGATGGATTTTCTACGAAATCTATCATCACGCTCGCATCAATTCGTTCTAAGATTATTCACTGTATTGGATCATGATTGACGGATACTAAGTATATACAAGATGATATTTGTAGGCTAGAAAGTAATCTAAAAAATATATTAAAAATATATATAAGTTTATATTATCATCCTAATAAGACTATTACAAACGGCTGGTGATGTTTTGTGAAATTAAAATGCAAGTGTTTTTTTGAGATTATAGAGCTAATAAATTAAAACATTTCGGAAAATCGTGGAACTTTTTTTTCAAATTGAGTTTTAAATATTAACTTAATGATAAGGAATGGAACTGATAATGAAAAATAGTTGACAAGCTATCCAGCCATGAACTTTAATCGTATAACTTTAGTTAGACGGTCAGGGGTAGCACACCATTATAGTCACCATTTCGGTCCTGACTAGTTTGTTGAGCGGCTTTCAGTTTACCCTTACTCCGCGGCTGGTTGTAATGCGACATGCGATAAATTAAAAAAAATAAAATAGCTGATAAATTTGAAGCGATTTTACAATTCAGTCAAGAATATATGTTTTGAACGTAAAACTCCCACGTAATTAATATGAAGTAAGTTTTATAAAGGGCCGTATTAGGCAGATTAAATCACGCGATGAGGAACTGGAGTCTCGTACGATTCAATTAACTTAGAATTATGTGGTAGAAGTTTACTAACTAGTGCTTTATGAAGAGACTTCATAAATTTTGTACTTGAAGGGAAGATTTTGATTACACGTAATAACCTTTTAAACTCTTTATTAAGCGTTTGTATTACAACAACGAAAAATTTCTTCTAACTGTACAAATAACGTATTAAATAAGGAAAAACAGATTTAATATGAAATCTCTTATATGAGTGATATTTAGCTGTCTGAATGTTAGGAAAGTTAAGCATTGTTATTCAACTCTCGGCACATATAAAACCTATTTAATATGTTGTTTTTTTATTTTTAGTTAAACCGTTTTTTTTTTTAATGTAGAATATTTTTTTTGCGTTTTAAGCTATAATACATATAGCTACAGACTCAAGACTCATTTTTATTTCTTTTAGTTTCCAAACCTAAAAGTTTTTTAAACTTTTAGGTTTATCAAATAATTATGTTTTAAGTTTATAGAAACAATTACAATTAAATACTTTTTATTTAATTTTCTAAATATCTGGAAGGTTCACTGTGAGATTTTTATCGGTTAATTTAATGGCATTGAAATTATTCTACTCATTAATATATAACAGAGACCATATAAATAATAAAAGGTTAGTTTGAATAAAAATAATGAAACGGATCTGTTATCAAGAAAGCCGGCCGATAAGCGACGTATTATTAATGGGTTTACAAAGAGATATAACGACCTACAAACACACAACCTTCGAGTGGTTCACAATCATAACGTATATACGTACTTTCAACATGAAAATTTACATGTAACACAAAATCAGTATATATTTCTAGCCGTATAAAGGTCCTTACTATGATTTTGATTTATAATTCTTATATTACGATTGTATAGAATAAAAATTAAGTGAAACAAAAAGCTTGTGCTATAAATGACGTTATGTTTCGGTAATTATTTGTAACGAAGTACACTAAATATTCTAATAGACGTCTAAAACTTACAAACGATACACTATTGTTAGCTGAGGGCCGTTTTATCTGAGTCCTTGTGAATAAAAACGATAAAAAAGCACGCATACCTATTTCGTATATTTGTCGTTTTTACCAAACCACACACTACCCTGTTTCCTGGTACGTTCTTAGTAAATCAAAAGCTTATTAGTAATTTGAGTTGCGAGAATTTTATTTTCGTAATCCTTATAATACGTGTTCCTCATATAAAAAGCGGTTATTTTAAATTGTCTTCAGTTAAATTCATCTTACAGTCATGTTAATATTGTAATAATTCAATCAAAATATGTTCGGGCTGAAATAAAGTCAAATCTTGTTTAAGAATATTTCAACGAAAAGTTTTAAAATATAAACATTTCGACTCGGATCCTAATAATAATTTAAATAGAAATCTGCAATGACAAAAACATACGAACAGGACTCGAACCCGCAACTACTGTTATCTTACGTTAAATTTTTTTTACAATTAAGCCGTCGTGCCTCAGAAACTTGAAAAGTTAAGTTTATGATTAAGTTAGGAATTTGTCATACCGTGTTTTTATTTGACTTTTAATCCAAGTACTGTCATAACAATGCTTTATTATAATATATATATACAAGAAGTCGTGGTGGCCTGGAGGTTAAAGGCCCGCTTCTCATACGTGAGGGCGCGGGTTCAAAACCTGGCAAGTACCAATGTGATCTTTTCCGAGTCATATGTACTTTCTTATTAGACACCAGTTAAGGGCGGTGTAGGAAAACATCGTGAGGAAACCTGGTCTTACAATTTCAAATTATAAGATTGAAATCGCCAACCCGTCTTGAGCAAGCGTGGTGATTAATGTTCTAACCTTCTCCATGTGAGAAGAGGCCTTTGCTCAGCAGTGGGCTCCGATAGGCTGATGACGATGATGATGATGATGATGATGATGATACAGAAATTATACTGATGTAATTACATTTTTAGAGGAACTTATTCCATTATAATAGTAGAGTAAAAGCTTTTTAAAAGATATTAATACAAGTTTCAATATATTGAAACTTAATTTCATCGAGTTTTTTCCATTATATAAAAAATAAGTATATAAAGTAGTATGTAAAGATTTTAATCGATCTCACAAAACATTTTTCACTCAAGTAAAGATTAATAAAATATTTTTATCTTCAAATAAATGTTTCAGACGACATGGGAAAGAGCCCGATAAAGGATTTTTTTTTTCGGATCAAATTATGTCAACATGTAAAGTGTTAATTAAAAATGGCCGAAAACGTGTTGCTGGACATGTAATTATTATATAACATTTTAAATTCGTCAGAGGATCGCATATATTATTTATTTAATGATATTAAAAACCTTTAAGCCCCGAGGGGTTTAAATGCTTGCTAATAAAGGGATTTCATTCAGTAACCATATTTATATTATTCAATTAATAAGTAACTTATTTACATATTTTTCGGAACCCAATATACGTAAAGTTATCATGTGAAATGGTCTATAGAAAAATTAATACACTGATTTTTAAGCACATCCTATAGAAGATTTTAAACGCAAACAATTAAATACTGTATGGTAACTATAAGTTTCCAACTCACACTACATACGGAGCGTTTACAGTTTTTATTCATTAAACTTCGCACATTATAGTATTTAAGTATTTAGTGTATTGGATGAGGAACAGCACTTGTAGAACTCGTTTTATCTGTATAGTGCCGTTGCTGCCTTAAACAAGCTCCTTGTCACGAAGTCGGCAGCGTGGAAACTGAACGGGTGCCCGGAGACGGTGCCAGCAGCACCGTTCATGAAGACCAGGTATTCAAATATCACATAAGTGTGACTGTTCTTATTTATTACGCTGTTTAAGTTATATTAATATCTTTCTAATGGAAGTAACAAGTAAAGAAGGACAATTTACAAAGAATTCAACAAACGTTTTGTATTTAAATCTATTGGATATATCATTTCAATTAATATTAACTGTTAATTAAAACGCTGTCGTCTCGGTCGTTCATTCATCAGAGTTTCTGTTTAATAATTTATTAGATGTTCAGTGTTATAATAAATCTCTCACAGTCTCAAACATCGTTGGCGTTTCGCCAAACAGCGGATTTATTGTAAATGCTGGAACTTTTGCACTTTATTGTCCATAAACTCCAGCTGCTTCTTAACGTTATATCCTTCGATTTATATCACAGTAATAATAAAGTTATCATATCACTTGTTAAAAAAACATGTTCGTCACTCCCGCATTAAATTAGATCTAAGAAAGTTATCTTAACTTTGTGGCTGAGTGTGGTTTGAATATGTTTTTAATTCAATCAGAAATTTGCATACGGATATGTTTAAATTATTATTAATAGTTAAACCTAAAAATATATGAGTATTGTAGTTGCGGGTCAGCGACGATGATGGATCAACGAACAGCACTAGGAATAGCATCGACCCTTTCCGTGCGGAGAGCGATCCCGGTAACTAGTATTTTGTTAGACACACATGTTTAAATAAACCCCTATAATACATGTGATAATATTCCGTCAGTTGCCACAGAAGGAATGCTCAGGACGGGTCGATATTACAAAGGAATTTATTGGCCTTCAATCACTAACAGTTTTAAGGTGAGCAATAACCACACCGATTTAGTACTGTTACAGTGAAGATCGATCTAAAGATAATTTGTTACAGGATGAAACGGTCGAGCTATCGTACCAAAGGTATTCAAGGAGACAGAGACAAAGATCTCTCATAATGGTTAATGTAGTGGACTTCGCGCTAAAGGTGAAATGTCGTTATTTAACTATTTTATGTTTTATAAAACAAATTTCCATAAAATTACCATTTATTTTTTCAGATATGTTTATCTCTCGTCTATACTTTATCTAACAGAGACGATGGTAAGTTTATTACTTTAGGACGTTTCAGACTATGTTCTCATTCGACAAATATCGCAATTGAAACTTTATTTCAAACATTGGTCTTATAATTAGTAGATCTATCGATTTGGCTTAAAATTAATGGAAAGCACGTTGTGTTTGAGTACCAACAGGAAATTGGTACCTAACAAATTTTTAAGGATTGTTGCAAAAAATAAGGGAGTTAGGGGTTTTGGTTATATGCATATAATATATTTAGTTGTGTTGCTGATTTGTTTATTTTAGAAAAGGTCGACGGATATCAGATCGCGTGGACCGCTGCCTTCGCGATGCTCAATGTAGCAGTGTGCCTGCTGGGGTGTTGGCGCTGTTTCGCCAATAACTATCTGCATTGGGCGGCAGCTGCAACCTGGATACTCCTAATAGCTCAGGGTATGACCCGTGATATTATCAATATCAAACTAACCTTACTTCTCGTAGAGTAAACCATGAAAATATTATATTTAGGTCTAAGCGGCCAAGGTATCGGTTTCCAAGCCCCAGAGAACCAGGTGTGGTACATGTTGTTCATAATATTTGTGCCATACGCGATGTTGCCGCTATCTCTCGGCTGGTGTATTGTTATTGGTCTCCTGTCGTCCGTGTCCCACGTGCTGGCCACCTCCGTCAATATGAATGAAATAATGAAGGAGAATCCTAATGCCGTGAGTATCGATAACAATTAACTTAGCAAGTTTAATTCTGAGTGTAAAGGGTAATGTATTAGTTCTCAAGGATAGAATAGAACTCTATGTTCTACTATAAAAGGAGTTTTAGTTTTTATAATACAATCATATTTCTATCTTGGCGCACTATAAAAGGCTTATATCGCTACAGTTTCTTTAGCTTAATTGACTATATCTTAAAACAATTTTTGACGAACGACATTAAAACCGTAATAATTTTATATGCAGTTTAATTTAATATTCAGTTCCAAATAAACATAGTGTCGTCCTGAAAGTTTCAATATGATTTTGGTATTTTGTTATCGGAAATATGTATTTGACAAAAAATCGTAGGCAAAATCCTGCAGCATGAGGTTGCTTGCTAGCAATGGTCTGTTGTACACGGCGGTCAACTTCTCGGGGATGTACGCAAAGTATCTTGCTGACTGGGGTCAGAGGAAGGCGTTCCTGGAGACCCACCGATCGATGGTTACAAGGCAAAGCACGAAGCGAGAGAGTGACCGTCAGTGGAAGTTGTTTCAAAGCGGTATTTATGCTTGTAATTTTCCATAACCAACTTCGTTGGTATAAATGTATATGTATCATGGTTACTATTCAATCCAACAGAATTTGCAATCGCAAAGCAACTCAGCTTTGTACTGTTTTGTTTCTCACGCAAACTGTGTAATGACATGAGAAAATTAATTGCTATCACACAATAATTTTGCTCGGAGGAGTTAAACTTGTTATTTTTTACAGTGATACCGGACTTTTTAGCAAAAGAGATTTCCAGTTACGTTTCGAGAGTACGAGGAGAGTTTCAAGAACAGCAGTTTAACAATTTATACATTCAAAGGCATGAAGACGTGTCCATATTATACGCTGATATTAAGGGATTCACCGGTCGGTCATTGTTATTACAACGCATCAGAAAGCTTATGATAAGATAATCGCTACATAAAAGCTAATTGTGTTTTGTTTTATTAGAACTATCCAGTAAATGCAGCGCGCAAGATTTGGTGAAGCTACTGAACGAGCTTTTTGCTCGATTCGACAGATTGGCTTCGGTAAGTTAGTTTTTGTTTTACTTATCTTAAAAATATAATTATAAACGATTTTACGAACTCGGTTCTTCCTCGCGAGCGTTTGTATTAAATTATATATGTGTTTTATAAGTCGATTAATATTGACTGACTCGTGGTTTTTAAGTAAGAAGTGGACAACTAATAATTGTCACTTTCTTTAACTCGAGTTCTCCATAACGACAGGAGAACCACTGCCTCCGTATCAAGTTATTGGGTGACTGTTACTTCTGCGTGTCCGGACTGGCCGCTCGTCGTGATGACCACGCTCAGTGCGCCGTAGACATGGGCCTCCACATGATACGTGTGATCAGGGACGTACGGTACAATAAGCAGGTATACGCGGTTCGTAACACTCTTTTACCTAGTACATATAATAATGCATTTAACTGACACCATAGTAGAATGTCTTTAAAGGCTACCGTTTCGTAAGCCAAAAGGAAATTGGAAAAAGTAACATTCTTATACCAACTATAATCCTGTATTCGGCATTTCATGATTATGAAAAGCTCACTAGATGTTTTCATGTCAAGATTAATAAAGTGCTTAAAGCAACTGTCAGTGTATGTTAAATTAGTAGCTACACTTGACCCCTACTCACTCTATATATTTGTTTGTGTTGTTGTATCAGGTGGATCTGGATATGCGTATCGGTATTCACAGCGGCACAGTATTGTGCGGCGTGTTGGGACTGCTGAAGTGGCAGTTTGACCTCTGGTCTTATGATGTATCTCTCGCTAACCATATGGAAAGCGGAGGCTTACCCGGGTAAGCGGTTTTCTTTGGTCTGTTGTCGTATCGCGATATGATGAAGAAAGTTCAGAAACGAAACAAGCGTGTGTTAATTTTCTAGAACGATCTCCTAATATGTATGTATTTTTTTTATTGTGTTTCATCCTTAAACAGAACTATTCTGTACGTTGTTATTGCTCCGTAGTGAATAAAGTATTACTTATAAAAGTAAAGTATTACATTAAAATTAATGTACATTGACAACAAGAACGTCAGCAATTTCATCTCATCTAAATATTAGAAATAGTTCGATTAAACCCAAGTCTTGGTACATCCAGTCGAGTGCACATATCAGCGGCGACCATGGAGTGCTTGCAGGGAGAGTTTCAAGTGGAACCGGGCGAGGGACACCTAAGGGACGCCGTCATTAGGGAACTCAACATAACAACTTACCTCATCAAGGCAACCGAGCAACCACGACGAGCGAGGCATAAGTCGAATAACAAGTAAGTGACAGAAAAGTGGGTATGTCACCCGTTAAAAGCTCGTCCTTATTAATATCAGGCTTTAAAAAAACTGAACGTAAAAAAGAGAAATCAATTAAAATATTATAGTAGTTGCAAAATCATATCCCATCGAAAGCAATTGTAAGGTTCGGAAGTCGTATACTCAATATAACTATAATAAATAGTGTTGCTCTTATATTTGCATTTATTCATCAAAATGAACAAAAACGTTCTCTTGATTCTATATCCATGGCTCAGTGACGATTCTGTCGCTAGATTGCGATTCGCTTCGCATTCAAACTGGACCCAATGTCACGGAAATAAACTTTTATTGGTCTCGAGTTTTGTTTTATCCTTTAGGAAAATCGCTCTGTTTCTGAATTTTGTTCAAAAATAAACGATTTTTATACTGAACCACAAAACAATAGCAATGAAAGTATTTAATATATGTATGCCCTATTTAGATGATGTGGGTAAATTGTGGTGACTGTAACTTTACCTAAACATGACACGGGTTCTCCTCAAGAATCCTGTTAGCTAAACTGAGGCGAACAATATTCATACAAAATTCAAAATAAAATTGTCCGGAAAAAAAATTATAATTTTTCAATCTCACATTTATTCTTTAATAAAAGAAGTAGCATTATTAAATTTAATTTTTCAAATGAATAGAACGTACCAAAAAAACTTATCTTAAGTAATACGATTCAGTAACAAAGTAACGTTTCTGGATACCAACTATATTATACGAGTACTTTAAAAATAAATAATAAAATGGAGACCAAAAAACAAAAATACATTTGAATTGAAAATAAACAAACATCTAATAACTTCAATTACATTCTTAAAACTACTAATGTTTTATACATTTCATATTTTAAATAGGCTTTGTTTTTTTGGAAAATTACTCTTCTTAAACTTATCCAATAATAATCCAAGATAAATCTCACTCAGAGGTAGCGGTTAGTCAATTTCACTGTGAGATATCTTGAATACCTTCTACAATATTGAGATGTGACTCCAACACACTCGTGAATTAACATATTCAATGTCATTTACGTAAACTATATTACTGCGTGACGAGGAATATTCAAATAGAAATCTAACAGTAGAATATTATTGATTTTGTATAATTCTAAGCGATATTAAATAAGTACCTACTGGTCCCATATAAAAATAAAAAAAGTTATTTACTTTGAAAGTAAGTTATAATTTATCTCTTAACATCTATTTGATCAAAACATTAGTTCTGCTATGTTGTTTAAAATATCCTTATCATTATCATTTTATTTTTTACAAAATAAAGGAATTTATAATTTGGAAGTATGGGAACATATTATAGATGATAAATAATCATTTGAGACCGACAAAAGTAATTTATATGAAATTAGAAAAAATATATTTTTCGATAACGGTTCGTATTGGAAAGCCTTTTAAAAATTGTCGCACCATGTCACTATATATGTGTGGCAATAATTATTACGGTTTGAATTGAAAGATAATTCCAGTTTTGTTGAATGATGCATTATATTTTTTGACTTATATATAAAACATTAAAAAGCAATGTCACTGCAAAACTCACTAGTTTTTGGAGATGTATATCAGAAACTAAGTCATAAATAAATTTTTAGACAAACGTTAGTTGTTAGTTTTCATGTGCAGTGATAACAAGAGAGATCTTTAAAAGTTTCCCGAAAACCATTCGGATTTTACGTAAGGATAAAAATGTCCAGAAATATTTAAGCTGATGTTGTTTTGTATTTGTTTGTTTCTGTTATATTTAAGTTCTTTGTTGGCAATAACATTAAATTCATATAAAGTGAAAACAAAATAACTATTTAAATTCAATCGCTTATGCTCAAAACAGTACATGGTTTTTATTAGCAGCATTCGACCGCAGCAGCCAACGGAGACTCCGCGCCGCACGAGCAGCACTACTGTGGAAGAAGAAAACACTACCGATTGGACTCCCGAGATGCCTTTTCAAAATGTAGGCATTATTAGTGAGAGGGAAAGCTCCTCTTGTGTTCTAAAATCTGCTGAATCCTCCATTAATATATCAAATAAAATTTCAGTATTTCAACAGCAGCGCCCACGGGCTTGTGAGAGTTTCACGTCGAAATAATGGCGAGGACGTCGAAAATGGACAGGACATGGAACTGAGCACTATATCGGAGGTACGAGATAAGTTACATGTCAAATAATGTCTAATATTAATCATGCCTGTCGAGTTGAATATGTCATAATAGGGGATATAACCGAATCAACGAATTAGCCTTTATTTTTGTGGTTCATTTGAGAATATTAATTTACCTATTATTTCAATTTATGCTTATCACGCTGCTTAGTTTGAAATAATTTTATCGAATATATTGTGTTTTGAGGCCCAACACATTCATCAACTTTGGTATTAGATTTGGATAAAAAAAACTTCATAGTAACCTCATTCATCACTATGCACAATGCTGTTCTTTAAATAATTATGACTTTTTAAATAAAGAGATGCTGATAGTGACTCCAAACGGAAGTATTGGTATTAGTATATAAAGTCATTAAACAAAACAACATAGTTTTAAGTTGTTTCGCAGTCTGTATCGAGTATTTTCTTTGCCAGGACGACGATATAATAAACCATTCTATCGAGGTGAGCAGCAATCGCCGTATGCGCGCTCAACACATGCGTCCGTGTTCGCTACGCTTCCGCCGAGCGTCGCTGGAGACGCGCTTCGCCCAACTCGACGAGACCACTTTCAAGTCTAACGTCATGTGCTGTCTCGTGATCTGGATCTTCATTGTGGCCGTTCAGTATATTATACATTTTAAGTGAGTTTTGTTGTTGTTACAGCATCGATAGTATATTCTTGTATTGAGACATTGTAAATATAATTGGTTTTATCTGTCACATAAAACGCTTTCCTTCTTTTTGGATACATTTTGAATTATTTAGATAAAAAATAGCATTATAACACAATAATCTTTCCGCGTGTTGCGAATCTGTATGCTCTAGTTGCTGGGTGCTAGTTGTAACTCTAATGGCGATGACGATTCCCCTCGTGTTATCGTTCGTGGTGGTGATGGCGGAAGAGTTCCCGCGGGCTCTGCCGCTCCTCACCCGTCTCTCTGCAGCACTCAGCGGCAACAGGTTCCGAAGGAATCTGCACATCTGCTGCTTCGTCACCATAATGTCTATATCCAGGTATATATATATTACCAAAGTATATATTATTATAAGTGGTAATATTATAACATTAACGATGGATTTTTTATTAATAATATGTTTTTTTCAGCACTATCAAGTTATACATTTGCCAGAATTCGTTTCCTATAGATACGAACGCAACTTTAATTAACGATACAATTGCTCTCAATATGACTAACCTTTCCGACGATGAGAAATTTGAAGAATGTTATAAGCCAGAGTACGTCGTATTTACCTGGATCCTCAGCCTGGTCGCTTTGACTTCGATCTTAAAGCTGTACTATTTAATCAAAACACTCCTCGCCATCATCAACGTGGCTATGTTCTCAATCCTATTATTTCAACACTACAATGCAGATAATTTCAGTAATGGAGTCTATGATACGTAAGTAAATGAGTCAAAGATGAGATATCTATATTTAAATTGGTATTCAAGACAAAGAAACCCGTCTGTTTCAGTCAGCTCCCCTTCTATGTGCAAATGTTGATTCTGATGACAATGTTCTTGGTGATAGTTGTGTATCATGCGAGGCTGGTTGAAGTCACCTCTCGTCTCGACTTCTTGTGGAAGCTTCAGGCGGAAACAGATTTGAAAGAAATGAAAGAAACCCAACGAACCAACAGACACCTCCTCAAACATATCCTTCCCGATCACGTCGTCAAGCATTTTCTATCGAAGGACAGATGCCCAGACGTGCGTCATGAGGCCTTTATTACAATTTTGTTCTGCGGAAGCACTTTTCTATTTATATAGCTTTATCAATGATTTCAGGAACTATATTCTCAATGGAGAGACGAGGTCGGTGTCATGTTCGCTGGGATACCAAACTTCCATGAGTTCTACTCTGAACAAAAGGCGATCGACTGCATGAGGCTTCTCAACGAGATCATTTGTAATGTACCAATCAATTTTAGTTTTATTAATTTGTTTATTTTATGTCCGAAACTAAATTTATTAATTTTTTTTTTTGCTTTGTTTCGTGATGAAGTAATTGGAAGCAATATGATTAAAGAATATATCTTTTCAGTTGATTTTGATAAGTTACTCATGCAGCCTCGTTTTAAGAGTATCGAAAAAATCAAAACTATAGGAGCAACCTACATGGCAGCATCTGGCCTCAATCCTAACCATAAGGTGAGAACTTATAACAAACGACAGTGAAATAACTTTCCAAAAGTAATCAAGAATGTTTTGAGAAACGATTTTCTTTTTAGTCAGCAGACGAAGATTGCGAACATCTCTGTGCGCTAGTGGACTATGCATTCGCAATACGAGAGGCTTTGGAGGATATCAACAAACATAGCTTCAATAAGTTCCGACTCAGAGTTGGTAAGTTTGTAGTTAACAATGCTCCTAACGGTGCGAAATAATCATTAAGAAACACAGGTCTTTGTGTATTACTTCCTTAGTTGTTTTGAGAAAAAGAAATTCCACCTATGAAGGTTGTTACATTGTTAGTTTTCTTTTAGGTATAAGTTGTGGTCCGCTGGTCGGAGGCGTGATCGGTGCACGGAAGCCGGTGTATGATATCTGGGGGAATACCGTGAACGAGGCCTCCCGCATGGAGTCCACCGGCGCCATGGATCGTATACAGGTCACCAAATATACTAAACAAGTCAGTATTTTTATACTAAATGAATTATTTAAATACCTATATTTCGGAGAAAGAAGCGCTTTGTCGTTTTTTTCAAACAGTGACGTCAGTATAACTGACCTATATTCTTGAATTTCATCAGGATCTCAGACCCTTGTAGACGGTTTGACGAACCCCTTACTTCGGAGAGATCCGATCCTTGAAATGGCTCAAGCGAGACTCTCTGTAATCTGTACTCTCGCCTCTATTTATACCAACATTGTTGTAACTATACTTGCACAAGAGGCTCCGCAGGTGGCCAAGCGGCTGACACCTGATAATTTCAACTACCCTCAATTATTAGTTATTCAAATAATAAGGATTGCGATAACGATCTAACAGCAAAAGTTTCAAAGACAAGAAGCAGTTGTTCTTGTAGAAAAATATTAAGGTACTGGTATGGTGGACTTTAAAGTTAATCGAAAAAGATGCTATATAATAAAATTAACCTTATATCTGAACGAAGTAAGGTCGATGCTGTTTGCGACATGATTTGAGCATAATATCCAGCCAGAAACAATTAAGCGTTCTTCCACCATTGAATATTATCTCAGGGTTGTAGAACACAAGCGTACATGAGTATTATATATGAGGTTAAATCTTCAGGTGCTGGAGCGTCGCGGGTACTCGCTGGAAAGACGAGGAGCCGTGGAGGTCAAAGGAAAAGGTCGCATGGAGACGTGGTGGGTTCAACGAGGACGGCGGCGCGCTGGACCTCTCCCCGCGCCCGCACCACCCCGCTCACTCGCCGCCCTGGTGTACACGATGCTGCAGGCTCGTAAGAGGATCTATACGCATCCTCTCGATGGGCCACAACCACATCATGGTAAGACTCACTTGATGTATTTATGTAAATGGTGGTGCTGAATAGATAATTTGTAAGTAAATTCTGAAACAAGATATACCTATATGAGTACGCTTTAATATGTTTCTAATACATAAATGACATTTGCAGTTTAACCTTAGCAACGCTTTTGTTCTCTAGCCTTGTCAAATAATTTTATAGTATACTCTTTTGTGTGATCGAAAACAGCCAACGCGAGCGGCTCGAACAGCATCCGAAGACGAACAACACGGCCGGGTACAGCAAGACATAACACGGAGTGGAGACGAGCTCAGTCACGAATCGAGACAGGGTACGAGGCTATTATTGATTATAAAAAATTTTGTATTATTATTTTTAAATTAGGAACACAAAAACTACACATTTATTATATTTTATTATTTCTTCTATAAATACCCATATAACTAGATCACCACACAACATTTGCTAGTATAATGAACAAACACATAAAAATTATTGCAATAGCACCAACGGCGACAGTTATACAAACATCAGACCGCACTCCAGTAGTATGGTGGCCCGTCGCCCGGAGATGGCGCCGCCGGTCGTTGGCAGCATGTCCGCGCCGCACACGCCCACCACCTCCCACGTGTCACCCGAGCGCATGTTCGCGGGCCCTAAACTGGGCCTCGGAGCGAGGCTCAAGGCTGCCAGCTTCTCCTACCGCTCGAGGCCTAACAGAGATCGCTCCCCGAAGATTCGAGAATCGACGGACAGTTCCGCGGTCTCGCCCGCCAACGGCGCGCCTGGATCCTTCAGATTCAGATCCGTAACTACAGCCTCATTCTTCAGAAGTAAGAACAAAGACAGAAGAAAAGATCAGGACACGAACGAAGAGAGCGGTGACACTGTCACCACTCGAATGTAGGTGTAAACATGGATAAGCAAATCAATCGACAAAATGTTATACCCTTTTATTGCCACTGGACCCTTACCAGTGTTATGCTTTTTGTAAATCCTTTTTATTATATAATTTATATGAGTATTCAAATTTAAATTCGGCGGTTAAATTAGTAAGTAACTGAGATGTATGTAGTATGTATTAGATACATGAGATCAAGAAGATGCCAAAATATTTATGTACACAAATATATAATAATTTGTATAAAAACGTAATTAGTACGACATATTTTAATTATCGTTCAATTAGTGTTAGTAGGGGGAGACTAAACGCTAAAGGATAGTCCAATTGTTAGTTAACTTTGGCTAACTAAGTAGATGTTACGACTTAGGATATAAAATACCTTGAAGGAATTGTCGAAATTATGTACATACATATATATTTTATTGCAGATAAAATTAAAATAACAATCTTATTGAAATGAAAATTTATGTGATTGATTCATTTAGTTATCTAATGTATGACTTCCTATGTCTGCTTAATAATAAGAAAAGATACAAAAGCTAGGTATGTAGATATTTTTTAATCACGTCGCAGTAGGCAGCGAATGTACCTAGTTGTGCACAAAATGTTTAAAGAAACTTACTATAACGTCAGTATGTTTATTTACGTATATATAATGCGTGTATAATCTGTCTTCGCACATTTGTACTTTTGTAAGCACAGACTATTATTATTTTACTGTTGGACAGATTATTGTACAATGCCAAAGAACTATTGATCTCCAATTATTTATAAGAGAGGACGCGGGTAATGAAGATGTAGCCGACGATTAGACGTATAAGTCTGTAAATATATATTTATTAGGATTTGATGTATTTATTATATAACTATAGAAAAAAAGACTAGAAATGATGTAACAGAGCCAAATAATTTATTTTAAATAGTATTTCAATGTGCTAACAAAATATATTTAACGTAATTAACTATATATGATAGTTTGATTTTATTTCAGTCGTACCCTTGTATGGATTCTGTTAAAATCCTCCAAATTTTCTTCTCTAAAACTAGGATTGAATAATAACCTAACTTCAATCTCTTGTTAAAAACTTCCTCTTTTACATATAACGTACCTAAAAAAATTAAAAAAAAAGTTTCTAATGTACACTTTAAATCGTTGCCCTAGAAAAAAAAAAACAAATTGCTTGAATTAAATCCAATTTATTTGTACAAATATAATAATATGTTTAACCATGTGATGTTCAATAAATAAGACGCACTCACCGCGACGCAATACATCCCCATCCAGACGATACGACATAATCATTAGTAAAAAATATTATCTAAATTATATTGACACTAACTAACCTTATATATGGTCCAGCCCCCATTTGTAACGAAATTCTCGAATTAGCATTCCGGCGTGTCATATTAACCATAAGTCTATATATTACATTTTTTTTTATTAAAGACGCTTTGGTACACAACATTCTGCCATACGAAATAAAAACTTTTAAATATTAATTACATTAAATACAACTCGTTTGAATTTCGAATCTATTTGTATATTATTTTGTAACAATTATTATGTACCCTTACCCCGAGTCTGTATCGTAAAACTATACACGGAACGTTTGTAAGTTTTAAATGTATCAATCTACGTTGATATTATCATGTGGGTACATTTAGGAATAAAAAAGACTGAATGTCTCGTGTAGGGTGACGACACAGACTGGTAAGAGTGTTGTATATATTATATTCTAATATCGTATCTTCAGCATTCAACTACAGTATCTACTATCTACCACAAGTTTGTGCGCCCAAACCGAATACGGAACGTTTTCAATATTCTAAATTCAAACCTTCACTAACGGTCGTTTCGGCGCGGGCTGTGACTGAACTGTAGTAACGCTCTATTCAGTTTGACAGCGAAAACTTATGTTAGGACACCTACGAGTGGAACCAGAGGGGTTTTGTAGTATTAATATCTTCGACCGAAGTCACTGCGATTAACAACTTAACCTAAATCACTCGCGTGAGTCTGAATACTTATTTAACATAGACGTTCTCGTGTTTGACGCCTGAAACGCAGCGGAAAAAATTATATAAAACTTATCGGCCGCCCGCCGCGCTGCCGTCGCTGGGGAGCGCTACGCCATATTTAATTCCTAGCTACAATTGTACTATTCAACCAGTTCTTTGTATTTCATCATAAACTATACTTATTTATCGTCTTTTCATTTCTTACAGTCAATACGCTCAAGCCGCCATCTCTGTGCCTCTCCGGACAGATATTTCTCTTATCTATATTCAGATCGACATATATATATTTTTTTGTTTCTTAAGACTTTAATGTACTTTTGAAGTATAAATCCAATAGCCGTCACTGCCTGTCACACAGCGAAGGCAAGACTTCCGGCAAAATTAGTTGTTATGGCACCATTGTGATAGCTTGTAATCATTCGTAAATCATTTTTAATAAAAAAAATATCATTATCAGTCGTCGCTTTCAACTGAGAGGCGGCTTCGCCATCGGCGCTTGAAGAACCTCGATCCATCTGCAACGAGAGATATATATATTATAATAAACAAATGAAAATATATTTGTAATTATTGTATAGTGGCGCGCACGTGACTCGGCAAGCGACGGTAGATGCGCAGCAGGAGATTGTAGGTGTTCAGATATAACGCGGGAGGCGGGGGACGGGGGACGGGGGACGGGGCGGCACAATCCCGTGTTCGGTATTGGATGCTCGTTCCGGAGTACACTTGCGATCACTTAAACTGAACCCGTTGTTTCAGTTACTGTTACGAACTTTTATCATCGACAAGCATCAGAATTGACCACTTTTTGTTCCACTAAGTGTACACGCGCATACTTATCCCCACTACGCCAAAATCTTGCCAAGTTACGTGTCAGCAACTATACATGTTTTTTCAAACTAAACGGCAAACGAGGGATTGGAACTGGAATCATATAAATATATACACAACTCGCCTATTATAAGTGTAATGGCTGTCGGCTCTGAAGAAGTACACGTGGTTCTTGAACTGCAGCTTGAACACGAAGTCTTTGTCGATCCCGTCGCCAGCACTCGGCGGGCCCACGCTGTACCTGGAGACCACGGCCTGGGTTACGACATATCTTTGTATGGAGTTAATATCTGTTGTATTGAGATGTTATACGACACTCGGTTCCAGCGGAACCTTCTCATATCAAGTTATAACAAACTTAAGATACATCCAGAAGAATGTGTTTGTGAGGACATAATGTACATATATATATATTGTACGTGCGTGAGCATATTGACTGAACTGAACATATATATTTGTGTGCATGAGCGCGCATGTGCGTGTGTGTTGCGTATGCGTGTGTGTGTGTATGTCTGTGTGCGTGTCTAACCCCAGTAGCGGTAACGAGGCCAGCGGCGCGCTGTCCCTGCCCGTCTTGTAGAAGAACAGCGTACACAGAGCGAACACGACCCATAGCTTCTGCCAGCCGTGAGAGTTCTTGAACTTACGGAGCAGGTACCCCGACAACTGGCTCTGGACAAGGAAACATCAGTTACATACACACAATAATGATCTTAGCGGCTGGTACTGGAGCGGACAGAGTACAATTCAAGTATACACAGTACAAGTGACGTCACAAGCATACTCTTACCGAAAGCATCGGCCAACTTAATACGGAACATTTCCAGTGACACAACACCTTGCACCATCAACATTCATTAATGGAAAACTGTTTGTAGTGATGTGTAAACATAACTATACACACAAATCCGTTTGTCCCTCCCCCGTACTCACCCTCATAGCCAGATGCAGTTGTCGCCGGGAGAGTGAGGTGGTCCGATGCCAGCACACGTGAGCCAAGGCGTTCCCTGAGCTGGAGCCGTTGTTAGCGCCTGGAGTGGAACACTCCTCGGAGTTAGACGTCTCTGGAAACATATAACATAATATATGTATTGATCTCGACAGACCTCAGAAAATGACTTAAGATCGCGTTTGGGACGACACAAAAAAATTCGAACCTCAGTGGCTCAGTTTCATGAAATTAAGGGAGGTGTTGCTGCGGTGAGATCAAGGGCTGTGAGTCATGAACGGTGTTCACTAGAGCAGGATGTGTCGGGCTCCCCGCGCCGGCTATTATTTCAGTGTTTAACTAATTCTTAAACAAATATATAGAGCAAAGTTTTAAACTCACCGTAGTCCTGTAGGTACGGTGTGAGCTCAGTGTCGATGACCTTGTTAGTTTTGTTCGCCGCGTCCACTGTACGCGTGAGGTCATTGAACCAGCCGCGGTATTCTGTTTCGTTGCTCGTGCTCAACGTTATTACCGTGTCTTCGCCTGTTAAAACGAATGGCCACTCATATAACGACTACATTTCGTACATCGATAAATAGTTTCGTAAACTTCCTGATTATTATTTTTCACTACTCTGTGCCCGGGTTTGAAGTGATTCTCTGTAAACAGCTTTAAATGCACTAATATTTAATACTACCGAAGAGATAAAAAGTGTTGCCCTTCTAAGTTTCATGCACAACAATTTGTCATAATATTCACATATGTTTAAACATTTTTCTGTATAGTTTGTTTCTTTCTGTAGCGAGTATCCGCATGATTATATTTTTATTGGGATTACTAAGGTATTTTATTGTAGGCTGTATGTTTGCGGTCGTTTCCAACTGCTAGTAGGTGTCGGAGGTGGCGCGTGGTGGAGGCGAACAGCTTCACGGGGTTCGTTACCTGTGACGGTGAATGTATGCGCCTGGTCTGTTTTCTCAACGACGAGTCCTCTCGCCGCCAGCGCCGAGTGAGCGCGGAAGTGTCCGCTCGCACTCTTGGACGATAGTATCAGGATGTCGCTGAACTGTCCAACATTATAACTCAGTCAGTTAGTTACGCTATGGGGGCTGCCTTGTAACCCGTACTACAGGTTATAAATTCGCAAGTCCCTGTTTATGTATGCTCGTATCTACGTTTGTTAGTCTTTCAAGCGGAAACTACTGAACCGATGTGGATTAAAACGATGCAGTGATGTAGTTTGAACTTCAGAATCACATGAATGAATTTTGTGTGAAGTCACGCGTCACAGACGTCAGATGGCGCTGACAGTCGGTGACTGTCAGAGTGGACGGTAGATGTTCTTTATTAATGAAATACGTGACATAGAATTAAAACGAGACTGTTTAATGTTAAACTATGACCGTTCCTTGCTACATTCCTGTAACCGTTGTCACAGTCTCAGCGAGGTGTTCTTATACGATTATTTTGTTTAATAATTATCACATCCAGGGCCACGAGGTTTCACTCACCAGGAACAGCATTCTCTGCTGAAGTCCTTTGGGAGAATGTTTGTACACACAGCCCAATCTGACGAACTCGCGGTCGGCTACTAGTAGTTTGTCGTAACCTGTAGAAAAATGTATTGTATTTTTAATAAGATACATCTTGTACTATATAAATGTCACGGTTATATCAAGTATATATTATGGTAACGTCTGTCCAGTCTGCACACCTAGCAAGTCTCTCTGTAGTTGACACAGCGTAGCGTGGTTCTCGACGTGTGTGAGCTGGTCGTCCGCCGCGCGACACAGCTGCCGACACAGAGCGAGGGCGTCGCGAGACATACGACACAAGGCCGGGGGCGACACGCGACACAGCTCTGGAACGAGAGGAGACGGTATTAGCTATACACATATACATATATATGGGTGTCCAACTGCATTTACAGCGCTTAGAATTATTGTATATATTTTTACTAATGAGAACTATTAAGAATATTCGTCATCACAATATAAAATTCACTACTGATGTTAGTGAAGCAATTACTACGACTGTCTGTGTATTGAGAATAGTGAATAATGGTTTACATTATTAACAGTCTTTAGTGTTGCGGAAAAAAGAGAAAAATGAGTGAGATGGATGGGTTTGACTGACTTGAAGACGAGGGAACACTCCCGCTGACACAGACACAAACAAATATATGTAAACAATTTCGCCTTAAAACTAAAATGCAACTAGCAATTGGTTAGTTGTTTGTGCTTGTAAGGGAGTCACGTGACCGAGTTCCAACACGAAAGTACCGAGGCTTTTTACTTCCACCAAATGCTTTCACTATCCGCGGAATATTGACGAAATAATCTAACCACAGGTCATTTTGTTAGTGATAATATTATAGCTGATACACATATCCGGGTGCCGCAGTACCGAGACGTCGGTGTCAGTCGCGCGTTGTGTTAGTAGTAGGTGTATAGTTGTTGTCGGACCTTCGGCGAGGTGCTCGTAGTGATGCAACCGGTGCAGCGGCCGCAGCAGCAGACACGCGAGCGGCAGCGGCGAGCCGGCGTCGAAGGCCGCGGCGTGCCGGGAGCCCGCGCCCCCGCGACGCCGGGCGCTCTCCACCAGACCCACCGTGGTCCCCGCGCTCGATATGTACGACTTGTACGCCTGGGGACATTAGTACGACAGCGTCAGAACCAACTTTGTTACGAACAGACATACATACACAGAGAACATTTCTCTTTAGCATGAATCTGTCGAGTAAATTATTTCAAGAAATTTCATACATATTACTATTTAGTTTAATTAATAAGGGAAGTCACTGAGAACCGTTGCTACCGGCTTGTAACACTCACATCACATGTAGTCGTCAAATAGTCGTGCAGCAGTTCGGCAACCGCCTTGTACTCCGGGTCCTCGGCGCCTGGAATATTATTTTACGTAATTGTAAATCTATAATCATTCATCAAACTTTCTGAGCAGCTCTGACCGCCAGCCGTTTCGTTCTAACCTAGACTAAGCTTAATGATACGAGCACGCGATGGACTGTAGCGAGTTTGATGGCGTTTCATAAAATATGGTTTGTGTCGGTGTCGGTGTTAGCGCCGTACGAGCGGTATGAGGTTTGTTACTCCATGTAGTCTACAGTGAGCTCAGACTCAGACCAAGTGTTACCGTTCCGTATCGGTAAGTCTATGGCAGATAAGATCCTGTCGAGATATTCTAATAACGGCCCAGCCGGTAACGCCAGCAGGCCTTCCATATCCGCGTCTGTGAAATTACTGTTAGTTACGTTTCGTTTGCGCGCAGGTCTTCTGCTTTGTATATTCAAACTTTTCTCATAACTTTACTGAGACCGATATGTTAGTGATAGAGGGTGTTCTGGATATTATTTGTATTGTAGAGGGTGTTCTAGGTGGGTCACCTTGTATATGTTCCGGTGCGAGCGCTCGGTCCAGTTTAGCCAGCAGAGCACCCACGGGCAGCGCGAGAGGCTCCAGGGCGAGACACGCGCGGCCCAGAGCACCCGCCTCCGACCCCGAAGACTCCACACGACCCATAGAACTCACACGCTTTGACCACGTCTGAAGACAATACACACATAATGTGTATTTTGATATCCAATCATTATTTGGCATAGAAGCTCGTGTTGTATAATATACATTTTTCAAAGAACTTTTTAAATTATAAAAAAATTGTATATAATGAAATTAGGACGTACTCGATAAGGACACAAGCAAATCGACATGAACATCAATAAAGAGCTAACCTGATCATAACCCTCGACAGTCCACATCCAGTGTGTTCCATATATAGAGCAATGAACATTTCTTATATAATATAGATACGTACCACAGTGACGAGCTCGAGGTCCCTCTTGTATGTCCTCTCAGTCATCAGCAGTTCCTTGGCGACGTAGTACGTCACGTCCGCGCCGTGCTTCTTGCAGGTGTCCGCTGACGTCACAACCCCAGACGATATACTGTTCGTATACAACACATTAATAAATACTATTAATGTCTCGCCAGTTTATATTCGAAGGTATACCTGTTGTTGTTTCTTCTGGACAGAGTGTCCCCGGCGTCACTCTCGCCGCCGCTCAGGACGTCCATGTTGTTAGTTGACGCCGATACAACGTTGACTGCAAAGATAACATCAAGCGGTCGAATTAACAGAACCGTAGCAAATCATAACCAGATAATTTTAACTATTAACTAAATCATCTATTATCTTAACATTAAATAACAGCCTGTATGTTACCTATGTGAAACACATGGAAAATTTGACGAGCATCACTGGAGTCACACAATTTTATAGATATTTGTATGGGCATCATATAACAACAACCAGAAGATTCCTGATATTACAATAGGAATTCTTATTCCATGGCTGATGGCTTTGCTATTTTAGCATCGGGCAAATAATGCAGCCTTAGTAATAGATTACAAGTTTTAATATGTAATTTTTATCATACAGTGTGTCCATAAGTCCTTTTAAATTCAAATTTGGAATTAAATTCAAATAGCGAAGGGTGCGGAGGATTTTATTTTAGTTTTATTTTCCTAACGTACATGATTTGTTTGGCCGTGTGATTGCACCCTATACACCTTGTGTAACCTCAGCATTAAACAACTCCTTCGTGAGCACTCACCGTGTATATTTCCATTAACGGTGTCGCTGTTTCTTTTGTCGTCATCATTGTCCCTGTAGCCGTTCGTGTGAAGTGGAGTCGACGCGTGTAAGGGGGCCGAGGGTAGGGGGGTCTGTGGGGGGGCCGAGGTTATACTGGGTTGCAGGGGGCCCGCAGACTCCGGAGACATACACAGAGACGCTGACGACACCGTGTGCTCGTTGGTCGCATCTAATACACAATACATAACAATAAGACGACGTTCACAGTAAACACAATGGTTACACACTGATGGAAAAACTAAGGCATAAAAGTAAGTTAATATTCGGCGATTCTTTAATAATGCAAAATGTATATGATTCATTTTCATTCAGTCCGAAAGCTCAGAGAAATAGACGTACCAGGAACAGAAGCGAAAAAAAAACCGAAATACTTTAAGAATGCGCGGAAAGTGTTACTTGTATATTTAGATCTCATTTATACCTTATTTTTTTCCATTCATGTACAATACTTTTAAACTATATAAAAAAAAAAATCTTATAAAAAAAAACATCAACGAAATCGAACATCTAAAAATCATGGTTGTGTATTTAAAAAAAATCAATAAGCTTTATAAAAATCGCAATCTGGAATAAAAAATTAAAATAATATCACAAAAATATAAACGTGTTGGCTGAAGAGAATAAACGAAAAGACATGCAAATACAATGTTCGAAAATAAATCGAGTTTAGAAAAAAAAAAATAAACAAATTATAAGCTGAAAAAAAAAAACATTAAATATAAAAAAAATATATATATGGAACAAAATAACAATCGAATGAAACAAAGGTAAATAAGTTCATGCCTATATGATAACACACTTACATATAATCCCGAGAGCGTTGTCTTGTAAGGGTCAAAATCAAACTAAGCCAATAAAAAGACCGATGGAATTAATACCATTTATTGTAATCATCCCGGTACGAGGGCGTCGCCCGGTGCACGCGGACCGGGGACGCCGTACACACACAATTAATATATATATATAAATAAATTCAAAAAATGAAGTAACATTCGATAGTCTCAAAACAATAAAATTATATTATTTATTATGAAATCGTAACATTACAGTCTATCTGATTGTACAATCCGAATCGAAAATCTCAAATCTTAACCTAAGTGTTAATGCCAGTTTATATTGCACAGCGGTCGTCGACCTCTTACAGACTACGAGTGCGCTTAAACATTTAATATATAATTGAACATTTATAAACGATAGTTGTTTTTTAAAAAGTAGACAATTCATAATCGAATAACTGTAACAGATAACGTTTAAATTCAATAGTATATAAGTTGTGAATAGAAATGAAGTAAATAACACTCTCAGTCCGACCACGCTCCAGTGTTCGTAGAGAATAAATAATCGTAATGATAACAAGACAATATAACAATAATAATAACATAGTACGAATCGTAATTTGCGCTCTCAGTCGTTCGGCTTCAAGGCGAGAGATTCTAAGAACGGTCCTCACCCAATAATACTTTTCAATATCTACAATTCCCATACAACACGCGACTACATACGTGACGCCGCTCGGAACTGCTACAGCTACGCCCCGCAGGCCGCGGGGTACGTTCTACATAGACGCTTCACACGGACATATGTAGCTGGGACCTATCTGTTTAAATATTCGTTAACCTATCTAGCAGACAAGCAGTTTTGACAGCCAGCGCCTAGACGACTAGTGCAGTCTCGTACGATACAGAAATTTAAATAAAGAACTTTCCTATATAAACTATAATTTATAATTCAACACTATACATGACGGAGTGCTAACTCGTCGTCAACTTCATCACCAACTTCATCATTGCTTAAAATCATCATCGATGAACTATTTATTATTACAATAACATACGTCGTACAGAACCAACGCCATCCAAAAGATATTATAATAGTGAAAAAAATTGAGCAGATTTGGCACGAACGCATATTGCAAGTCTTATTGTGTATGGTTTGATGTGATGCTTCCGACAAACAATTGAGCAACTGTAATAATTGAAATAAACGATCTCGGATCCCGTCGTACAAATAAATCACAGCCTTTATAAATAATGTGAATTAAATAATATTAAACTTAATATAATAGTAACCGGATGTGGCGGGAAACGACCGGAAAACGGTTTGGCGTTCAGTTTCCTCCAATCAAAACGCAAGTGAGACCGATCTATTATAATAGTATTAAGTTGAATCCAGTGTTATTACGTTATATATCAGTACACAAACTACGTCTAAACCTTAATAAGCTAGTTCAAGGTATAATTTGCTTTAAACTTACACGATAGTGGTTACGATATCAGGGGATTGGCACTATATATTTTACCTAAGTATTAAGTTGAAAATGTAAATATTAATTTAATAGGAATATTAACGCCCAATACTATTATTACAATTAAGTACGAGTAAAAATTAAGATTTAGAAATACTAATTAAAATGTATATTCCGATTTTTCAATAATGATGCGAGAAAGAGAGATTCTAAAGGTCAGATCTATACGAAAACAACTTTTCTGAGAAGTTTCATAGTTGACCTAATCATTGTCGTCGTCGGAACATAGTGGTGGCGGGAGTGTGGATACGTCAAATTTCTGTTCGGGACTGTCGCTGGACGCCTGGGAGTCCACGTAATGACTCGAATAGAAACGCTCGACGTTGTTCAAACTGAAACGTTGATCGAGATTGCGAGAGAAACGATCGTCGGTATCGTCTCTCGGCTCTATATTGTACTGGGGGTAGAATTCCTGAGTTCGAAACATGTCTTCCTCGTACTGTTCTGGGTATGGACTGCCTCTATATTCCTCGTATTCGTCTTTGTCGTGGGGCAAATCTGTATCGGAATAAGCCACGGATTCTCCCCGTTTGAACAAGAAGGTCCCTCCTTTCTTGGGAGCTCTTTTTATAGTATCCACCGGATAGGCGTAGTCATCTGAATCATCTTTATCGCTCGGCTCGGTGTAGTATACGGATCTCGGTTGATGCTGACCGGAAGAGTCTCCGAGGGATTTATCGTATCCCGACTTAGTTCTTTTGAGTGATGACTGTCTGCTACTTTTATTTGAATAAGATGTTCTAGGGGGACTGCCTTCGGGAACAAACGGCGGCTCTTGGGAATCGAGATAGGGATGTCGCAACCGACCGAGTCTATCAAATCTGGGAAATCCCATTTCATCTTCATCAGCAGAAGATCCGAAACCCTGGAACTGTACAGGATTTATGTTGACAGGGAAACTCTGTGGTTCATAAGTAGCGCTCTTATATTTCGGATAACCTGTTTGCTCATCATCCTCGGAGCAACTCACTGTTTCTGGTATGTCATCATTTTTAGAATCGCCCTTTGACATTTCCGACGAACAGGATTCCACTTCAGGAACATAACTGTCAGAACATTCGGAACTCTCCATTCGTCGCAGAGAATCATCAACAGCTAAGTATTTAGCATTTTTGTATTTGTCACTTTCGGAAGAACATTGACTTTTAGTAGAATCCTCTTCTAGTACATCCTGTATCTTATCCTGCTTTTTACGCGCGTTCGTTACAGGTTTTTTACGTCTGAACGTTCTCATTCTTTCTCGTGGATCCCTAATTACATCTAAAGAACTGTCGGTGTCGTTGCCACTGGGTGGACTTTTTAAAGATATATTTCTTACAAGAAGAGATTTTTTGACTGGTGCTTTATGGGGTTGAATAGGAGGTGATTCGGAACTTAAACTACTGGAATAATATGGAGAACATCTGGACAACGGAGTTTTTCCGGACCTTTCTACAGATCTCTTTTCTTGGAATTCTCTATGAACAGACGGTATTTCTGGGACAGTGATAACTGGTAAATCTGAGGACGATAAATAATGTTCATGGAAGGACCAACTTTTTGGTTTACTGCGATATTGCTGCGATGTCTTATATTCTTTTATTTGATTTTTAGACAAAGTTTTATCATCATAGCTTGCATGTTTCGCTAGAGGTTTGTATTCTGATCTCACAAACTGGCTATTTGATTCTTCTCGTAAAATATTTGAAAATTCCTGACTCTGATAACGCTCACTGTGTTTTTCTTCTTGACTATACAGTTGAGATGGTATATCAATATCTATTTCTGACTGAGGTCCGAAGAAGTATTGTTTATAGCCACTATCTTCACTTTGACATCTTGTGGCAGGTTTTATAAACTTATGAGATTCCTCTTCATAACTGTAACTTTTTGGGGGAGCCTTTAAATATCGCTCTTGGGATAAATCGTGAGAAGCAGGGAAACTTTTAAGTCTTTGATCAAATCTCAAAACTCCATTAGTATGTTTTTGTAGACTACTCAAAGAACTCGAACTAGACTTATCTGATTTATCACTGTAACTTATTGATGAAGATTTTTCTGTCTTTGCTGAATATGCAGCAGTTAATCTCAGTACGGGTTCCTTGGTTTTATCGTCAGAAGGCTTGTCATCGGTTTGTATATAAGTTGCTGAGGTTGTCTTATCAGCATCACAGTTTTCTACAGTAGGCGATGATGGCTCTTTAACTACAGTTTTATCAGATTTCGAGTTGTCTTCTTCTAATTGATCCTCTCGTGCAGTGGCAACAAGGGTATGACTTGTACTGGCAGACCAATCAGATATGGATTGAGCAAGTGTAAGTGTGCTATCACTCTTCGTTCCAGAACTACTGTCTATCCCTTTTCTTGAGACCGTAGTTTCAGAACTGCAAAGCTTATCATACTTAATATTTTCAGAACTTTTATCGAGGCTACTACTTTTTGAGCTGGCTTCAATTTTTGAATGTATTTTTGATATTGGTTCTGATTTTTTGCTTGATTGTGATGCAGAATATTTTTTTGCAGATGTTTTATCTGATTTTTCACTTTTTGGTATAGACACAGCTGAAATGCTTTCAGAGGCAGAGAGATTACCATATTGTCGAACAGTGTTTGTACCCGTTGACCACTCGGAAATACTTAAACAAATGGAAGTATCTTCTGAATGTGAGCTATGAGTACACTTTTTTTGAGGCAGGCCAATTTTTACCGTACCATCCAAGTCTGTACCAAAAGAACTAGTTTCTTCTTCGGAATGACTACTATGGCTGCATTTTTTGCAGGGTGCAGAATTTGTAACACTAAGTTTAGTAACAACTTTGACTGTATCCTCAATATTGGTTTGCGATAGTATATCATCAATAGACGTATCCGAATTATTAGAACCAAAAGAAAACTTCTGGGTCCCTATTTGCGACAAACCTTTATCGAAATCTGGTGATAGAGACTTACTGTCTCCACCAAATACGTCGTCTACATACAAATGATCATCATCATATATTGGACTATGGTTAGTTGGAGATTTTTGAGGTTGACTAATTATAACTTTCTCTTCCAAATTGCTTTTTGCGTTGAACGATTTATTTTCCGTTCTAGAACAACAAGTACCGATATCGCCCATCAAACACGTAGCTTTACTAATTGTCCCACCAAGACAAGACTTATTATAATTAGGTACAACACCTTTATTTAAACAGGTAAATTCATCTTTGTTATCCAAAGGTTCAACCATGTAGCTAGATTCATCGTAAGGGATAACTTTAGAACTCTTCTGTGACAGGTCCAAGCTTTGCTCTAAAGATTTTTCTGATTTTGACTCTGGAATATCTTTTTCTAACTCATCGTCATTATTTAGAGTGTCACTATCATCATCCGATCCAAGATGGTCCTTAGAGCTTTCCGATTGTATCGTGACCTTCATAGCTTGTTCTGGTTCATTACTCATGTAATAAATATGAACCTTTTCAACTATTGGTGTGTCCAATGTCGCAGAATTTAAGGAATGAATTTCATCAATGTCGCTAGATCGTTGTCTTAAAACTTCTGGTGTTACCTGTTTGCCTTGAGGAGGCAATTCAGGTAACGGCCAATCTTCGGAATCCTGACTTTCACTAGCTGATGACTGTCTAAATGGGGCCAAAAAGTTACCATCATCTGATTTCAAAGCTGCTTCTCCTGTTTTTTTAGAATCTAAAATTTCATTTCCTTTCTTACTGCTTAATCTATCAGCATCTTTCCGAGATTCAGAATACATATCCTTTATTTTTGTTTGATCTATTGGAATATCTGGCATTTCAGCCGATGTCCTTCTATCTGTATCAGATATATAGGCAACATTCGCGTTGCTTGGAGGATCGGAACTAAGACTTGCTTGATGATCACTAGAATTTAAAGACTCTTCGTTTATACTTTCTGAACGAGAACAAGCTTTAGTAGAGTCTTCGTCGGCACTTGTCTTCTCTGATGCAGTACTACGCTCGGATATACGAGATAAAGTGCGGCCAAAATTTTGACCATAACCTATAACAACATCAGAAGTAGTTGATGAAGTTGCAGGATATAGAAAATTCACAGGAAAATCGTTAAGATCATCCGTAAAATCAGCTTCCGTTGAATCTTTGGAAGTATTTGAAGACAAAGGTGGATTTTTTGAAAACGATTGGAAATCATCGAGTATTCTTTGATTACCATACTCGAAAGCGTCTTTATTGACTGTTAGACTTTCGTAGCCTTCATGATCTTGAGGAATCCAAGCTTCTTCAATACTAGTACTATTTTCACTACCAGAAGCCCCAAAAAATGGTCTCCATGTCGGTTTTAGCTCTTCGCCTCGCCTATAAGCTTCTCCTAAGGATCCTGATGTTGATTCAGTCGTTTCAAAAGATCCCCTGGATTCCACGCTTAATGAACCCCTAGAATCCATACTAGATTTCGAGGAACTTTTTTGCTCATCGAGCCGTCCTTTTCTCCTTGAAGATGAATCATCAACACTAAGAGATCCCTTTGATGGAGTCGTGGTTGTCGTAGTGTCCATGCTCGATTTGGAAGAACTTTTTTGATCAACGTCTTTCAATGCTCTCTTTTTAAGTTTAAGTTCCCTTTCAAATGAAGAAGTAATAACATTACCATCATCATCGAAATCCACTGTCATATTTTGATCTTCTTGTGATATTGTAATGGCTATTTTAGTCTTTTTGACAGTCTTTTGCAAATCATTTTTTAGTTCAGAAGCCTTCGAACCTGCTGATTGGCTAGATTCAGATTCTTCGACAACACACTTTCCTATTTTATCCAAAGCAACTTTTCTTAGATTCGGTTTTGACAATTGCTCAACTGTCTTATCAATACTTTCCGAACTAGAATCTGAATCTGAAGGAGCCTTTTGAGAGTCTACTGGCCCTTGCTTTTCTAAAGTGGGTGTGGGCGATTTTCTGGTACCAAACTTCGACGGACTTCGTGGACTTTCTATACGACCTATTTCATTTACAGGTGAAGGAGATTTAGAATTTGATTTTGAATGCTCGCTAGACAGAGTATGATGAGATAGTAAATGTTCTTCTCCATATTCCATAGCTTGTTTTAATTCTTCGAGACATTCTCGGTCTTTTTTGTTTAATTTTTCTATGTCCTGTGAAATACCTAGGGGTCTAGCAATTGAGCAACTGACACTTGACTCATCATCAATAGAACTACCTTTAATATTAGTACTTGATGGACTTGCGTCCTTCTCAATGCTAGTCCATGATGTAGATTCGGAACTCCGAGAACGCTCAGCACTTAATTTTAACAATTCTCCACGGCGCGACTTTGCGGTCAAAAGTGTTTTGTGTTCATTTTTCTGATCTGTAGGAGAAATGTCATTCGCACTACCAGAGCTACCAGTGTGTTCTCCCGATTCTGACTTATTAAGAGATCTGGAAGTGCTCGAATCAATAAATGGTATATTTTCAATTGTTGGGCTGTTTTCTTGCGGCGGGGTAACTATTATTTTATTCTTATTCTTAAACTTTAATCCAAGATCGGCGGATCTAGCGAACTCTTTTATTTTTACATTATTTTCGGTTTCGTTATCCATAGCGAATTGAGACATTGACTCATTCTTCAAAAATTCAGCTAAACTGGCGGAAGACTCTTCAAATGTACTTTGCGTTTCGAGACCCTTTTTGCTTTTATATGTATCAGAAAGTTGTAAATCCGTATCCATCGTATATTCATCATAATCGACCGTCATACCTGATCCCGTATCATCACTCTTGCCCCTTTTAAACTTCATTGTTTTTTCTCTCTTAGATGTTTGATCTTGATCTGATGAACTATCAGCATCTATAAATGGAAGGGATAGACCTAACATGTTACTTTCATCTGACATTTTTAACTCACTAACTTCCGTTAGGGACTCTTCTTCGCTCGTTAGACGTTTTACTTCTGGTTTTTTATTATCGTCTATACTTCTAAGATCCTGATTGCCTTTTAAGTCATGAAGTTCTGATTGTTTTTGTTTATTATATATTTCTATTTTCCTTCTTTCCAATATTATAGTCTGAGTATCATTTTCAATAATTGTATTTTGAGAACTGGTTATCCACTCAATAGACGAGTCTTCCTCGGTTCTCTCTTTATAGCTATGTGTGGGAGACACATCTTTTGGTTCTAATTCTTGTACTTCCGATTCAACCTCTTCTTTTACAGTGGGATGAACGTCTACAGTTACAACTTCTTGTTTAAAATGTTTATCAGACGTTGGCTCCCTAATACTTGAAGCAGGTGTCACATAGTTCCTGTCTAAGCTTTTTGATTTAATTTTTGCTTCCAAGTGGGGATCAACTTTTCGATCGAGACTTTTAGATTTGCCACTTGGATAAGGTTTCTGATAAACAACTTTACCTTCTATTTGTTGTTTAATTTCTTGTTTCTTTGACAAAGTTTTTGGAGATTTTTGCAAACTCGCCAAGTCATCATCTTCCAATGATTGACTTGTTTTATCTTCCATACTTTTTGTTATTTTATTATTAATTTTGGTAATTTTAGGATCTTCAAAGCTTCTACTGATTTTACCCGCGAGCTTATTATCAAGTTTCTTTGGAGATTTGGCAATAAAGACATGGTCTTCTACCTTACTGTTAATTTTCGTTTCTATAATAATTTTATCTCCTTCGGTTTTAACCAAAATTTTATCCTCCGGTGCTGGGAAAGGAGGCAATGTGTCCTTGACAGGACTAACAAGAGATTTAGTTTGTTTTAATGCTGCTTCAAAAAGCATCTGCTGTTTCTCCTTGCGTTTAGCTATTTCAGTATCACTATCTTCTTGAGATTTAGTTCTTTCTTTTGAGCTGCCGCGCCTTACGTCCATCTTCTCTAAAGATTTCGATTTTTCTTTTGACCCCTTTTTAATTGTCTGATCTAATTCTTGACTTTTGGCTCTAACCATATCTAACGGTGGTACAGTTAAGAAATCTGGTCTCTCTTTAAGGGATGATGGTAGAGACTTTTGAGTTTGCAATGATCTTACTGTGGTAGCGTTTGTATCGAGGGATCCTCCTTTATTAAGCTTGCTAGCTCTTTGTCTGTCTTCTAGTTTCGGCTTCAAAGTTAATTTCTTCTTTTCTTTTCGCTTTATTCGTTCAATGTCAGGAACTATTTGGTCTTCACTCAAATCTGAAAGTTTCCGTATACTTCCTCGTGGAGAGTTCAGTGACGATGTTGGAGATCGTGACGGAGATTTAGACAGTGGTGAACGAGAAATAGGCGATCTGTTCAAAGGAGATCTAGAAGGTGATTTACCTTTCGATAATATTTTAGTTAAGTCATATTGGCGTTTGAAAGAACGAGGTCTTCGCTGAGCTACTAAGTCCTCTAAGAGTTTCATTTCTTCGTTATCTATTAATGCTTTTTTTGAAGGACCAGATTCAGTAGCGTTTTCCTCATCAACTTCTTCGATTTTCTCTATTTCTTTGATAGTACTACCGTTTTTAGAAAGTCTATCATCGAGCAGTGGTTTTTCTTCTAAAATATCTCCCTCTTCATTGATGTCTTCCACTGTATCGTCTTTCGATGAAAATGCATTCATCGGCGGTAATCTATGCAATTGTATCACAGGCGTATCCAGGCTTTTAGCTCTGCGGCTAGCTGTAGGCGAATCTTGGGTAGCTTTTTGCCGTTGTAAGGAAAACACTGACCCTTCCGAAAGATTTAATCTAGCATGAGCAAATAGAATAGGAGTACCTCCAGCTTTTCGCAGCATAGGGGAAATTAATTCATCGCGTAAACTTTTCTTAACATCTAGTTTGGAAAGATCCTTTTTCTCAAATTGATCACTTTTGTCATCAGACTGGGTTCGAAATCCAGTAACCTTTTGTATTTCCATATCAACCAGGAGTTCATCGTCAGATTTTAGAAACTCGGTACTCTCTAGAATGGGTGAAGGAATGTTTTCATTATATTCCCAGGTTGAACTCTCTTTGCTTATCTGTTTTATTTCAGGAGGTTTTGGAATGATATCGTCTTCTGAGCTAGGTATGGATATCGATCTTTCAGATATTCTTCTTAGTTCAGTAGCAGTTCCGGTTACGTTGTCTAAGATTTGAGGGTTGTACTTTGCTTCCAATTCGGCTAGCTTCCGACACTGAGGCGGGGACCCTTCGATTTCAGTGGAACTCATAGTTTGTCCGCGATGCCAAGCTCCGGAAGTAATTTTATCGTACTCGAGCTGTAAAATTGGTTCTAAATCTTTTCTTGACTGCGGAGGAGAAAATTCTAACTTAGGGGCAGCTTCAGTAGTGCCAAACACATCGTCTGAATCAACACTCTCATCGTCCGATGAGAATGATGTTATACGAATTTTATTGTTATTTTTAGTTTTAACTTTACCACTAACGGATTTCTTTCCTGTCCCTCGACGTTTTGGAGGCATTTTTTCGGACTTTGACTTAATATCAGCACGCAGTTTCTCAGCAGCCGTAAGAGGTTTCGGATCTTTGCAAATGGGAGCTTGTTGTATATTACGACCGTTAATGGCAAACTTAATGTCATGACCACATGTATATTGTTTTTCCTGCAACATACTATCGGTTTTTGAACTAGTTGCAGAGTCACTCTCAATCTGACTTAATTTTGAGTTCAAGGTTTCAAGCAACGCAGAATCTAAAGTTTTAGAGATATCTCTTTTCGGACTTGGTAAGTGTTGTAATTTTCCACTTTTATCAATTTCCAAAGTAACTGGATCAACTTTAGACAGATCAATATTTTGTGTAAATAAGAAATCATGGTTTTCAACCTCCAAGAATTTTGGAGCATGATCAGGTTGAATGCTATTTCTGGGCGATTTGGGAGATTTGGGTGATTTTGGGGATTTTGGTGACTTGGGTGATTTTGGTGACTTTGGAGACTTAGGTGATTTGGGGGACTTAGGTGACTTGGGTGATCTCGGTGATTTTGGATGATCGTGATATTTACATCTTGGGTGGGCATTTACAAGATGGCGACCATTTTGAGGTGGCATTGTAATTATATCAGGGGGCGCTCTTTTATCCTCCATTGGAGAAGGAGCAGTACCATTCATAATATGCCTCTTATGTAATACGTAAGGAATATCATAACTGTCTTCAACAGCCGTTTTATTGTCATTAAAACCTGCTTTCATTGCATCAAATTCTTTAAAGTAGTTCTGTGGTAAATCAAATAACGGCCTCACTACCTCAGAATGTCGTACCGGGAGCTCAAAATGCGAACGCTTTGTAGCTATAGGAGGAGCGCTTGGAATTTGACGAAACATGTAATCTTCATCGCTAGATTCAGCGGGAGTTAAATCAATCGATTTTTGATGCATAAGAACATGTCGTCTCGAATTGACACTGCTAAATCGTGGCCTATTAGCCAAACTGTTAGGGTCACTCTTAGTTCGTTCGACGGTAGGGTGAATGTATGGAACCATTGTATCTGCGAGACGGCTGCTAGAGCTGGTGTCCAAAATAAGTTTTGGATTATATTCGTCGAAGTGTGTTTTCGCCATTAATTCTTCTTTCAAATTTTCTTTACGCACGATATGCGTGTGGACTTTTCCACGCATCGATTTGTCGAAATCTGACTGCAGTATTGATGATGTCCCAGATTGCATTGCAGCAACCTTAGCTCTATTTTTGGCATATTCAATACTGTCCATTGCCGGTAAAACTCGAACATTAACATCGGATTCATTCGATGATTCTTTAATAAGATGGGAAGGTGGATTTTCTTTACTTGTCGATCTTGTTAACGATTCAATTTTGTCCTTATCAAAACTGAAAATTGTATCTGAAGAACGACGCCTCTGATAGTTGAGGACTTTAGTCGTTCTGTTATTATCAATTTCTGTTTCTAGACCAGCAATTTTTTCTGGCCATATGTGTGTAGTGCGTGTATGCATATCTTCTTCCTCCGTCGATAACTCTTCAGATTTTTTTATTGGACTAGAATCCGAATATTGCCCGTATTGTTCAAGTTCCACATTTTGTAAACTGGCCGAGTGAATAGGAATAGAGTCTTTATGTTTATTATTGCTGGGAAATGTTGAGTACGGGGTCGGTATGTGATAATAATTAGGGGAAGTTATTAAGTTAGCTATTAAATCCTCATGGGATTTGTCAAACAATGTTTTCTCTCTGTACTCGGGTTTTTCCATTCCGATAAATGTTGGTTGTGTGTCATAATAATCTTTATCAGAATCAGGACTGGATGATGGAGATATCGGCTCAAACGGATCAATATAAGCATTTTGTATACTCGTAACGCTACGCCGTCTTAAGTTAATGTCATCAGGTTCATATAGATTCTTTTTGCAGTCGTAATAATCGGATTTAGAGTCTTGACTCGAGGTTCGCGAACCGGACCTATCAGAACTTTTACTCTTAAGGGTTTCACGAGACTTTTTGCTATCTGTGTGATAAACGCTATCACGAGATTTTTTACTAGACTCAGCGCTACTTTTTGAAAGTTTCGAATCGTAAATATCACTTTTAGACTCCTGGCTCGACGTTCGGGAGCCCAGGGCACGTTTAATCTCTTTGTAAAAGTTACCATCCGAACGAACCGATAATTTTTCACGCGGAAGAATTCGCGGGTCGTCAATAAGAAACGGATCTAAAGGCAGATCATTGTCACTCTTATATTTAAGATCGGAAATGTTAAGATCCGCATCGGCATCGTCAGGCTCCGAGAGGTGCGACAGCGAACGGTCATCGTCGGAGGGCAGATCGTTGCCCGAGTCCAGCGAGCATGAGCGCGTGCGTACCACCGACTGTGAACATGAGCGTACGCGCACGTAACGACGCCGCTCCGACTCGTCGTCCGAGCGCTCCACCAGCTCGTAGCTGTCGTGAGACAAGTCGTCCTGCGACTGACCGCGAGCGAAAGGCGGCCCGTCGAGACGCTGTTCGCCCGCGGCACCCGGAAAGCTGGACGAGTAAGCGCGTCCGAGAGTGTCCCGGCGAGCGTCCGCCGACCCGGACACGCCCAGAACGAAAGCGAGCGTTCGCGCATCGTCGTAGCGAGTAACGGGCGAGTCGACTCGTCGTCCCACCGGACAGTAGGAGTCGAGGTCGGCCACCATACTGCGGGTGTCCGGAGCACGGCGCTTGCAGCGACCGGCGTCGTCGAAGCTGTAGTCGCGAAGGTTGCGGCACGAAGCGCTGCGACCCCACAGCGGGCGCCGCGGCGGAGGAGGCTCGTCTGCCTCCAGTACCAAGGATGCGGCGGAGCGCGACGAGCGCGTCGACGGACATGCCGAGTATATGTTCGTTTGCGAGAGCTCGAACTCGAGCCGCTCGGTCGACTCGAAGTTGTGGTAGACGCTAGGGGGCGGGGAGGCGGCGGCGCTGCGCGTGGCAGTGCGTGTGTGGGTGTGGGTGTGAATGTGCGTGTGCGTGTGTGTGTGCGTGCGCGCAGCGTCCGTCTGACCTGGCGAGGGGCGCGGCCCACGAGGCGGTGGAGTGGGTGCGCGCGCGCGACCACCTTCCTCCGCATCCGCCATCCAGGTACTCTCCGGGGATGTCTGATGGTAGAAAAACAGAGATGTTGATATATAAATACAATTCCACATTCGCTTCGTTTATATTAATCAAAAGCTGTAGTGAACTTAGTGCTCTTACCAACGGCGTCGTCGTCTGATGAGGCGGAAGCGAATCCTCCATAGGAAGATGATTGACCTCTGCATGGGTCACTACTTCTGGACCCGCCTATCACATTAAATTCGTATTAAGAAATTTTATAAACTCAAATATATTAAGCAAAAAGTGCAAAATTATGATGCATGAAGTGAGCAAGATGTGCAAAAAAAATTTTTTTTGCCAATGTATAAACTTAAATCGAAAAAAAAATAAATTCTGACCTCATTGATTTTTTTAGCCTATTAACTAATGTTTCTGGCTCGACTTTTCTTTCTATTTTATTTAGAAAACAAGAAAAGTCAATACAAAAACGATATTATTCTTAAAAAAAAACACCAATTTTTTAGTAGTAAAGATGACAATTATTCTAGTTTAAAAAATTATGATACTATTCATGTCCATAATGTACTGATGACAACAACGAGACGGATGTTAGCGGTGAACTAGACGGTATTAAGACTAGAACACATAATAAATTGTGATTAAAGCCCTTACGATTTGATTGCAGTACAGTTTTGTTAGCTGAAAACAAACAAAAAAAATTTTCTAGTAAACTAACATACTTCACTAACTACGAGCTAGACGAAACTTTAACTGTAAGGTGTGTTATGTTCGTACAGACGTTACGGCCATCAGGTCTAGGACCCGTGTTTCACTAAACTGGTATTAACTGTGACGGCTACCATGCAGTTAGATGTTAACTATATGTCGTATTACAGTATACTGGACTATATCTTTAACATCGGACGAAAATGAGCTACTTATTGACCTGGTTTTTTTTAAATAATTATATCAGCAAGAGAAAATTAATTTGAATAACTATTTGAGTATGTGGAAGCTTGAAGCTTGCTTTTGTATCCAAGCGTTTAGACATACACGAACGTTTTTGTGTATGTCGGATATGCGTATATGTAATCATTTGCAGATATGTACATAAATGTATGGTGTGTAACGTACTTTGTCCCTCGTGGAGGTGAAGGCGGTAACTGGTGGGTGTGGGCGAACGCTGGCGCGGCGCGCCGCCACACGAGCCTCCTCCGCCGAGTAGCCCTTCATCATCAGAGAGGCCTCCAGGTAGTGAGGTTGTTTGTCCCACTCCAGGGAAATCGCTAGAACATCATTCATCGTCGAAATCGATCGCGTAAAAAAAAAATAACACATGACCGACAATTCTCTCTCCCGGCCCACAGAGATGGCCCACTTGAAACACAGGAACGATCGAGTCGTATACATTAGAATGCGATGCAAATATTAAAGAATACAATAGATATAGATATACAGTGACAGTGAGACGACACCGCTCGGACTCCGGGGGGGGTCGTCGCGGGCCGTCGTGAGGCGGGCACGTACCGTCCGAGCCGGGCGGCAGCGGCAGCAGCGGGTGGGCGGAGAGCGCGGCGGCGAGCGGCGCGGGCGTGGCCGGCCCCGAGCCCGAGCCGGCCGCCGAGCGCGCGCGGAACGACCCCGACCTGCCCGGACAGAGGATGGTCACCACCGGCTCGGGGAGGGGAGGGACCCTGACCGTATCCTACGCGAGCGTGGCGCTGTATCTGGAGACCGGACGGTATCTCTCGCCGTGCGACTTTATATAGAGCATCCCGAATAATATCGAACGGACGTACCATCCTCCGACCGATACAATGTCGTAAGACTACGATTTATCGAGTTTTGGAAGAAGCGAAAGTCTCAACGTATACAGCGCATGCTCGAGTATGCTAATCACCATCCACGATACAAAACCATTGGAAGCCTCCCGCTACCGGAGACTCGTCATGCAATCCCGGTTATCTGAAGTTAGGGAGGTCATTGCCCTCCACGATCAGGCTCGTCCCCAGCCCCATGCCAAGTGCCAACTCACCGTTATTATGTAGATCTTAGATTACATTTTATATGATCACCTAAAGCGCAATTACCTTCTAAAGTTACTTGTCGGATACCTTATACAGGGGCTGTTACTAACATATTGTTCCCGACAAAAACATGCATAAGTAGCTTTCACTTATATATTCGATTAAAATTTTGATAGTTTACTATATTTTCAATTTGATCGTTTTAATAGTATAGCAGCGGATGTGAAAATTATATCACCAGTAATACGTTATAAAAATATTGTATCAGAAATATCATAAGCCACTATCGCGTTAATCGAATCACTCGACAAAGTATACGTTCCTTGAACCCCTATATCTACCTCACTACGTCTAGATGTGTACAGAAGCAGTCTTTATCAACGGTACATTAAGCCTATTATCGCATGCACTATACCAGCCCCGGCTGAATCTAAATACCTTTGGAATGTTTGCCGCTTCACGTAGTTATCCCTTACGAATTCCACTATTTGCTTCTGTGTTTTACCGCTGTACCTGTAATGTACAAGTAGGAAATTAAATACAACTTCGTCCTTCCTCAAGGTCTTACAGATGCTGTACAACTTTTGTTGTGTTGAACATTTGAGTCGACTACATAGCAGATTGTATAATTTGTGTCATAAGGTACAACAAAATATTTATCTATCCAGATCACGTGTTCCCAAAATTCTTTGTCTACTGCCCACTTTGAGAATAAATTATTTTTAAAGCTCCCATTTTTTTCTCCTACTTAAAAACCGCTATAACTTATCGGAGCTAAGTATAATTACAAATCAATCCTTAGAGCTGTACACAATGCCTCCATTTTTTTTCTAGGTTTCTTATCGGCCTCCTCTAGGCCTGTAGCATCCACAAGGGGGCGTTGTCGCCCACTTTGGGAAAGACTGATCTAGATGATCTTATGCCGTGACATTGATAAGTAAAAGCGTGACTCATTACCTAAAAGACGATCCTCTTGACATGACGCGCGTCTTGTGTCGCGGAAGCCGCGGTACGCTGGTACATCTGAAGAAGCCGTGGTTCTCTACGCATTTCTTCCAAAAATTCTTACACTCGTTTCGACTCTCGAAGAAAAATTCCACCACGTCTCGGAAGTAGCCCTGACGAAATATATAATAAATGTATCTTTTCAAAAATAGTATTTTTTTAGAGTTTGTGACTTAGATTCGAACCTAATTTTAGAGTTACAGGAATGAATCGATATTTATGTAGCAAAGAAATATCAGACATTTAAAGTTATGGCATTTCCAGTTGGATGAATGCCTTATTTTATAGCCCTCAAGTATAGGCGAGGAATAAACACCACACTCACATATCCCTCGGGATGCAGCTTAATGAGGAACCTCTTCCGCTTGAAGGATATCTTCCGGATCTTGGCCCAGCTGAAGGTGTTGATGCGCGTACAGTGTTGAAACACGGCGATGCCCATGTGAGCCACCGCCAGGTTCAACGGCACGCCCTCGTGATCCTTCGCTGAGTGCATCTTTATACCTGACAAAGTGTTTAGACCAGTTCGATACAAATAAAATTATCAGTTCGATAGGACGTTTTAATACTGGTTATTCTACAGAACGATCTCCTACAGCAAATTCTATTAATTAATTCTATTTCAAAGTTCTTTGTATGCAAATTATTATGAATAACATTTTTCCTTATTTGCCCGTGAACTATCTGTGTTTCAGTGCCTTAATGTGTTATGAACGAGGGATATCTGTTATTAACCAGTCTCCGTACTGTGTTATATCCTCTGAATCTACTCACCGTACAATTCGCACCTGCGCGCTGTCTCTAACAGATTTAAATCAGCCTCCGCCGGACTCTGACCGCTGTAACAAAAACGACAATATCACATTACATTCGTACAATTAATATATCAAAAATAATAAAGTTTTCTTAGGATATTTCTAATATAAGATTTTTGTCAGAGCTAGTTTTGGATTCATCATCATCGTCATCATATCTATCGGAGCCCGCTGCTGAGCAAAGGCCTCTTCTCACATGGAGAAAGTTAGCGCATTAATCACCACGCTTGCTCAAGACGGTTTGGCGATTTCAATCTTATAATTTGAAATTATAAGACCAGGTTTCCTCACGATGTTTTCCTTCACCGTCCGTCAGTGGCGTCTTAATACTCATAGAAAGTACATATGATTCGGAAAGATCACATTGGTACTTTCCAGGTTTCGAACCCGCGTCCTCACGTATGAGAGGCGGACCTTTAACCGCCAGGCCATCCACGACATTTTGGGTACATTGAAAATAAAAAAAATGCCACAGAAAAACTATGTCATTACTTTATCTAACAATAAGAAACGGCATTCGCGTAGTTACAAACGTCATTTCTAAAGGAATACTTCCGAAACATAGTGAGTCTAATATAGAAGTTCTTTTTACTCCGATATACATGAGACTAATTATGTGCCTGTCTGGCATTTTTTTCTTATAGATTGCTAACTCTCAAAAAAATATATATATATATTTTTATATATGTAGTTAAATTATATGCATACAATACAATATCACTAATTATACTATATATATATATATATATATTCCGACGAAGCCTTACATATGTTTCTTATGATTCTCCATGATTCTCCTCTCCGAGTCTGCGTCCTGTCCGGGGAAGAACTTGTACCCGCTGAGGTACGTGTGGTCAGGGTAGTCTTCCGGGACAAAATCTCCGCACTCCGCTGTTATAAGACGGAACAATTAAATGAGCATTTAAGAAGTTCTGCCTTGGAATATAAATTCAATTGTACAAAACCAAACTAGAATTATATTTGATGTCATTTATTCAAGAACGCAATTTTCTCGCAAAACAAATTTATAATAAGTAGTACAGCGTGGTCTTTTTACTCGGCTTTTGTAAGCTACGGTGCTATAGCAATCATCTGAACGCTATTTTACAAGTTGCAGATACAAACTCTTCTCGAGTCAACGAATTTTTAATTACATGTTTTCTATCAACACCAATTGAATGTCAGAAACAAAAACTATTATGGCTTTTAACGACCGAGCTTACATAGTACTCTATTAATCGCCGAACGGTCAATACTCGACCTCAATTAATTATTTCAAGTTCAACAGTAGAATAGAAACAGTCTCATATTTAGTGACAATCCTACACACATTGAGCAATCTTCGCGGATAGATATACGTGTGTCGAGGTTAAAGTCATTTGTGAATAGTTCGATATACTTCTAATATATATAATAGAAATAAATTTGGTCTTTGCACTTATTCTCTATATAAAGTATACTATAATTCTTCTCCATATAAATTTCTCTGTATAAAGACATTAACACAGTTTAAATTACCATATGTATTATATGTTAACATAAATGTATTTTGTACGTAACTTGATCCATTCATTGTGTGGGCTCGTCATTCCTGAATAATATAGAAGCTATTCATATCAAAGCGTCTGTAACAGGCGTGCGAATATTTAAGACACGAGAGCCTCTTACAATGTTTGTATTAACACAAATATTTTTAATTACTTGGTTAATATGTTTATACAGCCATGAAAATATTAAGAGACTAAAAAGATTCTATATTTTAAGCGATTTACCAGGAAGCGAGCCAACGAATTTCAGTGAGTCGTACAGCTCAGTTAGAAATGGTAGTTATGGGACTTAAAAAAACATATTTAAATAAAACAGGCAACTAATTCAACCCATGAGACAGCTAAATAAAATATTTTTTTGGTTTAAGTGGAAGTTCGTACGGCGAAAAAAAATATAGGAGAAAATTAAAAAAAAAACTCTCTCACGATATTTATTAAGACTTTTTTTCTTGAAAGTCCAGGTCAGAATTCTTACAAACTCATTTTAATCTGATACAAGCATTTTCATGCACGACATATTTTCACAATTTGCTTAAAATGTTGATTTTCTTTTGGCCCTCATGTTTTTTTATCAGTGTATAAGCTATACCTAATCTAACTGACAGACTGACAACATCCTGACACTGATAAAAGTGACTCATTCGACGATCCTTTTTTATTATATTAGAACCTCTTTGTATCTGTTTTTGGCTATGTTTTTTTTTTATTATTTACTAGTTGACATTACGAACATCAGATTTAATAATTCTCAAACTATCAATTAACATATCAAACAGAATTGAAAATTAAATTACCGGTTATACGCGGCCCAGTTCGCCATAACTTAATATATGTATATATATGTTAAGTTGGTTTGGTTTGTGTATGCTTCAAAAACTCAAAATGTTCTGCACAGATTCAGCTGAAATTTTAACACAATATACAAAACGCTTCAAGGATTGTTTTTATCTCTCTTTCACGATACTAAAATACCCCTAGGTGCGCCAATAAACAGCCAAAACTCTGCAAGGGCACACGACTCGCAGTTGAAAAATTTATGAACAATATAGTGGAAGCAACGATTTTAACGGGACCTTTCAAAGGTGAAGATGTTCTCATTCCTCGACTTGCCAACCGATACACAATTTCAATTTAATAGATTGCAATTCCCAATTCGATTGGCGTCCGCAGTCACAAATAACAAAGCTCAAGGTCAACCCTTACAAGCCTGTGGTCTAGATATGGATGTAGATTGCTTTTCAAATGAACAATTGTGTTGCGTGTTCCCGCGTTGAAAACCAGATAGCCTCTACATGTACACAAACAATGGGAAAACAAAAAATATTGTATACCCACAAGTATTGAATTTAAACTTCAATAAAACATATGCTGTCTTTTGTTGTTCACAGCGAAGCGTGGCAGGGCGCAACTAGTTTATTTATAATTTTGTACACCTCTGCACAATTATTGTGAATTCATTATGATGGTATACCTTAAGGAGAAATCAAAACTATGTCACAGACGTTTCCATGCATTTTCAATCTCGGAAGATAGACCCCCCTTAATGGGGGATAACGAACTTCGAAAATAGTCCTCCCAATCTCATTTCGATAACAAATTAAATGACTGCTTAAATTTATTCCGATGATTACATAAAATTACTGATTTTAAAACCAAAGCAACACTTAACGGTCGTTTACTTATAACCATATCGTCAAGCTCTTGAACCGAGTCGTTAGTTAAGGTATCGGAAACAATGGCCGTTTTACGTCAATACATATCACACGTCAGGAAGTACTTTTGAACGTGTGTATTTCACTTTACTCGTCAAGACAATAAAATTGAGTAAACTTAAGTTTTCGTTGTGAAACTAGGTGGATGGTTTCTAGTTTTTCATACATTAATCTACGAACGCGATATTATTAGCGGAAATGTATGAAAGACAAACTGGTACATGAATGTTCTTAGCCTGTTCTTGGTAAGGACGCTTTGATACATATTTAATTACTTAATTTTTAATTACGTAATCTCGAATATTACAAATATATAATTTGTGGATAATTTGACAACCAAATAAATTTTAGATAGAATTATGACGCTATTAAATTTAAATCGGTATTCAAATTCAAAAATAGAGAGAGGTAGATAGAGAGAGAGAGAGAGATATGAATCCGAATTTCTCTTGGCACGTCATCACCCATGAGCGACTGGACCTATTTCACTAACTTTGGTTTTGTTGTTCGTTATGGTCAGAAGAGGATTCTTATGAACGAAAAATATAGGAAAATGGCGCAGAAAATATAGAATTTAAGATAAACTAAAAGAAACGTTAAAAAATTACCAACCTTGTACTATGTAACTGGCCATGAGCGCGGCGGTGTTCTCATTACACTGTATGCACCCCAGCATCAGGTCACGTTTCACTTGGAGACAGAACAGGTATCTGGTGAACTCCTCCTCGAGCCGCGCCGGGTCTGGGGTGTAAAACTTGACGCAGAAGCGGAGGGTCGGCTCCAGCATCGACAGGCCGACCTGACGGCACATCGGCTTCTCCACATCCAGCCAGTACTTGGAATATTACAACACTTGTTATGTAAGATCAACCACCTGTTATGATACGGTATGTTACGATACTTGTTAGGTTAGGTTGCACCACTAGTTAGGTTAGATTGCACCAATTGTTAGGTTAGATTTCATTACTTGCTAGGTTAGGTTGCACGACTTTTTAGGACTTCGATGCCTTGATACAAGCTTTATGTATTTGAACTTGTACTTAATGTAGCCAAGTTTGTACTCGTGAAAGGATGGGCTGATACTCATTTAATATCACATTTATAATATTCTTTACGACCTCACTTATATTAAGTTCCAACACCGAATCCCAATATTTTTGTCACTTGTATAATTTCCCTCTATTTTCAAATTTTGTATACTTTTGTGTTGTTTTTTATGTTGGCTAAATTAATAAACATTAATTATTAGCATTGTACTAGGGTTCCCCAACAGACGCAGCGAAGCCCCCCGAGTAAATGATTATTCTTCCTTATTTTTCAATTAAGGTAGTCTTAGAATTAATAAATGGTTTTAGTTTAAATACATTTACTCACTAACAGACCGCCTTCATCGAAGTCGGTATAAGCAGATTTCTATTTTAATATCACATACTCGCCGAGAGTAACGAATATCAATCGATATTTTACTTCCAGCGATTTCTCATATACCCATATTATTAGTTTACGAAGTCGACCGTCACACAGTTCTCATTCAACTGCTACATATTATCCAATTACCTTTATCCCGTTAGCATCTTGATATTCAAGCCCGAAGTAATCAGCCTCCAACAAATGAAGTTGCCTGCAGACTTGATCGAACAGAACTTTACCGTGTGCCTTTGACTGAAACAAGAAATTATAATTATACGACTTATGGGATTATTCCTAACGAAACAACGGAATTATTAGGGATTCTTAAAGCGAAATTATTTAAGGTTTTTAACGTCCTAAAATATGAAGTAAAATAGTTTATTTTTGAAGTTTGTCGTACATTTTTGCATCCCAAAACAAAAGCACAAACATTTCATTGTAATATATTATTGGTTGTTCCTCATTTTGTAAAATTTATAGGTTTTTCATCAGTTGTCATATGACGGTAACGACGATGCATGTGAATGAAAAATTTAAAACTGTCTTTGGTTTGTGTATTCGAACTTGTTGATAGAATAATAAACGTCAATTTTTTCCTCTATATTCCATTCTGTATCCGAGCTTTGTTCCTACGCTACAATACGTCGTATTGTATATAGAATCGAGTGGCCTCTCATACTGAGACTACGACTTAATTAAATAAGTTTCATAACAGTATCTTATTTTACATAAAACTTTTCTCAGTTCAATTCATAAATATTCATAGCATATGTAATATATGAGTAAAATTGTTTTGAGAAAATACAGGAAAATATATATATGTTGTCATTATATCAATTGGAGCAAATTAATTTAAGATTCTTTTACGAAGATTAAAAAAAAAGAGTAGGTACAACGACTACAGTAAACTTTTTATGGATAGAAAAACTTATAGGTACTATTAAATAACGAAGATGGCAATTTTAATCAACAAGAAAAGCGTAATAAGATCTAAGACTTTCGCGAGTTTAATTCATTTAAATGAAACAAATATATTTCGGATATACTAAAATTTAAAATAATAATTTTTTTAAATAATAAAATACGCGTAGTATATCCGAAATATATTAGTTTCATTTAAACAAGAAAAGCGGTTTAAATTCCGTGCATTTACTACAGTTATATATAATTCAGTTGATTTAATAATTTCAATTTATATTAAAAACTATTTATTAAAATCAAATCGTTATATAAATAACAGATACATTGAAATTTTAAACGATTTACTACTAATATCATGTTTTAGAACAAATTAAATAACGGACAGGAAAATTTTCACGGATCACTTTATATGAAACAAACAAGAAACTGGGATTTTTTTTTTTTAATTCTATGGTAAATTATATGTTATTCCCAATAATAAATAGCAACTTCCAAATCAATTGAAAAGTCATCAAGACAAGAATTATTTGAATGTTAAATCTTGTCTGCGTGCTAATCAGGAATCCAATCTCATAGTATCCGATCTGAACATTGCGCTTACCCCAAGTTTACAACGTCACACTACATACGGAGCGTGAAGAGTTATTCATAAATAAAATCTCAACACACAGTATTAAATCAGGGTACTGAATGAATAACTCGATACGTTACGTACGCAGTGTAACGATCCAGACCTGTCTTAAGCATAGAGTTCACGGACGAACTAACGAGAAACGTGGACTACAATCATATGTATGAGACGATCGACCAAATAACCGGCGGAGCGTTCAATGAGACCCTGGGGGACGGAGTATAAATAAAATGGTTGAAGGTGAACCGTTAATATGCATCCGCTGATAACGGATCGTGGACGACACTATAATACGATAATGCTGGATCCAGTTTAAGTTAAACTATGTATTGTATTTGACTAGCGTATAGTTTGGATTTAGAACGTTCCAACTGAGATCAAAATTTACACATTTACACGTACATACATATCTTTTTGGAGAGTTCTATTTCATTATACATTTCCAAGTTTTTTCGACGTTAAATTACTCTTCACACATTTGTTTTAATAAACAATTCCTCTAGGGAAGACCCGGCTTTTATGAGTCAAAGTTGGGAACGAAAATTTGTTATCTGTTTTTAAAAATTATATTATGATAAAGCAAGTTTTCCTACTGAGTAGACTTATAAGTTTGACAAAAAATTTATAAGAATTGAATAGACAAAATTGCGAATATCGTAAAGTATCGAAAATTCTTGCAACTAAAATGGAGCACATACGATTCTTTTCATTAAATACGCTTCATGCAAGACATTACTGAAATGATTTACAAAACTATAGCAATGTATCCTATACATTTGAATAGAACAGACGAGTTATGGTCATAACGTCTTAAAAGCTTCTTAAATTATAATTGTATGAAGCCATAGACAACGACAAAGTTTTTGATGACACTCAGTTAGACGCTTAGTTGCTATCAAAGCTCAAATAACTGAGTAAACTTAGCAATTAGGGCAACCCGTTTTTATTTTAACCCCGAGCTATTTACGGCGTGGAGGCTTCACTTTGACGTCAAAAAAGGTGAGACATGCCAGCAGCACTTAAATAGATTTTTATCTCCGTCTCGCAACCCTCGACTTGGAAAAAAAATAAAGACATCATGTCCTTTATAAGCTATTTAAATATATAATGTTTTTTAAATGGTACATCGACCAATTATACTCACTATGGGTTAACGCTAACACAAAACAATAATATTCGCCTAATATCGAAATCTCTACTTTTTTTCAGTTTTATTGAGTCAATGTGAACTGACATTCGTCTAAAGATATGACACAGCGTAAAATACAATATACCATGTCTTAAAATATGTCAGGCTGAGAATTTAAGAGTTGGCCAAATAATGTTGGAGAGGGGTACACAATGGAACCGTTGGGGCAATCAAGACTGCCGGCTAAGCCTCTCCCTGATAAGTGCTGGCTCGTCGCCAGCTCCCAGATATAAGACTCTGCTCACACGCTCGATTAATTCATATATATGACAAAATCTTATATATCAATTAGTACTAAGAAAAGCTTTAATACAATAAACTCCGATTATGAAGTTATGAAGCAAATATCATTAAAATACTATAACTATTTAAAAAAGTTATATTTACATCATGGTTATCGCAAAGGCTGACGTGACGCTAAAACTAACAACTTTTTTTGTTTTTATATAAGGTTATTTCACAAAGCTAAACGAGAACAGACTATCAATAATCCCAAACAGAGTTAAAAACATTACCAACTTTAAAGCCTAAAGTTTATCCGACTGCCACCATATAAAGTAAGCCTTACGGTCAACGACACGTTACACGGTCATCCAATCAAGCTGTTCGAGCATTATCTCGGCACGTTACTGGGGGTTCATCGATTTTAGCCAAAAATATAGTTAGCAGTTTGACAAGTATTTATGACTCGATTAAAGTGACGCTATACGGAAGTCTCTTTTATGGACATGTCATATTCGAATTACGTTGTACAATTTTGTTGATGGAGATTTTTACTCGCTCGCGTGTAATTTTCGTTTCATTCATGCGATGCCTTACAATGCTTTCCCATCACAATTTTCAGGTCCACGTTGCCAACGACACCGCGACCCAAATACACCGCTGCACTGCGGTACCTAACCGTTTGGTAACGTACCTCCTTGCCAAATATTTATACCCAAGTGGAATCCGTTTTTGCAAGGCTCGGTTTAAACCATCCGCATGTGCTGCTACGGAATCGAACGATGTAGTTTCGGACGCAGTGTGAAAAGATTTTCCAATCAACTGATATTATAATGGTTTTTTTTTATTCAAATTTGCGAAGCGTATTCCACGGTACGGAAGGCTTTTGTTATCAAACGATAATAAATATAAGATAATATGTATTATGTACTAACTTATATGTACTATTAAAAAATATATACGCTTTGGTATAAAATATCATCCGAATTGGTTCTGTTTCATTAAACGTATTTTATATTTGATGAAAAGAATTTCTTCGATCAGACCTTTCTTAGGATCTTTAATTTATAAAGGTCGAGTAGAGAACAAACTATTATGAGAGAAATTACATCAAAAAAGGTCACATATAATATAGTTTTAATTTTATCTGTCTTTAGTTATTCGAATAATTGTACATATACGTGCCGAAAGTGGCATGAGTCCTCTCAAACACGTAATATATGTATATAGGACACGATTTAAGGCTCCATTCACCCTTTGTGGTCTTAAAAGCGTCATTGTGGCTCATGTGTTATGTTCGTGTGTGTTTGTGTGTGTGTGTGTTATGTGCGTACGGTTTAGGTGTGTGTAAGACTACAACTAGAAAACCTCTAGAGAAATTTTGATTATAAGGCTTAACTTTCACACGGCTCATAAGGAGCGTCTAGAAATATTTGTACGTGACACTGTTTAAACATTTAAAATATGATAAAAATATTATGAAACACCCAAAAAACTAGTATATATATATATATATATATATATATATATATATATATATATATATATATATATATATATAATTAAAGTATATAACAAGGTTAAAACGTGTTAAGTATTGGAGTGGTTGAGATGTTTTCAAGTCGGCGAGTAACAACCGCTCTCATCTTTCTAATGGACTCGGAGACGAGCTCTCGAATCGAGATGACTGAGGCTATTTTTGCTTTAAACAGCACCGGATTTCAATCAATAGGACCAATCGTGCTGACGCTTAGGGATATTAAATAGATTCCAAGACTTTACGACCTCGGATACTCTAGCTGGGTATTAAATGTGAAACAGTCAGACATCCCTTTGCGGATATAAAGTGAAAATATATTATATTATATTTTTATGTTTTTACGCGATATATAGTGAAAAATGCTGATTTTATGCCAGACTTTGTATACTATATAATTGTCTGTAAATAAAATACGATAACGAATAAAATACTTATAATAAAATACGATTTTAATTTAAAAAAATTGCTTTTTATTAGTGTCGTGTTAATTTTAACACATTGTTGTTGTGAAATACTAATAAGTTTTAACATGAAATAATCAGAGACAAACGAACAGTTTGAAAAGCTAAGGAATTTTTTACGAGAAATATGGAGACGATTGAGTGAATTAGAGCGTTCTCGTCTCGTCCGCCTGTGATCACGGTTGCTAAAAAGTAACCGAAACGTCGGGAGTATGTAGTTTTAACAAAAATAAAGCACGCGTAATATGTCCGAATAATATTAGTTTCATTTAGAATATTTGGTATAAATAATATTAATATTAAAAAGTTTCTGAATTTAAAGAAACACAAGTTGCGTTTTATAATTGAAGTATTTTAAGAAATGTAGATTGAGACTACGAGGTATTTAACTTCGAGAAATACGAATGAGACTGAGAGGTTAGTTGTAAAACCTGCGTCGAACACTGTACAAAAAGAACAGACCTTTACTAATAGCGAACTTTGTAATTAGATTACATTACGCCAATTTCAAATATCACCTAGATAGATTTAACTGTCTTTAAAAATCATATCTAGGAAAACTAACAAGATGCAAACGATATTAAGATAAAAATATTCATTCTTATAACACTCATAATATATATAACGGCTATATAAAAATTTCCTCGTATTCCTCACAAAGATTATAAACACGAAAATTGACACTTTAATTGTTTTAAATCAGAATAATTCCCTTTTAAAAGCATTAGCAAAGTTAGTGTTGTCCTATGACTAACTTGTTTTTAGTGTTCACAATTTAAGCCGTTAAGTGGAACGCTTTATGTATAGAAAAAAATGTCATATCCTAATTAGTAAATCTATCGATGTGACCCAAAGATAGACCAGTAATTACAACGCTCGTAAAATAAATTTGTTTCTCAATTAGGTACGTACTAGTTAAGTATAAATAGTTCGCTGTATTTCACTTCTAAAAATCTGTTCCTATTTGAATTACATTTCTCACGTTGGTAGATAGGACTTTGGAAATTCATAGTTTTCTAGTTAATCCATTCTAGATCGACTAAAACCCATTCTAAAACTATTATTTGTGAGGTCGCATGTATGCATAAATGTTATACTGTTCGTGACAGTAAAACCGCTGCATGGATTGCTCAAACATAAAAATCTAAAACATATGTATAGACTCATAACCGGACTTCAAAATCCTGCTAATATTATAAATGCGAAAGTTTGTTAGGATATATATATGTATGTATGTATGTATGTATGTATGTTTGTAACTTTTTCACACATACACCACTAAACAGATTTTGATGAAGATTAACGGTAATGTAGCTTAGACATCAGAATAAGACATGCGCTATAATTCATCACTTAATCACGAGTAGCTTCCGGGGGAGCGCATCGTAGCAATAAGTCACATGCAACATAGGTTTCTCTGCGGGTTTGTTGCCATTTTTATCGTATTACCCACTATACATTTCTACACGAGCCTAATTCCGAATTCAGCGCGGACGAATCCGTAGGCAAAAATATATATGTACGTCCTAGGTACAGTGGACTTAATAATTGTTATGTCTAGTATTGCAGTTTATATACTACAAAATTTGATAATATTTCTTATTTTAATAAATACAATGCTAATAAAGTTAAATTTGGGGACTTGCCCGGTATCGAATAGCAAAATTAAGTGTTCCAAAAAACAAAAAAGTATTTACTGCGTTATATTTACTAGCTCTTGTCCGATTTAGCTCACGTAGAATTACAAGAAAGTAGTGAATTCTGATCACATTAAGGATTTGTCTAACAAACCTCACTCTATTATCAGTGAGTGGAACTTTAAAACATTAGATTAAGGTGCTTCAACGTACATAGGTACTATATTTTTAAAGAAATAAAGTAAATAATTTTTCATTTATACTCCTTCCGTGTCAATCGTACCGTGAAATTAATTGATCAGCGTTCCTCAATTTATTAATCAAAAAAAAATTCGAATCGGACGACCAGTTCTAGTATTTAAGCTAACTGGGTTTTTTAAGCGACACAATAATTTGTTATACTTTAACAACAATAATATACAGTTTTAGAAAAGTATGGAAAAGGACCTATATTGTTTATTTATATTATTATTAAATTCCATATAAAAATAACAATATTATACTACCCTTCAGTCCGTGTGTATTGTGACGTCATATACTAGCTAGTATTGAATCATTAGTTACTAGAATAGGTCCTACACTGAGCGTCTATTGTGTTCAACACAAACTGACATCTGACATTGACATATACATATGTCACTCTACATCGCTATCAGTATATGTCAGTCGCAGTAAACAGATTACTGAACGTACGTTATATATAGTCTAGTGTAAAATAGTTCGTGCTAAAATGTAAATGAGAAGATTTACATAATAACCGATATCATGAAAATTCTATTAACATGTGCAAACTAAAAATTCTTTACAAGCTAATAACCACAACTTAGTCCGCATCTTTTCATATAAAAAACATGGGGTCTCAAGACTTTCAGAACTTTAAAAGATATGCTTTTTTTAATAAAGGTCAAGCAATGGAACTTAGAAAATTATATTTATCCAAAATTTTTACCCTGAAATATTCAAGTGTAGACCTATATTTATATACTTAAATATATAGATAAAGGTCTATTGACAAGTTTTTTTTTTATTGTATGACTTCATTTCCAGTGACTGTACAACATTCTGCCAATGTCAATTTATTTTTTTTATTTTTTGCAAGCAGGTTTCAATGATCATTCACGTCAATGTCAATCTATTCAAATTCAAAATTAATGACAACTTCATAATGACATCGTATTTTATTTTACACTTAATGAGATATAATAAAAGTATATCATTAAAATCAATACTTATTAACGGTACATTTTTAGGGTCCGTTCATTATAAAGTAGGTCAAGTCAAGACTTTTAATTCATAAATGAAACCTTTTTTAATCTTATTTAAAAATTAATCACGAAATGTATTAATGATTTTCATAGAATTAATTACTTTATTGAAATTTTTGGTAAGCAAACAAAATTCAAATTATACAAAAGTAAACTATGGGTAAGCTTTTGTAATATTTGATCGAACCAATCTCTATTATAATTAAGGATACTTTACTTTTTAAGCCAACAGTTTAATACATTGCTGACGGCTCATACAGCCTATTTTTTTTTTATTTTTTTTTACGCTTAAATTGCAATTATTAATCGATCACAGATTATAAATATTATAATAATTGTTCGTCACCTGTATCTGGAACATTGATATGGAGTCGTCCAACATCTGCACTCGCACGGCGAGCATCTTGCCACCCTTCTTGGGCGTGGCGGGCGGCGTGCGGGCGCCTCCGTCCACGCCCGCCGGCGTGCTCGCCGAGTGGTGCATACGACCTACAGACGAACAAACAAACACACATACATATACACTACAAACCAAAATTCCAAAAAACAGCCAGCGCAAAGCTGATGGCATGTAGTTTAAAATACAGATATGAACAAGAGTGCTACATCCATATTATAAAATACCATAATGTAAATTTTAATATTCAAAAAATTGCCACAATCTTAACAGCCAAGGATAAATTAGAAAAGAAACATTAACAAGGATAAAGCGGAAACATTATGTAATGTAAAAATATTATGAATGGATGTTAAAAACAAAACAATATGCTGTAGAATGGACAATATTCCATACTATACTCAGTGACTTGAATGACTAAAAAATCGGCATTAAAAACTAAGGGACTTATATATCAGTAATAAAGCCAGTGGAAACAAATTGAGGATATTAAATTGAAACTTGAGACAGACGAAAATGTTTGTCTATAAAAAGTTAGTATTGAATATATAAGTAAAATTTTTACTGAATGAATAAAACCTTTGATTGATTGTAACCAAATAAAAAAAAAAAATTGCAGCGGTTTCTCTTTCGTACATACTTATAAAAACGCAATGTGGCCAATTTAATATTTGTATGAATTGTAAAATTTATGAGTACGAGTAATTAATTGATGATGAGAACATTTCGGAAAGCACAAATTATGTAAAAATTTCTTATCTTGAATAAGCCATTTTTAAAATCTTATACAAATTTAAACACAAAATCTATACAATAGTTATTTCTACACAGTATTTGAATTTGAAATGGCGTAAGTAATTAAATATCTGTATTATATGTAGTGAATCATCGTAGCTAATGTGCCGTCATCAGATATGGCAATGGAGGATATTTCAATTTCCGTCCGAACATCATTTCACTCATAATGATATTACTATACTGAATATAATACTAAACGTCTATCAATTCCTTAACAATAAGTTTCAAAGTTTAAAAACATAAAATATATGAATAAAACTAACAGAAATAATCTTAAATATGATAATGATTCTTAGTAACTTAAGATTTCTTCATAATAAACTATCTAATGGCAAAAAATTACAAATTGATCTATTCATATATAAGTTACATTGACCGGTACACATCAACATTTTCATTGCTTTTAACAATAGCATGTAAATTTTTTACTTTTTCTTTTTAATTTCGACTTGACTGTAGCTGTTTACCTTAATGGCTTTGACAGCGTCACCAGAATTTTTTTACTAAGTACCAAAAACTATTTTTAATTATATTTTTATTTGAATACTAAGAAATGACAGAATGTGCAAAGCATATATATTTTTTTAATGTCTTTATTTTCTGTAATGTAATGTATTTGTAATAAAAAAGTTCTGCTCTTTTTGGAATTCTCTATAGAAACTTAAATTCTTTAAGCATTCATTTAATCTATACAAAACATGAAAAGGAAATTGTGGCATAAGAAAAATAATGAACCAAAATGATGCAAACTCTAAAAAATCATTTAAAGAGAGCAAAAGCTTATAAGATATAATACCTGGCATGTGCCATCCAATAGTGGACAGATGTCCAGTAGAATTACAGCTGCCGGGCGGTAATTCAGTTTCCATTATACTGTTGTTATATATCCACAACACTCAACACACCCCATTGTCACTACACTAATATACCGCAAAACTTAATTTCTCACGCTGAAACAAAATATTACTAATAAACATTACTATTTTTTATTTTATTAGCCAAAAACCTATCATTCGATCACATTATAACTACAATTTTAAATATCAAATTTTGATAAAAATAATATGAGATATTGAAAAACATGACAAATTTGGTTATTGAATTTTCCATATGCATAAATTGTTGCATACAAAACATTAAAAATCACTTAGCCTGCTGTTAATTAATTGGGAGATCATTATTAATGATCCCACATCAAGTTTACAATATAACATTTCACATGTATTTGGTGAGCTACTATACCTTCATTTAAAATTTCTTGTACAGAATTATGTAATCACTAGATAATTAATAAATACAATTCTTTATGTTAATATATGAGTATTAATATTTTTCTAATCAATCAAATCAACACCAAAAGACGAGCGTATCAATCACTGCATTTACGGTGCAATACCGGCGACCTACTCACACCCCCAGACATAAATAGTAGCCTCGATGCAACAACCAGAAAATAGGTCACACGGAGGTATCCGGGCCCGGGCGGCCGACAGAGACGACACGCCGCGACCCCTACCCTGCCGCTCAATCTAATAAGCAACCCTTGCAAATTTAATTACGCAAAACTACATTCAAACATCAGAAACCAATTAACAGTCTTTTAAAGATAATTGAATATTTGAATCTAATTTTATTAAATTTAAATACAAACATTTAACTAACACAATCGCAGATAAATGAGAGGGTCAAAACGACAGAATCCCGAACCCGACTTGTCAACCACCAAGGAAGTCATTGATCTGATTTGTCATGTGATACACTGTTATTTTATGCACTACCGCGTATGTTTTTCACTAATAATATAAACAACGAGATATAAATGAAATTCAAGCCCGTTTACTATGCGTTTGAATAACAATACATTGATAATAATAGGAAAACAGCTTACACACCCAATGCCACTTTTACGCCATATTTATTTACTTTTACAATGTTACTATTAACAGTATTATCATTACATTAGTGTAACTATACTAAAATTCTTACCTTGCATTAAAACTTACATTTTATTTTAGCGAAGTGTACTATAATTAATTAAAAAATGCTTCTAAATTTAAAACTATTAAGTATTAAATTTTGCGAATTTACCTATGAATAGGGTTTTTATATAAATAAAAACTCAAATGAAAAATTAACACAATGCTTAAAACTATGTAGATATATAATTAAAAAGCGTATATTAACGTTGAATAATAAGTATGTAAATCTCAAGCAAAATAAATATATAGTTGGTTGTATGATATTTGAAAGATGTCACTGCCACAACGACGTCAGACAGCGAAATCTTTCAAAGCAATATAACTGACTACTGTCTATCTACGTATGTGTTTATTATTATTTTGTCTTCAATTCAAATTGTGTATTATGTAAATTTTTCTCCTATAACAGTATAATTTATTTAATACCAACATGGAAACCACACCATTACTAGCACGTCCAAAAAAGAAATCGCTGTGGTCGAGGTATTTATTAATTTTATTGAATCATGTAAGATAACTCAGTGGAAATGTTTCTTTGTTAATACATTGTTTTTAGGCTCAAGTTGATGTTTTTTAAGCAACGAGAACTATGTTCTAGAGTAATATTTTTGGGTCAGCTTCCGGAAGAGGAGTATCCACCAAACTATGTTTGTAATCAGGTGAGATTGACCTCATTATTTAGTTCAGATAAAGAAGCTATTCACCCGTAGAGTCACGAGAGTGAATGAACTGCTATTTAATTATACTAAATCTGCTCATAACAACATAGCTGTTCCATGTTAATTAATTAAATTACTGCTTTGTTTTGGTATTCATTGTGTGAAAATTAAATAAAAGATACATGATATAATTAAAAAGGTCCTAGTTTTATAACGAAATATAGTTTTATAATAAAACATTTGCTACATTAAAAAAAATCCTTTTTTAACTTTCCTATGGGTAAGAATCTTCATTTCCTAAATGTCAAATAATGGATTAAAATCTCAGAACATCATTTTAAATATGATTTTTATAGTATATGATATTTAGTTACAGATTATCTCATTTTTAACAACCATTTTAGAAATACAACCTCATCACATTCCTGCCGCTGGTGCTGTTTGAGCAGTTCAGGTTTTTTCTTAACCTGTACTTCTTGGTGATGGCTTTAAGTCAGTTCATTCCCAGCATAAGAATTGGTTACTTGTACACATACTGGGGACCACTATGTTTTGTGCTGGCTGTCACACTATTTAGGGAAGCCATTGATGACTTCAGAAGATACAGGTAATAAAATTTGCATTCATATTAAATATTCTCGTTTATTACTAATAAAATCAAATGAAATCAATCTTGTACTATATTCAGCAATTATATTTTGATTTGAATTTTTAATATTGTATTTTGCTGTGTCTATCTTATTCTAGGCGAGATAAGGAAGTGAATCGTCAATGCTATGAACGTATAGTGCTAGACTCATCCATCCATGGCTACCGTCCGTTCATCACGGAAAATGTTCCGGCCTCATCCCTCCGAGTCGGAGATATTGTGATGTTGCACAAAGGACAGCGGGTGCCCGCTGATATGATATTGTTAAGGACTAATGAAACAATGGGCACTGTGTTTATACGGACGGATCAGTTGGACGGTGAAATCGATTGGAAGTTAAGGTCAGACTTAACACTTTTATGTTACAAACCATATAAATATTAATCATGAGTACTCTAATGATGAGTCGATTCTGTTTCCATGATAATAGCTAGTGTTTATCATCAACTTAACCGATTGGGTTACTAGTTGTATGTAAAATTATTTCGTTTGCTCTAATATAATTTTGTTTATATATATTATATGTGAAATGAAACATCTAATAATGACAGACTGATATTGTTTGTATAACATGTAATGTAATGCCGTCCGAAGGTGTCGGTGCTTTAACAATGTAATGACTTCTGTGAAGGATTGTTTAATTTACATATTATTTTGGGAGAATCAATATGGCTACCATAACTTACAGTGAATTTATCAACTAATTTCCCCTGTACATGTTGGTAGCATTAATACAATGATTTTTGTTATGTACTAGGCACCAGCTCCTGCTTTGCACGGGTTCTGTACAAAAAATATAAAATAATCTATTTAGTTTTGAGAATTATTAAACTTATATTATGATAACTTTCAAATGGTACGCCCGATTTAAATGATTTAAAAAGTAATTTACAGATACTGATGTATACTGATAAAATACACAATTGCACCATACATTGTTTTGTTATATCTCAACGACTTGAGGCAGCGTTTTCGTTCAAAAGTTCAAAAGTTCTCAGACGGCTCATGTTTTTCCGACATCTTCAGCAAATGTCGTTAATGTACACACAAATCAATACAAAACCTTAACAAATTATATATTAAAACCTTTCTCGAGAATCACGCTATCGAGTGGTGAAAACCGCTTGACGATTGGTGCAGTAGTTTTTCTGTTTATTGCGAACAGACAGACAGACAGACGCGGCGGGGTACTTTATTTTATAAATATTATATTACGTATATAGGTCTTGAGAGTTATTAGTTAAAAAGTTTGCTACAAATTACATTGTAATTAATTTGTATAACGTCCATAACCTACTTTAGAACTAAAAAAACTTGTAATTAATTTTTTATGTAAATTATCAGTACAATTATAGTTATTTACATTCTTTGCAAGTCAATTTATTCCTATACTCATTCGTGCGTGATATTATTTACTATGAGTCTGGGTTTAACCATCCTCATTGACCTTCTGATTTGTTCGATTATGTTATCTGTATTAAACGATCCCGTTTCTTAATGATATTAACTATGTGTTGCTATTATTGTTATTGAAAACTTTCTTTGAAATGGTATTTAGTAAAACAATAAAACAGGACTTTCCAAGAACTCTTAATCGGCTTAAAAACTAAAGTCGACACCAAAAGTGTGTCATATACCGAAACGTAGCAATTGAGAACTTTTTCAAACTAGATTTTAATATAAATCAGCACATATAATATTCTAGGATACCTCTGCCGTCGACCCAGAAACTGCAGACGGACGCTCATCTATTGGATATAAACGCAAAACTGTTCGTAGATAAGCCAGAAAAGGACATACATTCGTTCATAGGCACCTGTACGAGAATGGACGAAGAGGAGTGCGATTCCTTGGACATAGAGAACACGTTGTGGAGCGGATGTGTTGTCGCGTCGGGGCAAGCAACGGGCTTAGTTATATATACAGGTATATTATGCCATAGGCGTAGACATTTAGCATGTTAAATAATTTCGAACGATTATCTAAAAAAATAACGTCAGATGCAGAAGTAACGAAATAAGCAAAGTATCTTAAAACCCAAAAAATATCACTCACCAGAGATTTAGATAAAAGCTGACGTAGAGGCAAGAAAACTGTCCAACCTGACCTGACTATCTACATATTTTTTAAGAACGAACAAAATGTATGTGATATCTTGTGAAGGGCTCGTATTGTGAACTACAAATTCCCACTAAAACCCCTAATCAGTACAGAAGCTTTGCTAAGACTGTTCTGTCTGCAGGCTGTGAGACTCGAAGCGTGATGAATAATGCAACTCCAAGGTCCAAACTGGGACGTCTCGATTTACGTATAAACGACTTCACCAAAGTGTTATTCGGAGCGACCTTCTTCACGTCGCTACTCCTCATCATACTCAAGGGCTTCGAGGGTCCGTGGTACGGGTTCCTGTTCCGATTCGTCCTTCTCTTCTCCTACATCATCCCCATAAGGTGAGTCTGTACCGAGGACATTATAATCATACAGTGTATAAAAATTAAATTCTGTCATCCTCGATTTCTGGTTCTTGAAATAATTTGCTGTATAACATTTTCGACCTTTTTCATGTATTCTTCCAGTCTCCGAGTCAATCTGGATATGGGGAAGGCCTTCTACTCGTGGGCCATTCAGCGGGACAAGCAGATGCCGGGTACCGTGATGCGCTCCACCACCATACCTGAAGAGTTGGGGCGCATCCAGTACCTGCTGGCCGACAAGACCGGAACACTCACCAAGAATGAGATGTTCTTCCAGAAACTGCATCTAGGGAACGCGATGTTCGATAAGAATAATTTCTATGAGGTAATCAGAAATTTTTGAATGTGGTTAAACTTTTAAAATCCCTACTAATATTATAAATGGGGAAGTAATTCTGTTTGTCTGTTTGTCTTTCTGTCTGCTACGTTTCCACGCCTAAGCCAGTGAACCGATTTTGATGAATTTTGGTATAATTATAGATGGAACCCTAAAGAAAGACATAAGCTCCCTTTTATCACGACCCCAATCCCAAAAACATCCGATTGGAACCATGAAGTATATTTCAGATTCTGTGCCGCCAGTGTTTTTTTTTTAACTTCTATCCCGATCCCTATCCCAACAACGATCTATAAAATGCAGTTCGGTTTCAGCGGCCGTAGTGGCTGAGAGCAACAAAAAGATGGTATTTTATATAAATGAAAATTTTTCATTAAATTTTACATTTCTACGTTTGAGGTGGAAGCCCTGCTGACACAATACATAACGAACGACGCGTCTTCTCTACCAACTTCGCCGGTATCGGGGGGCGAAGTCCTAACGCCAACTCCGAGACAGGTGTGGGAAGCCGTGCTGGCGTTGGCGTTGTGTCATAACGTCACGCCCGTCTATGAAGTTGATGACACGCGAGCTGACGAAGCACAGTCCGGTTAGTAATTGAAAGTGACATTAAAGTTTCTCACATTGAAGCAATATTGAGTCGATACTTTAATAAAAATAGAAAAGTATTGGTAATTCACCGAGTCTGGCCACGACAGCTCAATCAGCAAAGCAACCGAAAGGTCACATTTCTGAGGTTGCAGATTCGGAACCTGCTCGTGTTGATAGATTTTTTAACCCTATAATTTATTGAAATCCTTTGAAACAAAATTTGCAACATTTTACGCATTAAATTATTAATATTTATAAATGCTTGAATGAAAACTCCAGTCCAAAACGTACCGGAAGTGACTGACATAACACTCTATACCTGCAAACGTATATAATGTCGCTTGTTGTTTTTAGATATGGGTAGTTCTGTGATGTCGGAGAGCTGTGGAGGTGCTGTGCCCCAGCAGCAGCTGTGCGACTACCAGGCGGCCAGTCCCGACGAGGTGGCTCTCGTTAAATGGACGGACATGGTACTGAGACGCCCGATATAACGGTGTTATCACATAGAGTCAGCTCTTCGACTTCCGGTCGACCAGGCTACCTGAACTATTGCCATATAAAATAAACATCTGCTCACAAAGTTTATATCTTATAAATTAAGATCAATCAAGATCTTATCCATACATTTGTCATATATTATACAAGTTTATCTGTTAAGTGTTTAATAAAACCTTAGATGGGCGTATCATTATACCGGCGTGATCTGCACAACATCGCGTTGAAGCTGCGCGCCGCCAACGAGGTGATGCAGTACAACATACTGCAAGTGTTTCCCTTCACCAGCGAGTCCAAGATGATGGGTATCATAGTTCAGGTATTCTTCAATAAAAGTCCCGAATTTTCGTTTCCATAAATCCCGAATTCCCGAATTTTTGTTTCCAGAATGCCCGAATTCCCGAATTCACGATTTTTGTTTTGTTAAATGTACATAGTGTCCAAGTTATAAATATAATAATATCATAATTTGCAACTGAGGATAATAATACGTCAGTAGTTTTATCCATCGAGAAGATTAATGTCCGAACGCGAATTATTTAAATAAAATATTATATAAAGTTTTTATAGTTTCGACTAGCCGATAGAGTTGTAACAAAGGAACGAGTGGAAAACTATTAAACAGAAAGCATACGTTCACATAATACTTGTTAATCAGAAATAGTTGTTTTGTTGATAAAAATTATCTTGTTTCGTTGTCCTGACTATTCAAATATATTTAATGTAGTACAATCAAATTAATAACATATTAACCGTCCAGGAGGAGAACACGCAAGCTATAACGTACTACGTGAAAGGTGCTGACGTGGCCCTGTCCAAGTTGCTGCAGTCCGCGTGGCTGCCGGCGGAGTGTTCCAAGTTGGCGGCCGAGGGGCTACGGACACTTGTCATCGCTAAGAAGACTCTCACCAAGAACGAGTACTTGGAGTTTGAGGTTCTTGCATTTCGTTACAATAAAAAAAAAGTCTTTTATAAGAAGTAAATATTATGAGAATATAAATCTAGAAATTCTTGAATAATAATGTGACTTTTTTTTTTGTAGTAAACATTACTTTTTTACTTGCTTTGTACTTTATTACATAACTGTAGTCAGTAGCCTTATATAAAACCATAGCATATAGATAAATAAACTTTAAATATTTATCTATCTCAAAGTAACAACACTGTTCTTGAACGGTTTTTTTTGATTACACCCCGTAATGTAAACTAACAGAGCGAGTACAAGGAGGCTCGCTTGAGCGTTACGGGGCGCACGGAGCGGACTGCGGCCTGTCTGGCGAAATTGCACCGCGGACTGGCGCTGCTGGCCCTCACCGGGGTGGAGGACAGGCTGGCCGACAGGGTGCCCGCCACGCTCGCCATGCTCAGGACGGCTGGGGTTAAGGTACACCTCGAAATCATGAGGCTATATACACTATGAACTGTTGGGCTTAAGGTACACTAAGAACTGCTGAGTAAGGTATCCAATGATGTGCAAGGAGACAGACTTCTCAGTCTCATCTTTTGATTACAAATATTCAATTCAAAAATTCTGTCCTGCTTTCCTTATTAAGACACAGATGTGTGCGTTTACTTTCTTGTGATAAAAAAAAATACCTCAGATCTGGATGCTGACTGGCGACAAGTTAGAGACGGCGCTGTGTATCGCAAGGTCGCTGCATCTCGGAGGCAGCGGGGAGTGGCTCGTGGCTCCTGACTGCAGCTCGAGGAGGGACGCGTACGCTCTTATAGATTCACTGGCCAACACTGACTGCGCAGACCTCATTATAGAAGGAGAAACCTTGGAGGTGAGAGGGACAGAGCTATTCCAAAAAGATCAATCGTGTCTCAATACATTGATATGGAAATATATAGTTAAAAGGAGTATTGGCTAAGAAATACATAATACATATTTTTTTGTAATATATATTAACATGTATGCCAATATATCACAATGAGATGTAAAAGTCTTAGCAACACCAAATCAGACAGGATAGGTATTACTATAAGATTTCCTTAAAAGTGGCTTGTACTATTTTCAGGATTCAGTAACATAGGCGGTTAAGCTCTCTGATAAAGTTGTTACTCCTGATTGACGCTGTAAAGCTGGCACTAAACACTTGTAAAGGAAATCCAGTAAATGTATGATACAAATCTCTTTATATCCTGAAATATTTCCAGGTCTGTCTCCGAGCGTACGAGGAGGAGATGGTAGAGCTCTTACAGAAGTGTACCGGAGTGGTGGTGGCGCGCTGTTCCCCCACACAGAAGGCGAGAGTCGCGCGACTGTTGAGGGAGAGAGATCTGGTGGTGGCGGCGGTGGGGGACGGTGGTAACGACATCTCCATGATACAAGAGGCTGATGTGGGTTCGTACAATAATGACTTGACATGTACACCGAAACAGCTGCCCATGTTAGAGACTACTTTCAAAGGAGAATATCTTATTCTAGTGACTTATCTGTGGAGATATAATTTGTTATGTAGCCACCTTCGGACAATTTATTGCAGTTCAATCATTAATACATTGTTAATGAGAGAAAATCTCCACGACGTGGATAATATTAAAATTCTACCAATACTTCCTATTGGGGTAGCGGACTTGTTAGTATGTTCTTAAATAACTTTACAATGAAAAATTTTACTCCCATACCTATAATGAACAATATTATGTATTGTTATTGTGGTAGCTGAAAGGTTTCATTTGACAGCTGACTTAATGTGGGGGTTGCTAAAATTAAACCACTGTTAGTAGTGTGACTTTTGCTCCTCTGAGTACCGTTCCACGATGTCTCTCTAACTATCTGTCTAAGGCGACATTACACTGGTATCCGTGGACGGCAGACACTTGATAACACGCGGGTCGTCTGCTCGTTTGGCAATTTTCCAACATTAAGAAATCCCGTGTTAGTAATAAAATAATTCCCATCCACTGTATATACTGTATGTAATGAATATGGCCATAGCGTTGGATGACAACATTGACACTTTTCTTTATTATTGTATGTTAACTAGGTATAGGGATAGAGGGTATAGAAGGACGTGCGGCGTCTCTGGCGGGGGACGTGAGCGTCCGGGAGTTCGCCCACGTCGCACGCCTGCTGTTGCTGCACGGTAGACGGTCGCTCATGCGCTCGGCCGCTCTCTGTCTGTTCATTGTTCACCGAGGGCTGGTCGTGTCCACTATGCAGGTAAAGTTGTTTCTAAAACCAAATTAACTTCTCTTATACCTCTGTATAGGCTTACTGCGCTATGTTCCCCACCGCCCACAGTAAGTATATACTTATAACTGTCCCATTTTATTTGTGGCTTACGAAACGATGTTGCTTGCTAACACTGTATCTCGTGCCCGACGCTTCTTTGGTGCAGTTGTTAAACGTATTGTTTCTGTTGCAGGCCGTGTTCTCCGTAGTGTTCTACTTCTCCTCCGTGTCTCTGTACCCTGGATTCCTGATGGTCGGTTACGGAACCGTTTTCACAATGTTGCCGGTGTTCTCATTGGTGAGTCATTGTTCGACGCTAAAATGAGCTAGTCTCAAGGTTTATGTACAAGCTAGTGATCTATGAGCTCTCTGCAGGTGCTGGACAAGGACATATCTAGCACAACGGCGCTCCGTTATCCGCAGCTATACAAGCAGCTGACCAAAGGCAGGCAGCTGTCGTACAAAACTTTCTACATCTGGATCGGAATATCTATTTATCAAGGTGCGGTATACACGCCATCGAAAAGAAACTTTAGCCACATATACAATTATCTGATAAAATATACTTTGTAACACAAAACATTATCATGCGTGCGAAAAAAGTTTAGTGTCATCACAAAGAGCATCTTGGAGCCTGTAATATTTTTTTTTTCATATACCATCGTAGAGCAGTTTAGTAATTTACTTGGGAGCCAACGAAGGTAGACAAACGTGTCGCGCTCAAGCAGTTAGTACGAAGTAGCCTTAATTACATTCTGCCAGGACGCGCTGCATACGGAAAGTGAATAAAACAGAACTTAACAAATGTTGTCTTTAATATTTAAGGCGGTGTGATAATGTACGGGGCGCTGGTCCTGTTCGAGGAGCAGCTGATACATATAGTGGAGATCAGTTACACGGCGCTCATCCTCACCGAGCTGCTGATGGTGGCGCTGACCGTGGACACATGGCACCGCCTCATGGTGCTGGCCGAGCTGGTCAGCCTGCTCATGTACACCGCCACGCTGCTCATATTCACTTCGTACTTCGGTGAGTCCAAACTCGATGGGACTAGAGACGGCCAGAAATATAATTTGAGTCATTCGTGGAAGATCCAACACTATGAAACACAACTGAATCTTATCAAAATCAGTACATCCGAATGAAGTTTTACTAATAATTTGTCTCTATACCTCATATCTACCCATAAATCTCAATATTCACTTCACCGTTACTTAAATGATGGTGATTAAAAGAAAATTGTTCGAATATAAAAATAATAATTTGGTAAAAGTGGCGCCAACCGTGCCGTACTAGTTATAACATCCTGGGTACCAGCCCCGGCTGCGCACGGGCTCTGGACAAAAAATATAAAACAGCCTATTTAGTTTAGGGAATTATTAAACTTATATTATGATAACTTTCAAATGGTACGCCGGATTTAAATGATTTAAAAAGTAATTTACAGAGAGTGATGTAGGCTTGAAAACGAAGAAATTGATTTTGTTAAGACTTAATAGCGTATATATGTAAATAGCTTTCCAATAAACGCTTTAGGAATGCCAATTTTTAAAAGTTATAAAATGGATATAGTGTATTATCCTTAAGGTATAGACATATGCCACCGCGGACTTTTCTGTAGACCTTTATTAGATACACAATTCCACCATATATTATTTTGTTATATCTCAAAGACTTTAGGCAGCGTTTTCGTTAAAAGCCCTCAGATGGCTCATGTTTTCCCGACATTTTCAACAAATATCGTTAATATACACACAAGTAAATACAAAAACTTAACAAATTATATACTTCTCGAGAAACACGCTATAGGTTGGTGGTAAATATTTGATTATAGTGCAGTAGTTTTTCCGTTTATCGCGAACAAACAGACAGACAGACGCGGCGAGGGACTTTGTTTTACAATATGTCTTGACTATAACCCTTAGAACTATTTCTATGACTTATTATAACACTGAACCATTGTAATTTTGCACTGGCAACATTTAAGTATCAACTTGTATTTGAAAACTGTACACACTCGCTTCAGCCACTTTGTAGGAGGTTACTGGAAGTAACGCTGAACATTGAAAAACTAATCTGAAACTGTGCCTCGGACACACTATTATCACTCACATAATCAGTTTAGTTTATTTGGTGATGTTATTTCCTAAGACGCCGACTTCATCCGTCACTGGGAGTTCTGGTGGAAGGTGACCACTATCACGCTGGTGTCCTGTCTGCCGCTGTACATCGTGAAACACATGCACAGGAAGTGGAACGAACGCCAGTACAAAAATATACGGAAATAAGTGTATGAGTCATACATCGGACGGGTTAAAAGACTTTGTCACATAAAAATCACAGCATACAAGTGTATGAGATCTTTGTACACCGACTGTACCTGTAAGTGTATCCTAGCTTATGATTGGACCGATTATTATAATTAGTATTTAGTCTTCATATATAGTATTTCCTTTCATATGGGACGTTTTCAAAGACAATGTTCTGATCGCTGCCGATGCAGACATTATAGTAAGATGTATCAAAATTTCTCTCCCAATCTTTTTTTTAATCTATATTTCTTTTCACTTTCATATGTATTATTTTAAGTATTAAATAATATGGCAGTATGTTGTAGTATTTTTTTTTTTTAATGAAAATGCTTTAAAAAATTTCTCATATTTAGTTTTAAAATTCAAAAACTGAGTGCCTTTATTTGTAAAAATATTTTCTTCGTTATGACTGCAAGCTTTGTATGTAATATTATTGTATGAATAAATCAAACTGAATATTTAATTTGCTGTCATTATTTGTATTGTAATTCTATTATATTTTTATATTTCAGACTGACCTAGTTCAGACAGGAGATTTTTTTATTTTATTTTATAATATTTTTTGGGGAGTATTCTCATATGTGTCACAGATTAGTAAAAACTTTTGTATTAATTTAATTTCCGCTAACTGTATGTAAAACAATATGATACTGTGATTTTAGATTGATTGTAATGTTAGTGTGTAAGAACCTATTCCGTAAGTTATTCTGAAACCGATGACGTCATTTAAGCAAGGTACAAAACGTGTAATTTGTGATAGCTATATTTATTTGATAGTTTAAAAATGTGTTAGAGATTTTATTTAAGTTATTCTATGTTCCATTATTTTATGTTTGAGTTTAAAAAAATAATAATTGTTTATTACACTGTAACCAATAAAATTGTTATCTGTACAATTTTTTATTTTATGAAAGATACCCACTTATTGGAAACCCGGTTATAAAAATATTAATACGTAGCATGAGGGGATGTAAATCGTGTATTTACCAGTCTATATTCCGTTAGTGTGTTCTGTACTAGAAATTCTGACTCATCAAATATAAAATTCTTTTTTCAAAATAACCCAAGACGTTATATTTAATGTTTTCAGTTTTGAAAAATAAATAATAATAATTGGACTCAAAGAGAACAGCCACTAGTTATGTCACTTAAATAATCTATGACTACATACAGACTTATTTTGTTGCCTTAGCAGAAAAGGTCGTCTGTACCTTGTGCTAGTTGAAAAACTTACAGGGCACAGGTCCTTCCGGATATTACTAACTTTAAAGGTTATTGAGCCGGTCATAAATTTCAGTGTTTTATTCACACTAAGTAGCGTGTATAGTGCATGTACGAGTAGGTATATACCGTGGGAATGAGTGTGCATCTGTGCTTGTGTGTGTGTGCGTATGCGTGTGTGTATAATTGTTATTGAATTATGTATAGTTGTTCAGTTACCTCATAATTGAGTTTTGTAACTAACTAACTTTCTTCAGCGGTTTGTTACAGAAAAGAGCTTAAATATTATTAGGATAATATAATTAGGATATTTTCTAGTGAAAGTAGATTTGCATTGGGTGTAGTTATAACATCATACGTATTTTCGAAGTTTTTGAAGCATTTTTGGAATATAAAATAGTTTACTGTAACGTAGACAGGCGGCTTTTAAAATAAGAAAATGTGTAATGATTAGCTTTGATATAGCAGTACGGATGGGTAGCAAATAGTTTTGGAGATCTTAACTTTGTGTTTACCACGCTGAACAACTACCATGAACTTTATTATAGTCTTAGAGGCACCTACACAGGAAGTAATGTTGTCTTTTATACTAAAACAAAAATACTTCTGTTATTTATAGATAGACTTAACATATAATCCTGTAGTCAACCGCTAACCACGTTGAAGTCATGTTAAGTATTAATAAATAAACATGAGTGGAATGATTTTCTGGTACAAGCTACTCATGAATCCGAAATACATTGACAAATACCTTGTTATTCTTCTGGATTCCGAAGAAATCATACATTGGACTATCGACATCTTAGCAAACTGTCTAAAGTTTCAAAATTTAACTTTAGCTTTAATACAAAGATTACATTTTCAATGTTACGGACTGGATCTCTTAATAAAAATTATCAATTTGACATGAAAACTGAAAATGACTGCATTTTTGCAGCCGAACCAGAGCTTTAGTGAGTATGTTCCTACGAATTCTCTCTCTGTATTCCAATATCAATTATTACTGCAAACACATTGCTGAACAGCCTACCAAAAAATGACAAATTAATCAAAAAATATTTATTTTTCTATAACATTGGTGTAGTTACCAAATAAAGATTATCTTACAAATTTTAAAAGTGTCTTAAATAAAAATATGTCTTAATCAATAACTAGTAATCTATAAAACCTATAAATATTATAGACGAAACAAAGGCTACCGATGGGATTTCGGTGTTGTATAAGAAGTGACATCAAATTCGGTTCCTTCAGTACCGGATGTAGACCGATGCATGGAATGCTTGGATATGACACGACGGCTCCAAGCCAGGTCCCGTGAAGTTCTCGACCTGCGACATCTAGATTTAGAACTCGTCGAACTAATCGTTCTTGCTGATGTAGAGCTACTAGACAACGAGTCCGTTACTTGCGCCCTTTGATATGTCACGTCGGAGTTGGTCACTGTACTCGTGGAATACATTGGCGTCTGTGGCTTTGTCTTTGTCAGTGCCTTTTCAATCTTCATTTGGGTAATGGAAGTCTCTAGTTTCGGTGGACTTTGAATAGTTTCAGCTCGACCAACGTCGATCACTTTTCCTTTAACATCGACACTGCTTAGAGATACCGTCAGTGAAACGTCGCTCTTGTTTTCGTTGTCGCTCAACTTTTCTATGTTTTCATGTAGATCATGCTCATGGTGTTTAATTGAAACTATTGTTGAGCTTTTAGTTTTGGATGTAGGTAGTTTGGGTCTCTTATTTTCTGAGTAACATACTGTGGTTTGGTGGGAAGGTAACATGGCGGGAATATTTGAATCTACATTTGCATATGAGATGTCTTTACTTTCCAAAGACTGTTTTGATGGTCCCTTGCAATTGCAGTCATAGTCACCTATAATATAACTATATAAAATTTGTACGAGAATAATAGCAATTCCTATCATCAGAATGACAACTATATATAAATAAGGAGTCCAATCCCTGTTAATATAAACATACGATTCTTTAAGCGCTTTCCATGGATGCCACATCGATACTCCGGAATCTTGGTACTCAAAAAGGTTCCTGCGTGATAAACCTTTGCCATAGTTTTGAACCGCAGCACCCACCCTCAAGACACCTCCGTAAGCAGAGTACAATTTCTCATCAATAAGTCTTGGTGCCACATCTCTTTTCATCCAGTGCCATAGGTCATTATTAAAACTGACAAAGTCGGAGTGACGACATGAATCTGGCGAATTATTTAAGATGCATCGAGCGGCTGTGATATAGTATTTTAACAAAACGTTATCTGACGATGGTGATACTAGATTTACTAATCCCCCAACTTTTAAAGGTAAAACTATTGCAGCGGGTCTTAATTTGTCGTCAGATTTTGGTAGAGGTATGTGGATACAAGACTTTTCATCACGTTTTGTAATCAATCTCGAGCAAGCATCCGTCAGTTTACCAGTCCCTATTCTAATCTTCTCTACTGTAAAATTACGCAAAGTTGGAACGCTCCTGCAATTCTTCCAACCTAAACCCTGAGTATTCAAAATGAATTTTATTTCTTCATAAAAGTCATGCAATGACTTCGCCTTTCTGTATGGAATATATCCTGCATAGTACGCTAATCTAACATTTGGTAATATCTCACTTCTTAGATGGGCACCTATGGTGTCTGCCAAAACCTCTTTCAATAGTACGTTTTTTTTCGTATCCTCACCTTTTTCTACTGTTTGAAGAGCATTATTAAAATATTTTAAAAGTTCATCCACAAACTTGGCGTTTACTTTATCTGGAGAAACGGGCTGGGGTATAATATTTTCAAAATATCTTCGAGAACGTAATTTTGCTATGTCTTCTTCACTCCAGCATTCTGAGTATGATGATTTTTTGTAAAATATAGTGCTTCCTACGCTTGAACAAGTTACTATGTTGTGAAATAAAAACAGATATATAATAAATAGCATTGCATTTTATTCGTTTGTTATGAATCACTGTCATTGTGACATTCACAATTCATAAATAAACAATGATAGTTATACGGAAGATTTTTTTAATTAGATTTATATAACAAGTGTCGGAATGTAAATTTATTTATTTTTATAAAACACTATTATAGTTGTTATATGAAACAATTAAGAATTAAACTGTCTAATTATAACTGTTCATGAGATACATCCTGGTGACAGACGGATGGAGTAGTAATAGGGCCAAATTTACGGTACCCTAATAAGGGCTAGTACAATTAATTTTCCACATAACTTCCTATAAACAATATTTCATTCAAATATGTAGCTGAAAGCAAGCTGTAACTGATTGTTAATAAAAGGAAGAAGAATAAATAGATAGGAGGAGGATGAAGAAATAAACTCAATACTAACTTTTAAACGCACAGGCAATTAATACTCTTTGTTATTCAAACCACTCTTCGTTTTAAAGTGTTACCATAAAAGATCCTAGATCTAAAAGTTGTTTTTTTTTTCTAAAAAATGTAACTTAAAAGGTCATGGGATGAATTTTTGAAACCACCTTGCATTGGATGATAGAGATAGATTAGTCTCGACTGCTACGTCGAGTCTTTCATTTTACCCCTACATTGTAAACGGCTGCAAAGCAACATTCGATAGAGGGAGAAACAATTGAGGTAATAAATAAAATACTTCCAACTTACTTTTACTTTTGACCGAACCTTTCAAGAGACGTTTTAAATACACTTTCTACATTTTTAAAAAAAAGATTATAACTGTCGAAATCGAGGTGAAGAAAAAACCGTGAGCTTTGCAAAGAATTTCAAAATACATAGATATTATTCTTTAATAAAAAAATATATTTATTTAAATGAAACTAGTATTATTCGGATTTACTACGCGGATTTTATTATTTAAAAACTACATAATCCCGACGTTTCGGTAACTAAATGAATACTCGCGAAAATCTTAGATCTAATTAATATATTTGAGCGAATTTATCTAAACATTAATTTTTCCTCGCATTTTCCATTAAAGGCTAAAAAAACAAATATTTTAAATTAAAGAGTTAGGTAGGTGTACCTACAGTCAGAAAAGCTACCTACTTGATACTTCAAAGTTTTGACATATGTCAATAATTTAACCGCAATTTTTGTTGCCCAATGTTTCATATCTGTTCTTGTTTACTTCTTAGTTTTCATTCAAAAGTGAAATGTTTATTTGTTAGCTTTTTGTAAAAATCTCTCATTGTAATCAGTTTTCCAAATATAATTACAGTGTATAAAAAGTTTACATTAATTTTATCTTAAATCGCACAACAGAAAAAAGCTATGTTGTTATAGATGTATAAAATTAATTTGTTTAAATACTTGATGCAGTGAGAGTTATTCAAAATGTCTAGGGTATGATTATTGCTTTTTTAATTAAATTGATTCTAGTTAAAACATGCTTTATTATGGTTTCACGAATGTCTGTTTTAGGATATCAGATCATTCTTTACAGTAAAAAAAGAGAAAACGAAGAAAGATGAAGACAGTGATGTTATACCAGAATCGCCGAATGTACAAGTTACAAACAAGGTAAATTAGAAGGAGAATCATACAACAAAGTACACGGAGTCATTATATAACTTAAGACTACCATGTACTAAAATACATACCATTTTAAATAAAATCTTAACACATATTGTTATAAATAATTATTATATTATTTAATAAGAAAAACTATATAGTGCTTTTTTAATTTAGTAGTTTGATGTGTAAAATACCTATTAAATGTTGATTTTTTTTAATTCAATAATTATCAAATATTGCAATAAGGTGTATATACAATATTTTTTTATAGAAAAAACAGTCTCGTAAAAAAAGACAAATTCAAGAGGACTCCGATGAGGAAATATTCTCCGCATCAAATAAAAAAAAGAATTCCCCTATAAAAATACTAAAAGAAGTTAAAGCAGCTAACTTATTCGGTTCAGCACCAATCAAAAGAACGGAGCCGATTGTGAAGAGAATAAAAAAAGAAACGGAACTTACCATACACTCCGACGAAGAATTCGAACAGAGTCTCATACAATTAGATGAGAAAATTAATCAAGAGATACAAGCAACTAAGGAAATACCAGATGAAACGTCAATGAAAAAGAAAGATTTAGTCAAAGATAAGAAAGACGACCGTTCAGAAAAATTGATTGAAGATGTTACGAACAACAAAAAGAGAAAGTTGAATAAAAGTTTGAATGAGGGACACGGGGATAATAACAGAGCTGAGGTCAACAAGAAGATGAAGAAGGATTTTAGTGAGTTCATTGAGAACGGAGAAGATTTAAACAAAAGCGAGCCGGCACAGGAATCACCGGAGTCCAAACAGAAGAAGCGCAAACTGGACAAGAGTCTCAATGAATCAGGTATAAAAAAAGTATTAAATCTAAAACTATATAGTATTGAAATTATACGAGAAATATCAATATAATCAAGTCTAACGTGTTTCAAATAATTGCGGCTCTCTTTGTTTCTAACACGGCACAACAAAGCACTTAAATTCTCTGCGGGCTATTAGGGATTGGTAAAGTTGTATTTTAAGGCGATTAGAGAGAGCCAACAAGGCCCACAAAAGTTGCAGACACAGTTTTTCTGACACTCCTTTAACTATCAGATAACCACAAAACCTCCCGCGGAATCGTTTGCCCTTTCGTTATTTAAGAATACTATAAGCAAGTTCGTCTGAATCTTTTTCATCGGTAGTGAAAAGTAAATATAGAGTCATTTCTCCACCTTAAGGTTTAAGGCAAAACCCGTTCCGTGCTAACAAGAATATATAGAGTCAATTCCCCACCTCAAGGCTTAAGGCCAAACCCGTTCCGCGCTACTCAGTCTCCCCTCTCGATCTTACCTCTAACGTTCTTTACCAAACTCTCATACTCTGCGACATGAGATTTACTCGTCGATACTTGTACATCGCCTTTGTTTTTGATGACGGTTTCCAGTGAACTGCTACACCGTTCTTCTGAGATCACCTCTCATTGTCCGCAACTTATCTATCTACACTGATCTCGCTCTTGTGTTTTAGTCCTATCAGATGAAGAGAGGCATGAAAGAAAGAGACAATCAGCTGCCTTATATCAGAGGTACCTCAACAGGTCTGGACCAAAACATTTAGGAACTAAGGAAATGCCTGAGGTATATAATAATATCATAAACAAATTAGCCGCAGACGTATTATTTATCTAATATGAGTAATTCTTCTCAGGGTTCACCCGATTGTTTTAAAGATTGTTCGTTTTTATTGACTGGCGTGTTGGATTCCTTTGAGAGGGATGACGTCATCGCAGCCATTACGAAGTATGGTGGCGTCATCAAGACGGGCATCAGTAAGAAGGTGGCAAAAACATAACTACTTTAAATCTTCAGCTACTGAGTAGACAATATGCAATGCACTGTTACCGAGTGCTGTTATAATGTGAATATTATTTTGCGCAGGTGACACACGTCATAGCTGGGGACGACGCCGGTCCGGCGAAATTGGCTAAGGCACAGGAGTTAGGAATAAAAATCATGAATGAAGACGAATTCTTACAGTTCATAAGAGATTCGTCTAACAAAAAGACCCCGCCCAAAGATGTGAAAAAGGAAAGTGGGAAGAAAAAAGATAAATCAAGCGAAAAGAAGAGAGAAAAGATAAAAAAGTCACCACAAGATAAAGAAATCAACGTGAACAAAGCTAAGGTGGAGGAATCTCCGAGAGATATCAAACAATCTGAAGTAAAAACGAATAAAGTCGAATCCAAAGAAGAAAGTAAAGAACATCCTGTAAAGTCAGTGAGAAGGGAAATCAGTAATGACGGTGAGTCTCGGCAGCTTATACGTTTTCGATGGTGTGGCGTCTGTAGCTAAAGAGGTCATTTCAGGAGAATTGAAGAAATCTTGCAGTACCGAGGTATCCAACTCCCTGATGTGGGTCGACAAATACAAGCCGAAGAATCTTAAACAGATCATCGGCCAGCACGGAGAAGCCAGCAATGTCAACAAGTATGAAAATCTTTAAATTATTTCCTAGATGCTGTTATGAGTTAAATGGCTGAGACCATGTCTCCGGTCGGTTGGCTAAATGTAGTAATAATAACCTTTGATATCTGATCAATGAGTTTGATGGAAATTAAAATTTTTTCACGATGTATTAACAATCCCAGATTACTGAACTGGTTGAAGAAGTGGTACGCGAACCGTAAGGCCAAGCTGCCGAAGCCGAGTCCTTGGGCCAAGAACGACGACGGCGGCTACTATAGGGCTGCTCTCTTATCAGGACCACCTGGCGTGGGTGAGTGCCGTTATTTATTTTTTTTTGGCAAACGGCCTGCACTTGTTAGAACGTAAGAACTTAAAACCTCCTTTCACACTATCCAATATATTCTAGAATTGGGATCATGTAACTGATTTATTTAAATAAAAATTTAATTGGTATAGTTTGCTCGTGTGGTGACGATAAACACTTCTCATTAGGCGGTATACTATTTTATATCGGAGTGTGTCTAGGGATCCCTATTTTAATCTATTTCTATATTTTTATGACTAGTATTTAGAGTTCTTTGGCAAGTCAATGTTACACTAATTTTATTAAACTGATATATTAATTAACTTTTAAATCAATAGATTTGATATATCTTTTTGCGTTTGTTAATTATATATGGGTGTTCGGTTCCAGGTAAAACGACAACGGTGTCGTTAGTGTGCAAGGAGCTCGGTTTTGACACTGTGGAGTTGAACGCCTCGGACACGCGCAGTAAGACGTTGCTCAAGGAACAGCTGGGGGAGTTGCTCTCCACCAACACGCTGCAGGCGTATGCTACAGGTCGGTGATAACTGGCCTGGCCAATTTTTGCTACCCCCAATAACAGATTCAGTGATGAGATCTAAGACCTTCACTAGTATTCTTTTAAATGAAACAAATATTTTCGGATTAGAGTTTTTTATTATATTTAAAAACTACACCCTCTCGACGTTTCGTTTTCTTTGCAGCAACCGTGATCACGGGCAGGCAAAGAATAATAATAATAAAATATGTATGAAGTAATCCGAAAATATTAGTTTCATTGAACAGAATCAATTGTTAGTACTCCATTGAGGGAGCCAATTGTCACTCAGCAATGTCTCAGAATTTTTTATGTCTTAATATCAATATTCATTCTATTTAAACCTCACAGGCTGTGCGGGCAAGGGAGCGGTGTCGAAGAAACACGTCCTTGTGATGGATGAAGTGGATGGAATGGCCGGCAACGAAGACAGAGGTCAACAGATAATATATTATTTTAAATTAACAAAATCACGTGTTCAATATTTGAAATTAAAATTCTTTTAATAATATCAAACAGTAGTTTGATATATTGAATTCGGAATGCTCAGGGTAATGAGTACATTACCCTGAGCATTCCGAATTCCGAAGAAGTCACAGGTTCGAATCCTATTTGTGTCAATAAAAATTACATATCTTCTATGTAAAACCTAATTACAATTAAAAATAGATGTGATTGTTCGTTTATCTAGGAGGTCTACAGGAGCTAATATCACTGATCAAGACGACTTCTGTACCCGTCATATGTATGTGCAATGATAGGAACAGTGAGAAGATGAGGTCTCTGGTCAACTACTGCTATGACCTCAAGTTCGCCAGGCCGCGGCTCGAACAGATCAAGGTGTAAATATGTTAATATATACTATAATAGTACTAAAATATGCTTTGTTTGTTGGGTGAATGTAGCCAGTGCAGTGAATCAATGTATTTAATATGCCTATTTAATTTAATTCATAGTAAATATACACAAATTAGTTTAAAAATGTTTTAAATTGATATGTATCATCAGAATATTCTCCTATTTCCCAACGTTATTGTTGACTCTTGTCTGAGAAATGTCAGTAATCCTCAAAGTGTCTAGTACTGTTGAAACTACCCTCACACCGGCTCACAATGCACTTATATATAAAGTTCCTTAAAAAAAAATTATAGTATTTAACCAATAAAAATATAAATATAAGTAACCGATACATGTTATGTTACAGTCGGCCATGATGTCAATTTGCTTCAAGGAGGGCATCAAGATATCTCCTGAAGCACTCTCTCAGCTGATAGTGTCATCTGGCCAGGATATAAGACAGACAGTTCATTTGCTAAGTGTATGTGCCTCAGGACTTACCAGCGATGAGGCAAAGGCTGTGAGGAAAGACATCAAAATGGTAAACTTGAGATCGCTTATCAAAGTGATTTTTTTTTTCTTTATTAATTCATTTCATACAAACATACTAATATTGGACCGTTCAGTACACACTATTTGTTGATTTGATACCGTCTCATATCTGCAAATGTTATGTCTGAATTTTTATATGTTTAAAACCCAACACACAGATTACTGAAATTCATAAAATGACAACTACCTGCTATATTCTCAGCAGGTAGTTAGCGTTTAAATATACGTTAACAGGATAATAATTGTTAAATTTTCGTCTGTCTATAAAAACTGTAATACTTAGTTCTGTTAAATATAATTATAAAATTTATTAGTGTATTATTTTTTACCTAGATTTAATGGGATTGTAGAAGGTAGACTCTGATTATTTGGCTCATAAAGAAAACTAATTTGAATGTTTGACCTCAGGGTCCATGGGAGGCGATCCGCAAAGTATTCAGTGCCGAGGAACACAAGACAATGTCCATCATTGACAAAAGCGATCTGTTCTTCTGTGACTACTCCATCATGCCACTATTTGTTCAAGAAAACTTCCTCAATGTGACACCGCATTGTCCAAAGTATATTATTTCCTCTATGGTGCTGTATATGATATAATAATAAGTAAAAATGTGTGTACTCACATTGAAATGTACATTTTCTTACCAGGAACGAGATTTTAGATCGTTTCAGCAAAGCTGCAGATAGCTTAAGTCTAGGGGACTTGGTGGAGGCGCGGATAAGAGGGAGTCAGGCGTGGAACCTGTTACCAACACAGGTATTTGAATAATTACTAATTTATATATATATACTATTAATATATAACATAGGTACATAACAATGGTTTTATAAAATTTTCCTGCATAATTCTAGGCAATGTTCAGTAGTGTGATCCCCGGACATCAATTATCTGGTCATGTGTCAGGGCAGATTCAGTTTCCTTCGTGGTTGGGTAAAAACTCGCGAGCAAACAAAATGAACCGCCTGTGTCAAGAAATACACGCTCACACCAGACTCAGGTGAGACAGAATATATTAAAATATACTGAAAGATAACTTAATAGCATAGCTTTATGAAAATTAATAAATTAGTTCTGTACATTAAATTCAAATAAGACAAAATGAATAATATTTTGTGTAAATACAGAATTATACAATAGATTTATTGTGAGTTTAAATATATATTTTTTTTGTAAAAAAAAAAAATATAATCTATAAAAAAAAATGTGAATGTAAACTCCTATTTTTATTATGTTCCACCGATATTAATAAAAAGTGTCTGTTTCACAGTACATCTGGATCGAAATCTTCAATATTCCTCGACTACTCCACTCACTTACGAGATGCTATTACAAATCCACTTATTCAAGACAAAACAGACGGGATTGAACATTCCCTTAATGTTTTAGAATCGTATCACTTGTTACGAGAAGATTTGGACTCTCTTGTGGAGTTATCATTGTGGCCGGGCCAAAGAAATCCCACAGTTCTGATTGATTCTAAGGTACACATAAGTTTCTCAACTTAACAATGCCATAGTTATAATAAATATATACAAATTCCTTAACATTTACAAAATTTGTCTTTAGGTAAAGGCTGCGATGACTCGCACATATAATAAGAAAGCTAGTGCGTTGCCTTATGCCGCTGCCAGTATTAAGAAAGTTAAAGCGACCGAAGATGGGGAGTTGTCACATGAGGAAGATGACACTAGTGATGTAGAACTTGATGCTATGATAAAGGTCAGTGTTTTATATTAACTTACTTAGTATTTTTAACAATATTATGTTATAGATATAAATATTTTATATTTTTTTAGAAAAAGAAGGAACCCACCAAAACCTCTACAAGTAAGACAAAAGTTAAACAGGAGGAATCGGCAAGCTCGAGTAAAGCGGCTGCAAAAAAGAAATCAGCGCCAAAGCAAAAGAAGAAATAGCACATTCTTCACTTGATATTTCGTGATGCCTATTCTGTAATCAAACAAAATCATGTCCACTAAAACAGTTTTAAAAATAAGTGTTTTTGTTAAATGTTGTTATTATAAAACTTAATTTTCGGATGAATAAAATTAAAATTAAATTTGAATGTTTTTTATTTATCTTTAAAGATTAAATGGCTGAAAGGCTTTAATTATTTCCATTAAAATTCAGTAACCATGGAAGTAGCAGTCTTTTATATAATATCATTCAAAGAGACCTGAAGCACTCATTAATGGAAGGGTTTTTGAAACAGATGAGATAAAAAAACATCATTTCAATAAAAGCACTGTAATATTACATAATGACAACTACATTTTCACTTCACTTATAATACAAAAGTATCTTAGTTTTTGCGGATCTTTTCAACTCGTGGGTCATCGGGTCTCATTATAACATAAATATTTTTGTATCTTCTGTTGTCCCCATCACTTTTTACGTAATTGTAACACCCGATTGTGCCCATCGCGATACCAACAACGGCTAAGCCTGTAGAAGCCAAAATCTCAGGGATTTCATTCCATCCCTGTTTTAATAATTGACCAATGGTCCGACTAGTCGCAGGGGCTGCCATTTATTTGATCTATTTACTTTCGGATAATAAAATTAATATATTTTCGGTTCTTCAAAACGAGTAAATGTCAAAATGAAATAGGTAGAACTAAGACCATTTAGAATGTCATTTCATGTGTCAACTGTCAATAATTTATAAAGCTAATTTTGTAATTGATAAAGCAATTTCAATCTACATCATTTTCTCTTTTATATATAAAATATTTGTATTATAGAATAATAATATGCATCGCGAATAAGAGGCAGAAGATTCAAGTTATATTTCACACTTCATAAAAAAATTATATTTAATTCAACATTAAAAATTAAGTTATATTTAATGTTCAAAAAATGAGATTAGTAAAATCAATTACAGTTGATATAGTTATTTAAAAATAAAATAAGAAATTATTCAGTTCACAACTCTTTACTATACTAAAAAGGTTTCATAATTGTGTTGAGGTTGTCATTTTCAAACAATATTTAAAAAAGTTTTGAAAATTAATACATTCGTTTGTTACGCTCTTTGCGATAAGATATAAAGGACAAAGCCAAGTACAATTTTATAATACCAACAACATGAGAGAATCTAAAGTAAAAGGTCATGAGGTTAACTTTGGTAATACACTTGGCGGATTGATAAGAAAAGGGTGGTGGGAAATTCCTGAAATAATGGGTGCTTCATGTTTCGCTATACTGGGAATCATAATGGGAACCGTTGGTGTCTATAACTATATAAAAAACGATGGTGACAATCGTGAGTTCAAAAAAGTTTACATGATAATGCGCCCTGACGACAAAAGGGTACCTCTTTTAAAAAATCCAGTTTTTACCGAGTATAAATAAAAGAAATATTGTTTATGGCAGAATGTGTTTTTTTTGTAGACAAGTTCACATGAAATAATTAGTATCTATTACAATTATGTTATGTTATATTGAATCGTGTAAACAAAATTAGTTTAAGAAATGTAATAAAACATTTAGACTCAAAAGATTTTCCAAATCCTAGAAAAATGTCCTCTCTGCGTAGGCCTCTGTGGCGATAAATAAAGTCACATTTACATTAGTGTAGTCTTTTTGGATTCTTCTTGGCTCTCGAGATGTTGCCATTGAGTAATCACGAAGTGTAGAAACAGTGTGGACTTGATATCTTTAACCTTTTAAACTGGCAAAAACCCTATACGGGAACTCAGGTCTATAATCCTGCAGAACTATTTTTTTTTTGAGTGATAATGATAAAAGTATAGCAGTTATCTAGTTAAATTGTAGATTTATTTAGATAAAAGTCTACCCTACATATATTTTCAAGTCAGAAAGATTGCCTGGAAGCACAATGACGCTTCAGCGCTCATTCTTCATGTAGTCCACGTTTCTTTAGTATTTGACAGTGTTGTTTGTGATATTCATAGCTATCTTGCCTCTACTTTAATAAGTTCGTTTAAAGTATTATTCATACTATTACGCCTACTATGAGTTTAATCGATTACGAAAATCAAGGTCTTATTGTGGCTGTGACAGTTGGTCGGTAGCCGACCGTTCTCATAAGCAGTCTCTATAAATTACAAAAGACTAGATTAAAAGAGAGTTTTTAAAACGAGTAGTCCATTTTATTAGACATTTTAAGTACAAATCACTCAACACCGCTATCGAGGGATAAATTAAAAGGCTAAAAGTTTCTAAAGGACATATAAATGGATAAAATACAAAACTTTTTGATAAAAGTCCAAATAAAGGTAGAGATATTAAGCGTCGATTATAGTACTTTGATAAATACAATTTCGAAATGAAAGTTAGGTTTCTTAAATATATTTTGGAGAAAATATTTGTTTTTTGAATTCAACTTATATTAAAAACCGTGTACAACTTACACTACATTAGATAACTTTACACTACACTTTTGGGAGGTGGTAGAGCCTAGTTGTGGTGAGTCATTGCAACTCGAGCATGGGTTTGCTCGACCGGGGAAGTGCTACACTCTCACAGAAGATCGCAGTGAAGTAATCTTAAATGTTTCGTCCGATGAGTGAGGGAGCCGGTTGCACTATCCATTTTCCCACCCTTTCCTCCCCTCTTCTCAAATCCAGGGTGGCAACGCATCTGCAAAGCTATATTGCAGATGTCCATGGGTGACGGTACTAGCTCCATCAGGTAGACCTTCTGCCCGTTTGAACCCCTTTGTCATAAAAAAATACAAGACGTAAGTAAAACTTTTTTGATATATTATGTAGGTATGTAATTAGAGCATATATTAAATTTCGATAAATATTTAAATTAAGAATGATTTTTTGTCGATAAATTAGAATTTTCAATTCAACTCCTGTTTATTACATATATGAATCCTGTTTATTTCCTGCACTGGCTAGGAGAAGAAAAGAGAAATGAAATGTGTGCTCTTCTCTCTCTTCTTGTCTACATTGGAAATCTAATTCTCTTTTTATCCCGACTTACTTATATCTCCCTCTTAAGTTAAGTTCTTCTCAAAAGATCAATCTTTTCATGACGTACAATTGTACATTCAGCAACTTACTAATCTTATTTAATTAATAATATTTATTATTAAAACATTTTTTTTTGTCGTAGCAATGTTTTATAAGTTTTAGTGGTACTAAATTATGAAGAAAAATATAGTTTCGGAAAAAAATAACATTTCTAAAATCACAATAAAAGACTGGCGGCAATATTTTTTAATGTAGACTCAGCTTTATTCAATATCATATGATGTTTTATGTTGACTTTATGTTTGCAACATTTAAAAAGATTAACATTATTTGAGTTTGACAGTGACGTGTTTGACTTTGTAAAGGTCATCAAGTTTTCTAACCAGAGTCAAAGTTATATACAAAAGACGTGTTTATTCTGGTTTAGTATTTTGTTATAAGCGATTGTGCCTTCAAACATAATCATGGGCTCCCGATTTCAAGTTGTAGAACAAGGTCCTCCTATCGAAGTTTTTCAATTAAATAAGGCTTTCACGGAGGATTCTTATAAAAATAAAGTCAATCTTAGCGTTGGAGGTAAAATTAATTGTTTTATTTTATGTTTATTATGTAATAATTATACGAATTGATATAGATACCGCAGCCGGTGATGTTAAATATTTTATTTTTTATGAACTACATGAAATTTATTTTTTTAATTATTAATTCAAGAATTCTTATTCAAAGTTCAAAAGTTTAAGAATGATTTCAGTTTCGAAAAACAATATTAATAACACGAATATTTGATACTTGTGTATTGAAATTTATAAATTATAGAAATAATAATATTCTAAAAATAATTATCCTCTTTTATCTTGATATCTTTAATTTCGCCAGACAGATAATTTAAATTATTTATGATGTAATGATAACTATTGACATCCGATAGACAAACAAAACTTATAAAGTTAATAATATAATATTTAATTAACATCCAAAAAGTATGATAATTATTCTAATTGAATTATTTTTTAAGCCTACAGAGATGAGAATGGCAAACCCTGGGTTCTGCCAGTTGTGCGGAAAATGGAGAAACAAATGGCAGAAGATGAATCTTTATTACATGAATACCTGCCCGTCCTTGGTAAGTGCTACTCATTTAAAAATTTTATCTCAATATAAATGTTACAACTTTAAAAAGTGCTTACACCAGTCTTTTTATAGTAACAATTGACATAACTTACACAAACATGTTTTTTAACAGGTTACAAAAAGGTTATCTAGTTGTTTATGAACAAAATATACATATTTACTGTTATAAGTATATATATTTTATACAATATATTTTTTAAACTATGTAAATAATAATTCAGCTGACCACAGACTAGCAGGATACTTTTTATTATATTATGTAATGCTTTATTCTGTTACTGAAAACACAAACAGTGACCATAAATTAAATAAGATGTATAGGACTCATCATTAACAACTTTTTTTAAAAGGCTATGGTCCATTTTGAGTTGGCAGTTATATCACACAATTATTTCTCATTAAGGTCAATTTATTTTTAGTATGGAAAAATTTCAGTGAGTTGAATTTGAAATAGTTATTCTAATAATAAAAGGATATCACAATTTATATTTAATTGTCATTACTTTAATAAAAATGTGGTTCTGAAATCAACACAGCCATATTTTTTTTTATAAGTGGTCTATGTAATATTATGGTTTGGTTGCTAATTAGTGTCTTGTAAATTTTTTTTTATTATCTGGATAATATTCTACAGACTCTATTCCTATTTAATTATGTCTGTATAAAGAAATTTTTCTAATAAAATAATTGTTCTGTTTTGAAAACCATATATTAGGCAGACAAATCCGAACTATTGTCATTTGCAAAAAAAAAATATTATGACACTTCAGTTGAGTGCTTTTAACGATGTCATTATATGAAACGATATAATCTGTTATAGTTGTTTATAAAAGTGGATTATTTTATCTTTTACATTAAGCAATACGTTTATATGTAGCTATGTACTGATCCATGTGATACTCAATAGGATTATCGTATCTCGTATCTAGAAAGTTGTAGATGCTAATTTGACATTAGATTTTCGCGCGTCTTTGTTTGCGTAGTAAAAAAAAATAACGGTCTTTCATTTTAGATATTTGTGGATTGTACAAAATGTAAGTCTCTCATTCCAGCCATGAAATAATTAATAATAATAGCTTCTTCAGTTTTAGCGTCATTAAAAACTAAAAATAACATATTTTTAAAGTAAATGTGAATAATATAAATTCTCTCGTTTACTTATGTCCCGTATCTTATATTCAATTGTAGGATAGGTATAAGGTTACATGTTTTATATGACAATGTATAAAAGTACTTGGCACTGGACAAAAAAAAAATCGAAAATACGTAATGAACTTAAAAAAAGTAACGAATGAGATTGATTGGGTTATACAATGACGACAAACTTCTTCGCTTTCTTAAATTTTATTAATATATAAAATAGAAGCGATTGGTACTCGTTTTTTACTAAATTGATTTTGATATAATTTTTTATTTATATGTGTTAATGATCAGAATAAAAGACTCGGCTACTTATTTCTCGAAATTTTCTAAAGGAAAAGAACATTACATTGATAAAATAAAATCGTATGAAAATATTGTTTAAAGTAAAATAAAATTAATATATAGGGTTTAGTTTGTACTAATAATAATTCCGATAAAAATAAACTCAATATAAAAATATAATTTACTTTGTTGTGAATGTTCTATTTCTGTCGGTAAACACTATTTAGTGCCAACTGCCAACTGCATATTTATAAATACAATATTGAATATTCTAATAATGTCTGTCTCCTTCTCGGATGAATGACATTAATATGACATAACAGTTATTATGTAAGGAATAGTAACATTTATATAAATGCCTTTAAAAAGTATATTGTCGCTAGAAACAGTTTGGGTCTTCAGCCCAATTTTTTCTAAAATTAAAAAACAACTTTAACTTTGTAGTTATGTGTAAAATTTGTTATTTTATTTTTAAGTAAGACAGATTATATATTTCGTTGTCAGGACTCGACGCTTTCACCGAAGCTTCAGTCTCTATGCTGCTTGGAAAGGACAACCCTGCGATAGCTGAGGGTCGTGTATGTATAAATTTTTTTAGCAACCTCGTTAAAGTAACCCTTCCTTGGTATACCTGTCATCGTAGTCTAATGGCAGATAACCCGAGCTCACCTCTTTAAATAAGCTATCTAACACAGAAGGAAACTTCATAGAGGTCCTATAGCTTTCAACAGAAAAAAGACAAGATCCTCCGTCCTTGTTTTAGCATACATACATATATCATAAAAACATTAGTAACCGGAAAAATGAAGTCTATTTTTCGGACAACGCAAACAATAAAAAAATCAATTCTGATTGCAAAACATTAAAGTCTATCGCTACATATACAGAAATAGAAATATGTGGAATTTCTACCTTTTATCTGTACTTATATAAAAATTATTTTAAGTTATGATTATTAACAAACAGGCATTCGGTGTGCAAACACTGTCTGGAACAGGCGGTCTCCGGGTCGGAGCTGAACTCCTGAACAAGCATCTGAAGTACGACACGTTCTACTACTCGAATCCTACATGGGGTAAGAAATATCGCCCTACCAAATACAATAACGCAATCGCAATATATTAATTAAATTTCGTTTTGTTTTCGTCAATCAAACTGTTTCTGCCTGGTTTATCTCGAATCAAAAAATGTATTGTTAGTTCTAAATACGTTTATTTCGCGATAAATTTGTTGTTTCCGTCGTATTTATTTGCCATGAACTGTTATTATTGCATTTTTCGGTGACCTTACAATGTGACCGTAGTGATGACGACAATTCACGCTCAAAGATCGTAAAGAGTAGGATATTTACAAAAAAAAAATATTTTAGTTTCATGGTTTTTCGTTATTTTTGAATATAGAAGCATAAGGGTTGATCTTGATTGGCGATAACGGAACCCTTTGACGGGTGACGTGATCACTTTGTCTTCTTATTGGTCAAGTCGTTCTTTCCACGATGTTATCTAACACAACGTAATGATAAGGCAGTTTATTATCTACTATGTCGATCATTATTAACGCTTGGGAGGTAAACAAAGTCTGTGGGAGACTTGACTTTGACGTATAATTAAAATCATATAGAAGTTACGTGACGTAATATTTGTTTTTTTTTCGTCGATATAAATTCGTTCACTGTTTGTAAACTACCCGCTCACATCCGTCGTTGTTTAGGAACAACTTTCCGAGAGAAATGTCTAGATTTTCCTCGAACAAAGTTGACGCTTCTTAATTCGTTTACAATAGTTTTAAATGATTTAAATAAAAGGCTAAATCTGTTACCTCTAATGAACTATTCGTTTAAAATCAATATTCAGTTAAATTCTTTTCAATTTTAAAATGATATTTAGATATAATTAAACGATTTTTATTACACCATTGTTTGTTCGGCTTCAGTGTTAAATAACAATTTAAATTTTAAATGGCTCTCAGATATGTTCAATACTAGCTTTCGCACGCGGTTTCGTTTGTCGCGAATTCGCCATTGTTATCAGAGAGATATTGTGGGTAAAAACATATGTGACAAACGATCGGTTCTGTCACGTGACTTCATTTAAAAAATAACTATAATGCAATGGAACCACAAAAATTTTGGGTTAAATTATATTATATGTATGATATTATATTGAATTGTAAAGATTTATTACGTACTTGTATTCAGTAATTTTTGCGTGAAGGTTAGCTAGGAAATATGCACTTTCCACTTTCGCATTTGTTTCTCGCTTAGCTGAAAAAAAAAAAACTCTTGGTGCAGGTTGAGTAGATTTGAGTAAACTTCAGCGTATTAGTACCGAACCTTTTTTGGACGTAGGTTCCGTTTTCCGGTCCCAAAATGGAAATTGGTGGCCAGATCATTTTTTTTTTTGTGGTAAAAACCACCCCACATAACTGTGCTATCGAACAAAAACCTTGACTCTATCTGACATTCCTTTGCCGAGATTATCTCCGTGGATTAATGACCTGTTTCGCCAGTATAGCCTTCCGTTTGCTTCGCTTAAAAACCCTACAATATACATCCATCCATACATACGAAGTGAAGCGTTTTTAATATTATTAGGATGTAAGAGGAATTAGGACAAATGATGTTGATGGTTTATGGCAGGATGCTGTAGTTTATACGATATATAGTTTAAAACACTTGTAGCTGTGTTTTACACAATAAATTCATCTATTTGTCTGGAATAGATATATTATTAAAACATATTTTTTAAATAAAAATCAGTCCTTAACCACCGAACAAAATCATAGAAATTTTTGCTAGTTCATTTTCTGTTCAATATATTTGCCGATACACTAATTAAAACATGATTCAAATATAAATGTTTGGCCTTTAAAATATTATAATGTGATAGAAAATTGACATGCGTACTCATCAGAATATTTGCTACGAGAATTTACAACATACTAATCTTGTTGTTTGAAAATTTTCTATGAACAAACAATATAACTTTTCTTCTATTTCGTCCACAACTCCCAACTCTTGTATGTTTATTTCCTAGCATGGCGTGTCGTAAATATATCTCATACAACGCATATTTAGTCACACACACGAGAAACAATTCATATTCTCGTATATAGTTTTAATGACGAATATAAAATAGGTCTTTCCCACATGAGACGCGAAAAAATACAGACAAATTTAACTTAACTATGACACCATATATTTCTATTATTGTCACAGAAAACCATCACTTGGTGTTCGTGAACTCTGGGTTCACAAATCCAAGGACGTATCGCTACTGGGACGAGAAGACTCTCTCTATAGACTTCGACGGTCTCATAGAGGATCTCAAGAACGCTCCAGAGAATTCCGTCATACTGTTACACGCGTGCGCACACAACCCCACAGGCATAGACCCCAGCCATGAACAGTGGGAGAAGATCGCTGATGTCATGGAGGTGCGCTTTGTCTTCAAACTAATCTAATCACACAGCGATCGGTCTGATAATATGGAAAAATAAGGATTCTCATTAAAAAGTATATAATTCGTTGTTTGCAATCAGGAGAGGAAGTTGTTCCCGTTCTTCGACAGCGCGTACCAAGGCTTCGCGTCCGGAGACCTGGACCGAGACGCCTGGGCCGTGCGCTACTTCGTCAAGAGAGGCTTCGAGCTGGTCTGCGCACAGTCCTACGCCAAAAACTTCGGATTATACAGTTAGTTATGGTCGATTTATTGAATTGTTGATATTTTGATACCATAAAGCTATAAAAATCATTTCATCATTACCCTCACAGGCCCTTCAAACGTGTAGGGATGTTAAATGTCCAATAATAGGTTAACCCATCAGTGAGCCACTTCCGAGTTATAAAAACTGACACATTTATATAAATATATATGGGTATAATCTTGCTGTATCTCCCCAGACGAGCGTGTCGGTAACCTGACCGTAGTGCTGTCTGAGTCTAGTCACGTGGCGCCGCTCAAGTCACAGCTGACGTGGATCGTGCGAGGGATGTACTCCAACCCTCCAGCGCACGGGGCGAGGGTTGTCGCTCAAGTGTTGCGGAACGATGTGCTATTTGATCTGTGGTGAGTGACACCCCTGTAGTAACATGAGTGCCTTTCTAGCCTTATGCCTATTTGACAACCCTGTAGTAGTATGTAGTCCTATTATTGTGATAAATGCAACCCTAGCAATCCAATTAATATATTAATTATCTGTCTTTTGTTTGTGAGCTCTAACTACGTATCTCTTTTCAGGAGAGACCACATCAAATTCATGTCCTCGAGGGTTATGCAGATGAGAGAGGCTCTGAGAGCGGAACTAATTAAGTGAGTCCATTTAAATCTCTTCAAGATATATATGATCACTAATTGATTTTCTGTAAGTTTGTTTTCTTATTACGAACGTTACGAACTTGGAATTATATAAATTTTAAGTTAAAATTATTTGTTATTCCTGAACTATCATTACTTTGTATGATATAAAGAACTGAGGTCGATCTGCTCCTAACTTCACGCTTCTCTCAAGTTGAAATTTTTAATTAGTGTATGCGTTGTTCATCTACGTATAAGACGCCAACCAATCAAAATAGAATGTATTTACGTCATTCTATTTTTCTGGGCCCAAGATTCTTCCTCATTCCAACAGCAATCTTTGTTTGGCCATACGTTGATCCTGTGATATCCCCAGGTTGGGCACCCCCGGCAACTGGGACCACATCGTCAAACAGATCGGTCTGTTCTCCTACACGGGTCTGAGCCGGCGTCAGTCGGAGCACCTGATCCAGGAACACCACATCTACCTTCTCAGAACCGGCCGCATCAACATCTGCGGCCTCAACCCCGGCAACGTGCAGTACGTGGCGCGCGCCATCAACGACGCCATCACCAAGTTCCCCACGGACCAGTAATTTACTTTTTTTTAATCGTCGGAGCGCTCTGTATAGTCTGTGGAGTTGGAATACCGCCGCGCCGGCAGCTTGTGACGCATTTATGAAGAGATATCGCTCGCGCACTTTAGAACGTTCGCGGTCAACGGATCACTATAGCTTGTATCGGTTCCTTAGTATTTTTTATAAATCAAATTTCAGATTTGTATCATTTTTTGACACACTTTATTAAACTAGCGAGTAAATTTGTAAAGGTATACATTTTTTAGATGTTTTACAATGTAATTGCATTTTAGTTTGTATACTGGCAACACCTTTAGCTAGCGATGTAGTAGTTGTTAAGGTTCAAAAATCATTAATAGCAAATCATATTAAACTGGCAACACTGCCGTATAATGTTTATAGAAGTAAGCAAGCCTTATTGGTCGGTATTTTACATACTTGTATTCAGTATTAAAAGCTTCATTGCGAGACCAAAATATTAAGAAACACCAATTTATATGAGGAATATATATATTTTTTTCTCTTCAACATCTCATCAATCAGCATCACCACACTTGTAACTGCATTTTGCTATCAAATAGCCCGTTTTTCATGTATTTAGTTAGTTATTTTGATGAAAATATATAAATCTCTGTTACAATGTATTATCATTCATCTTTTTCCAGAATTGGGTAATTTCATTTTATTTTTATTTTTCAGCGAAATTCTGGCAAAATTGTAGCGAGACGAATTGGCAAATATCGAAAAGGGTGTGGAGGGGGAAGGCGGAATAACATCTACCGATTGCTTTCATAATAATTTTGAATATAACGAAAAACGAGACATTGATACAATCAGCTATTACTTTTGTGAAACGGCCGTTCAATTTTTACTTTTATTTTTTTTTACTAGCAATTAAATAAAAAAGACGATAATATAAAATATATATTTTTATAATAATAGTAACACTGTCAGTGTGTTACGCGTCCATAGCTTCAGCGTTGGATTCGGTCGTGACGCGCTGACCGAAACGGTTCATAACTGCAAAGAAATTTATAATATATCAGTTGAGGGTGGTTGGGATTATTTATTACTAGCGACCCGCCCCGGCTTCGCGCGGTTGCTATGTTGATACTAAATACACTACAGGGAAACTAATGTATTAAAGTAGATCAAAATAATGTACTAAGTATTGTATCTCGTAGAGTTCATCCTGCGTTTGCAATGCAAGCAGAAACAAATGGAATTACTTACTTAGTGACATTATATTAGAAACCTAAAAATTACAAAATAACAGTATTTCTTACCATTTTTTTATGGATATCATTACACATACAGACCTTCTTCTTCAATCACTCTATCTATTAAAGAAAACCGCATCTAAGTCCGTTCCGTTGTTTTAAAGATTTAAGCATTCATATAGGGACAGAGAAAGGCTTTGTTATAAACTATGCAGATTGCTACGACGCTACGAAGTGCTACGAGTACCTTCATCGTTGTTGCTGAGGTCTACCATTTCGATGTAGCACTCTTTGTTGTCTCCGCCCACCGCTACGGCGAACGGCGCCTCCGGGCACTGAGCGGCGCATAGGGCCTGGCCGACCCTGTTGGTGCGCTCGTTTATTTGTAGCGGAGTAGGGCTGAAACGTTTAATACAATAGTATTATAGAACAACGAATACACAAATTTATATACCCAGTTAAATAAATTTAGAATGCCTTTTCCCTAACCAAAAGAACTTACTGAAGATATGATCGTATATTAATAAAAACATGTATTTTAAGTGTTCCAAAATTTTAACTTCATTAAATTAACATTAAAAGTCGAAGTACGTCACGCACAGTTGTTGGTCATATTATCTTTAAATCCGTATCTTAATGTACAATATTATTTCTTCGGTGAGTATTTTGTTCGGCTAGTCTCATATAATTACCCCGTAATATCCCAGCATTTGAGTTTTTCATCCGAGCCGACAGTTATCATCAGCCCTGGAACCTTTTCACTTAAAATGAGTCCTGAAGAGAAAACAAGAATGAATTGTATTATTTTATCTGTATGTTTCGTTTTGCTATTATATAGTCTGTATACAAATATTGACACAGATGATAAAATATTTTAATATATATTTTTTTACCTGTGACTTCCTTCTGATGAGCGTCGATGGTCCACAACGGTTCTTCCTGTCTGACGTCCACGTACGCCACTTTACCGATATTGTTGCTCATCTGTAAAGAAATATAACAAATATATAAACATGACAGACAAGACCTTCAATTTCCATAAACAAACCTTAATATTTAATCTCGTGCACTGATCAAGAGGTCGGCAATATATTCAATTGCTAAAGCACTTAAAAAAAACATTCAATAGCAATAGCAGCACTGAAGCGCTTTAATACTTTAACCGTCAGTAATTATTATAATAAGTTAGCGCTTCAATCGCTATCTTCTATACGAACCGCGAAACAGAACGGTTGGTTCCTATCCCAGTGCACTCGCTCTATCTCATTGGGGAGCACCCATGTGCGGAAGGCGGCCTCGTCCCGACAGTCCGACACACGCGCTCGGCCGTCACAACAACCAGACAGGAGGGTCTGGGCTTCCAGGGGGTGGAACGATAGTGATTGGACCTGAACATGTTACATGAGTAAATATGAACAAGATAAGACCACCTTAGGCGTTCCAGTCTGAAGTGATAAAAAATGTAAACACAGTTACAGATTCAATTATCGACCTAACAAAATAATTTTAGAATTCCTTGTTTTTTCTTCATAATTTTGAATAATAAATCTTAAACATATTTTTTCGAATCACCCAATATACGAAATACAGATATAAATATCAAAAGGCAATGTTTTGACCTGAATATGATTTTTATTTATATAGACTTTGAGACATAAGTTAATAGACTGTTTAGTAAAAACTTCGGGATTCCAATCTGAAGTGATAGAAAGTGTAAACAAAACCAAAAAATCAAAATCTATAAAAGATATATCTTAAGGTTGATATTTTTCCTTAATTTTGGGTCGTCTATTTTTTGCCGATTTATCGAAAAAATCGAATATTTAAATCGGTAAAATTTCAACGTAACTCGAGTTACAAACGTACAACAGACAACGGAAATATAAATCACATTTACACAAGCTGCTTATGTTGGCAACATCGTATATGTAGGATTAGAAAAACTATGCTACTTTTTTTAATACTCACTTTGTCTTCGAAGTAGGTTAGTTTAGTGTGTGGTAAGCCTTGATCGAGATCCCACAGTAGCACCGTGTTGTCCGCGGAGCCACTCGCTAAGACGTGACTGGAAATAATTAATTCAATATCATATAACGTGTAATTTACCACATGGACTATTGAAATGTAGGCTAGAAATAATTCAACAAGTGTCTTCGTAACCTACCTACTACAATAGGACTATTTGTTCACCTATTTTAGACTATCATGGCACACGTTGGTAGGTGGAAAATTAGTAGTAGGTGATGGACGTACTATTACAGTAACAGACTGTTCAGTAGTCACAGTACCCTTGAAGGCACCGAAATAATAAAAGGAAGATAACACGCCACATACTCTTCCAACCATTTACTGTGCTGATGAAGAAGGAGAATATATCTCTTCTTCCGGATGCGAGGAAGGTCCACAACAATAGGTCTACCGCACATCCGGTTCCCCCAGGATAAAAAGAGATACAGAAATAAAAGCTTACAATTACTATCCTATACAATACCGAGAGGCTGGTTAGACTGGTTTTAACCAAGTCGTGGCCACTAAGAAGACTTTTTGCGCGACTTTGCATGGAGTATAGAACAGTGAGGTGATATTTATCATTGCCTGCCTAAAATTGACAGAAATACCTAGAAGAGAATAAGCAAGTAGTTGTCCCGGCGTTTATTACCCCAATTAATAGATTTTTATGACCATATCTGAGTAATTTGATATTTTCTACTCACGAAAAGTTCGTGTTCCAAGACAGATCCAGAACAGCATCCTTGTGACCAATTCTTTTTGTCTTTTTCTTCTTATTTGGTTTCCTGCCGAGCTTGAAAGCCGGTTCCAAACAGTTTTCAATATCCAAATCCCACACTTGTATCACTGGGTCCATGCCACCGAGAGCGCAAAGATTGCCTGAACAAAAACACGTCGTGTATTTATCAAAAAACATTAATTTGTTAAATATGGCTGTTGTATGTCCACAGATAATATATTTATTATTCAAACAATTTTCATAATTCTTCCTAAATTCGATGGTTCCTTATTAAATTTTTCATAAAAATTGTCTGACAAATATCAAGATAGTTGTTAACAATCATATTAATATAAGATGTAATTATTCAAAACCTTAGCATATAAACATTATTTCAAACATTTCATATTCAAATGATTTTTTATTAAGTAACTTTTATTAGGAAATAATATATATAGCTCATTTGACAATGTTATGTATATAGTTTTATTATATTCTACCTGGTTGTGGATCTGAGGGGTCATGATTGAGCCATTCTATACACAGCGGAAACCAGGGCAGTATTATGTCATGATGGACGTAGAATGATCCCTCTTCTTTGTTGAAAACTGAAAGAGTTATATGAAATTTAACAAAACATTTCGGATAATCTTCGGAAGAAGGACAGACAAATTAAAATTTGGTACAGAGAAGTACCCTAGCACAGGTAATACGTTCATAAACTTGTGTTTGTACTGTCTTGGTCACAGTTAGACAATTCAAACTTATTGTAAGACCACTGATAAGTGTTTAAATGAAACTAATATTATTCGGACATACTAAGTGTGCTTTATTTTAAGTTAAAACTGCATACTCCCGACGTTTCGGTTACTTTTCAGCAACCGTCTCAGACATCAAAAATAGGTGGGCGTCGAAGTCAGCAGTGTGTGAACACACAATGGACAAACCAGGCCACTACTTTCGGATTGATAAACCACAAATCCTCGCTCGTGAAGACTAGTATATACCGAGATTAATTCGCGAGGCTATTGAAATTAAAAACATACCAATTTCAATAGAGAAAATGACTGGAAACTATCCAACACCTGGGACCGCCACCTTAAAAATATAAAATCCCATGTCCGTAATCACACAGCCGGACCTCGCGACACCGTAAGCTTATTTCACCGACATCCAGAGCGGTACGCCAGAAAATTAAGAAATAATAATAAGTGGATGATAAATAACTGGACCAACTGACAGACATTCACATCTGGTCTCTGCGTGATCATGGTTGCTGCAAAGTAAACGAAACGTCGGCAGTATGTCGTTTTAACCAAAAATAAAGCACGCGTAGTTTATCCGAAAAATACTAGTTTCATTTAAATGAATAAAACTCGAAAGTCTTAGATCTCACCACTGACAAGTGTTCAATAAAAGTTTCATATCTTACTATAAACTTCTAAGACACTGGCGTCTGTTTCAACATGTCCTACAAGTAATAAGTTGTCATCTGGCTTAATGATGTCATCTTCTTCATCACTATCTGGACCTTCTGTCTGAAGAACATGTTTATTTTAATAGAATACTAATGGGTATATATATACTATTTAGTTTTTTTTGTGTATTAAACTTACTCTGATTTGTATGTTTTCACTGAGATCGCCTAAGTTAGGTAGAGTTGCTATAGTCCCTATACCTACAGGGTTACCTGAAATTTTAGAAAAATTTTGTGTCTAGAATATTTGTAAAAAAATTTTTTGTAATAAAAATGTATTCACAGAATAATTTCTATGGATTTTTTGTGAATTATTAATGTATGTCAAAGGAGGTTGTAACAATTATTATGTTGTGTTTAAAGTCTGTTCATATATATTTATATGGTTGCACTAACTCGAATCTTCTTGGTCATAATGTTCAAAGTCAAACTCATCATTGGGGTTTGCTGGAGGCTCCCTGATACTCTGTGCAGCTTCATCTTCTTCTCCACTTTGATCGTCTCCTGCTTCTGTTAAACTATTCATTACATATATTAGCTTTGAAAAAAATGGAATTGGAATTTTTGTACAATTTTTTTTTAGTCAGGCTCTCCACTTACCGAAGATCTTCAGCAGTCTGCTTTATAATTTTTTCTAATTCATTTTCCGTCAATTCAATCTAAAAATGGATATGTTCATTAACACTTTAGGTGTTGAATAATTTAAAAGCTATTATGATATAAATTTATAAAAATCTAAAATTTTAGTAAGTAAAATTGTTATTTATTTTTATTATGACACTATTACCTTTTCTGGCACTGGTTTCGCTATTCCACGTCTCACAAAATGCATACATGATACTAAACTTACAGTGGGAGTACCCTCCTCTTCCATATTTCAATAACAATATCTTAATATTAATTAGAAAAGGTTACGACTTTTGTCCTATTATTCTTAGGTTAGGTTTGTATGTTGACATTGATATCACATTTTTTTGACATATGATGTATTTTATTCAAATCATAGATCACCTAAGGATATTAAAAAAAAAATAATTAAATGATATTATAATAAAAATTGTTTGAGATCGTACACTTAACTAACTAATCTTTCCATGAAAATAAATATCCTAAGAATAATGAAAATATTTTATATTATAGCTTAAGTAAAAAATATATAATAAATATAAGTCAATCTGAACAGATTTAATATATATATATTTCTATGATAAATAAAAAATGATTTAATGTCAACCATTACATTTGAAATAATTATATTTTATATACGTAGTATTATAAATTACATAAAATACACAATCGGTTAGAAAAGCTTGAAATCTTATTAGACATTTCGTTTATATCCATAAAAAAATACGTTATTTGTCAAACCTAAATGTAAAAAGAATAAAAGTGGTAATATTAGGAGGCACATTAAATTAGAGTGAATAAATAATCATTATCTTTTTAAAGAAGGGTCACAACTGCTTGTCTGCTCTAGGTCTTATTTCCTTATAGCCACAGACAAGGTAAAAGTGGATATTTATTTTCTTAAAATAAATTTATCAAGTATAGACTACATAAAGAAACACTATTCTTAAAACAAGTCTTGATCTATTGTTATTTAATTTCACATTTGTTAATACATTCTCTGTAAAGGATAAAAAAATTCTTCATTTAAAGTGTATAGAGATTATTAGAAACGTGGAATAAGTTTTTTTGGTACGTATTGCATGAGATTGTTGCATTATGTCAGTCACTCTATGACCATCACAATCTTGAAGTTGTTAAGTTAGGAGTTTATTTAATGGACTAATTACTTTAAGAAGGATTGGAAAATTTTAAATAATAACATGTTATTCCCAAATATCGTATAATTGATTATATATTTATTTGGCCTATTTGTCTATGCGGCTGTCAAATTTTGTCAATATATCAAAGTTAGTATGTACTGCTTGTCATTGCTTTGTTTTTAATATATCTAATATTAATTAAAGAATGAATTAATAATGTATTTTTTAAAATTCAAAGTTGTTTGAATTATAGTTTGTTACGATGACTGATCAAGAATGTAATGATACGACAAAGGAAGATATTTACCCCGTCGCTGAATGCCGCGCGTGCCTGCAAGTCTTATATTCCGATTCCAATTTACTGAATATATTTGAACCATGGACGCCGCCGTGGGATGGGATGGAAAATACTATAGCCGAAGACTTAGTGAAGCTTACTAATATTCAAGTTAGATATGTTTATTTATCTAATATAGTATATGGTGTTAAATTGCTTTGATAGTTCTAAAAATTTAAATATATTTTACAGATTTCAGAAACTGATAAGCATTCGAAATTCATATGCGAGACATGCTACCAGGTTCTGCTTGGGGCATGCCATTTTACAGCCTGTGTTAGGAAAAGTTATCAAATATTACTCGAACGCTATCCTTGTGAGTCTCAAATAGATGTAAACAATAAAGTGTGGCCTAAACCAATACAAGTAGACAAGACTGTACACAGCTCAATGTACCAAAACCCTGTGGACGTAGAAATCAAACAGGAAGCTATTTCCGATGAAGAGTACAGTAATGCTATGGAGACATATGATGAAGGGAAGGATAATTTAGCAAATTTAGATATTAAGATTGAACCGGAGGAAATACAGATACAGAATATTCAAATAAAAGTTAACGGTGAGCAATTGCTTTGTATATAGTAAAATGTTACTACTAACTTATGCAAATGGAACATAAAGCATCCAAACATAATTCATTTAAGATAATATAATGAATTTAATTGACGTTTTTGATATTAAAAACATTTATAAGATAAACTTATTGTTATTATATATAAATAATTTCAATGTTATATTATAGTTATTAGAGTTCAGTTATTGTTAACCCAAATTGTGTTTCAGGTACCATAATAGAAGGGCAACTTAATTGTGACTCGTCATCAGAACACGTAACTAATGGAAATAGTACAATGGAAGATAATGTGAGTCGATTGTACTCCACAATATGTTGCATAGCTTTACATGGCATATTATGGCTCCATTTAAATTTTGACTCGGCTCTAGTATAATTTAACATATTATGTATATGACATTGGCAGATAAAAATGTGATATTCCGTTGATATTGCTGAAAATTTTTCATATTTTTAGTTTAAAGGCTATCAGTTATTCTATTCAACTACAAACCATTAGCGGTAAATTTTCTTGTAAAATTTGAAGGTTAATGTGCGATTCGGTTATCTAATATTGTGAAAATGATGAGAAAAATTTTAAATATGGATATATTGAGAACGTCGAGATCATTAAATGTAAAAATATTTTTTTCATTAAGGTTAACCTGTTTAGATAGAATTAAAAAATTAATTGCATTTGTTTATTGTTTCATGATTCATACATTTTTTTATACATATATATATATGTATAAAAAAATATATATAAATATATATATATATATATATATATATATATCGGACACCACTGTAGCTATTAATTTATTGAATCAATTTTTATTTTTTATTATATCGCAAAAAATTTCCTTCTTAATTTATTCTTTCACATCATCACCTCCATAAAACATTGGCTTGTGAATAATATTGTCAATTAATATAATCAAATGCTGTATTTCAGGAGTTAAGGGATATTGTGAAGGAGGAGCCGCTAACAGATGATGATGAAAATGACAATCTAGCCTCGGATCTACCGCTGGAATGTCTCCTGTGTTCTAAAGCATTCAACAGTGTTACTGGATTGAAGGTTTGTAGAATAAAATAATAAGATATATTTCATTAATGGAATTAAAATTGAATCTTGCATTATTGATGTGTAATTGAAAAATTCATCAGCTGTTTTACTTTTGATCTGAGTAATAATTTAAAAATCGGACTCTCAATGGAAAATTTAAATAAGTCAATTTGTAATAAGTATTTAATTAATCACGCAGATTATATATACATATGAATATTTTTAATAATCGGCCGATTGATTTGGAGACACATTTTACTCGCCCCTACTCCATGGCCAATGTAATGCAACATGCCATAGATGGCCGAAAAAATTTGAAGCCTTGAATTAAATTACACTTAAATATTATAGATTAAATATAAATAACAACTTACTTACTTATAAGTCTATAAAATACACTTACACATGTATTTTTTTCTTTGAAGGCCCATGTGATTGCACAACATTCCTATAAATCTGTGAAACGGAAGTCGAACAGTGTGTCGCCACAGAAGAAAAAATGTAATTATATCTGTGCTATATGTAGAAGACGTAAGTGTTGTAGTGCATGGTTATATAGTTATTTACGCTTCGGGTATGATATGTAACAATAAGGGAGAGCTGTGGCTGGTTATAACGGGATAATTGACTAGCTATTTCCACATATATTGCACTTATATAATAATTTTGCATGATAAATATATATATGTATATATTTTTCAGGTTTTTCAACATCCACGGATCTAATGGTGCACGAAACTTGTCACAATAAGAGCGTGTGTTATGGCTGCAATCAGAGCTTCGACACGTTCGCACAATTGACTGTACACAGACGGACGTGTAAGGCCGTCGCGAGTCGGATGAGACATAAGACTCTGGATGACGTTTTAAGGTGAAATGTTACATTGGAAAGGTATTTAGTATAAGCAGATTGTTCAATAGTTATTTGATAGATGAAATAGCAGAAAGCTGGTTGACGCTCGCGGATCGACCGTAGATAAAAAAATACTTTATAAATGCGTCTAACTAAAGTCTTAATTTCTTTAATCCATTGAAATAATATCAAAAATTTTGTTCGTCGTTAACAATTCACATTTTCGTGTCTAAATTGTGATTTTCTTAAGGTCATATTGATTAACTGAAGGGTCCGTTGTAATTTTTGTTATTAAAAAGCCAAGTAATCAGGTAAATGACACAAAAATTTAAGTGAGATAATCTCAACATCAACATTTATTCATTCTGCTCAGTCTTTACGAGTTCTTATTGGACTTAATTTTAATTTAAGGCCTCAAACCCAAGTTAAACAGCCAAAAAAGATAAGGAAAAAGGAATTGCACTGCACAGAGTGTAATGAAACATTTAGTGACGTTTACTACAAGAGGATTCATGAAGAAGTTCAGCATAGTTTGACAAGTGACGATGTTAGTAATAAGGTTGAATCCATGGAGGTTGATGTACCTGGTAGGATATTAACAAGAAATAAACGAAAAGAAGGTTACAAGCAATAGATTCTGATTATAAATTATATTAAAAGTTGTATTTTTTGATTTTGTGAATCTGAAATATAAGATACCAATCATATGACTGATCTTCATGCCTATTACAAGTTTGTATTATCAGACCTACAGTTTCTAAGTATTTAAACACTAAACTTATATATAAAAGTTTATACTTTATTGTTGAAAACTTAAAACTATTGGTATTAAGGTTGACAATACTAACTCATACTAGGCACAGGTCACGGTTAATTCAGTTTTGACTCTGGCAATATGACTGGTTGCTTATAACAGTAGAATACGCTTCATTAAAATTGTTTCAAGACTTCTTACACCCAATGAACTGTGATTCCCGAACGCTGTAATATTTTATATGGTCAATATTTTTTTCATTGCTAAAAAATTATATAAATTCCTTTGTAATTAACACCTTGTTAAGTTACATTTTTAATTGCCGTTATGAAAACTATATATTTTTTTTTTGTAATAAAGTAATTTTACTGTAATTTGATAATGATGATTTTCTATGTCGTTTAACATAATTTCATTTGTATTATAGTCACAATCACCATATGTAAATATAATGTAACATAATGTATCGTCGTCCCTCGTATGTAGTAAACTTTGTTTTGCAATTAATTAATTTTGTTTTAATTCTAATCCTGACGAAAGAACAAGGAATAATCTGATGAAAAATAGAAATTGAAACGAGTAAATAAAATTTATTAAACACAATAATTATGTACATTCATGAAAATATATTTTGACATATTTCATATACGATAATTATATTTTCAAGGTCTATTCTCGCTTTCACAGCCTTCCACTGACAGGACAGAAATACAGAACATATAATACTGGAAAAATATTAAATAAAATGGTAATGGAATACATATAATTTACAATGATTAATTAAAACACTTTTAAAATTTCAGCTAAACTATAAAGGAATGTGATTCGAATATAAATAAAATTTATAGTCTGTGAAAGTTCTACAGATAATTAATTCCTGTTCAACTCTGACAGGATTCTCAAGATGTATAGGAACAGGTTCAAGATGTCCATGTAAAGATTTATGGTGGCGAGGATGTATTCTTCCGGGGACAGTACGGTCATCATCTGTTGCGTGTCGAAGATCAGAAACAGACTGAAGCAGATAGCTCCTACAGACGACAACGCAATCTCAAACAAGGAGCTTTGCAGGAAGATTTGGATGATACCTCCAATAATGAGCACACAGAGTGCAGCAACGAGGCTGAAACAAATTAAAACATTAACAACATAATAAAATATAAAGTCATTTAAAAAAATCTAAACCAGTTTTTTTATCTGAAGAATTATATCATTATGTAAATGTTTACACATACTTAAACACCAAATTATATACATGTGTTATTTAAATAAAAATTAAACTCGGTAACCTGACTTACCCATAGCCAACAAAGGAGAAATCACGTTTTGTGTTGAGAGTGAAGAGGGTCAGAGAAAATACCACAGTAAATGTTATCGCTAGAGCCTGGAGCACCACTAGAGTGTCGCAATAGGATACAACTACACCAATAGTATACGCTTGTATGACAGTCTGAAATACATTGATAGTTTTTTATATAGTAGTATGAATTGATAAAGGCAACCATGGTTCTTGATTGCACAAGTGCCTTCGGAAATATTCTCGTTTAATCTCTATACTTACAAATGCAGCCAGTAAATACAAATTTGCAGGATAGTCTCTCCTCTTGACGATGAGGGCTAACAAAATCCCCATGCTCATGATAAATGAAACAAGTACCATCCAGTCACTGGAACAATAACAAAATAAGTATACTTTATTAGTGTAAAAACTATTTTATATAGCTCTTGATATTTTTTTATAAAGCCTTTACTTTTGATGAATAAACAGCTGCACAGGTTTAACGAGGAGGAATACTCCGGCTATGGCGACTGTAGCTAAGAGTTGTACAGTCAGCAGTCCATACACCTTGCGAATAAAGCCAAGCCTGATTTCCTTGTCCGCATTTAAAACATTGTTGCGATAAGCAAAGTCATCCTGAAAATTTTTAATTACATATTAGAAAACAATTTCTATACATTTCAGATATTTTTTTTATTATTTTTCCTATATATTTGAAAGCCATTCAAATATGTCGACCAAGGAATATGAATTGCAAATAACAGTATATATATTGCATCTAGTGTAGCTAAGTTAATAGAAGAATGGTAATACATAACAATTTTAATAGTTATGTAACTATACAGCTTAGCTATATTAAAGGATGACTGTTTTATAAATAAAAAAATAAATATAAAAGGAGGTTTTATATTTAATGTTCTTAGACTTAGAACAAAATATTTTAAACACTTCGGATCACTAATTTTTGAGTTAAATTATTTTTATTGTTTGAATGCGCTTTTTATTCATTTTTTAAATTTTTCTGTTTTGTATTATAAAATAAGATCTTATTATAATACAGTATTGTAATGTAAGGTTTATTGAAAAATCTATTATCTAATCTTTAAGGAACAAATGAAAGTTACAAAAATGATAAATGTGTAGTTTAGCTCACATTTTCAACAAATATAATATTGTCATTAACAAAGTGAGCGTTGGGTTTTATTAAATGTATTTTACATGGTAAATGATAAAAGACATTTGTTGCATTCAAAACAAGCTAATGACGAATTGCGCAAAACAATTACAAGCGGGGATTAACATATTTTCCACGATTATATTTATATTTGGTCTCAAATAAACTTTTATTGTGTTATAACAGATATAAATAAGCAAAATAATACTGTCAGTCTTCAAGGTCTTTACGAATGTTGATCTATTTATGATTGAAGAAATTATCATTTACCTCAATATTGTCCTTTCCTCCTAGCTCACAATCTTCTTGAGCATACATCAACGGTATGCCAGCCATTTTAGAAAGCGTTTACTTCTTCTGAATAACTTTCTTTATGAAAAATCTGAACAAAATAAAGAAGTTCTTCGAAAATATTCGTAACACTATTTAGTTCTTAGTAGTTTTATTGATTAAGACCAACTTGACGTACCTGACACCTCACTATTGACATATCATGATTGCCAGAAGTCAGTGCCAATTAATATAGGCAGGTAATATACATATTTGGATACTTAGTGTTAGACATAATTTCGCTTATTGACTTTATCTCTATATCGTTTATGTAAAAATTTATAGGGGTTTTAAGTATACGCATTACACAATAATACAAAATAGCGATAATTTAACTTAACGTATGTCCCACAGATAGCGCAAATAGTAGTTACTTTTAGATTGAACATCCTGTTATAATTATTATCTCCATCCAATTTATCAAATTGGAGGAGGCTGAGTGGAGTGCAAACATTTTATGACTTTGGGTCACTGAAGTCTTTTGGAAAAAACCTATGACATTTGCGTTTGCGAAATGCGTGTTTGCGAAAGTGAAGAAATTGATTGCATTTCATATTTCAGATGTGTCTTTATTTGACCCTTCTAACTCCTCAGTCTGATAAAATTATTAGTAGAATGGAAAATAACCCTCGGGAACAAATTGAGTGAAAAATTTGATTTTTTTTAACGGAAAAGATACAATTTGTTTCATTTTAAATTCTCAAAATTCAAAGTTTGTATCATTAATTTATTTACTAGTACATACAATGTGCAACTTTTTTTTATGACTATTGGGTTAAATGTGGATCAAACACATATAAAGAAGGGTAAATTTAAAGCGAGGCAAAAAAATACAGTTAATAAACGCCTCTAATTCAATCTTCAAAATACTGTTACGATATTTAATTCATTATTCTTATTATCATGTTTTTCCTCGGTTTTAAATTAATTACGCTATCTTATTTTTTTTTAACCTAATAAATACTTAAAATAAAAAAGTATTGATAAAATCATAAACTTAAACTGTTTTTAACCATTTTTGCGAAAAGCAGTTTGGGGCCATCTGCATCTTTTTATTTTTATTTCACTACAAATGTTATATATGTTTTCTCAGAGAAGAGATCTTCTGTTCTAAAAGCCAACAACATACAAAATTTGATTTCCAGTTCAGATTAAGAATGGCAGTCTTTAATAGAGTTACCAAGGCACTATCAGCATCGTTCTAAATGCAAATTTGTCTAACACGTATTAGAAATAAGGTTACTGTCTCTCTCCTACCAAGTTTTAGAAGGACTTTTAAAACATAAGAGAACTCTTTTCTAAATTTAAAGACACCATAATTATACCAAATAGGCGAAATCAAAAACATATGCAAGTGATATGGAAAACGTCTTAAAGTCACAGATCGGTGTTTCCTTGTATGTAAATTACTTTGTTATTTGTTATAAACTGCTTAGTACCCTTGAACATAAGTGGCCCTCAGTTTTGTTGGTCCGCCAATATTTCGGGTTCTCAAATAGTGTCTATATATTTTTAACATATTTATTTGAGGAAATATGAAGTGCTGTAGGCTGATAATGGATTTTACTATCTAGAGGGCACTATAACTAGAATCTCATGTTCTGATAACTTCTACACTTACTCTCTTCTAACACTAATGAAGGTATGTAGTTTTACGATAATACCCCTTCTTTCGGAACTCCACACTGAGCAGTCAGATGTCTGGCATGCATTTCATATAGGGTCACGGGTCGCACGATGTACAATAGAAGTGGAGAATTTCTTCCTGTAGTCTCTCAAGATTGGGCAGCGATGCTATATTTTTCACTTGCGTTACAAGGCGTGTCAAATGCTCTTTACAGCGCCACCGGCTGTCCAAGTCGAGACCAAGATACTTCAAATACCGCTCCATCTGAACTATAGAGGCATCAACCCGAAAAAGAGGACTAGGTGGTTTTCAGCATCTCGTTAAACCGTGAAACCACCACCCGCAACCTGGCCAGAGGATCTTCCCTATGATATAAGAAACGCCCCACTTGGTGAGATGTAGGACTTCTCAGATGCCTGATTCTTTGACTATCACGAAAGTGGAGGTTCATAGCAGATAATTTTCAACCCAGGAGGAATTTGTCTGCCAGCCTGCATTGCCGCATCGTCCCGACAAATGAACTTTATTGTCGTTTCTCATAGGGAAGGAACATACTTCATGGCATCTACTGTCGATGCCCATGCTGGAATCAAAATTGGCAGTTCGATATATAAGCAGTAAGATGAGATAAGATGTGGGTCTGTGTGTTCCCTGGATGATATTAGGGTCGTTAGAAAATAAGCCACTGTTCCGATCTCTCTTTGTATTTACGTGACACCATTATGCAGTTGTGTATTTTTATTTTTATAGATTAAGGGCCTTGTCTTATGCATTGATTAGTCAGTGAATAGCCTCCTAAGAAAGTCCTCAAGGTTGGTAAATTCCTTCAAGGACAAACAAATACATGATAAATTTTGTATTAACACTGGATAAATCAATTTGAGAAACTAAAATCCAAAAGTCATCCAAACCTTTAAGAAAATCTTAGTCATAGTTAGTATTATAAAGAATATGGACAGTGAAAAATTTGTGAAAAACAATATGAAAGAAAACTTGAATAGATAAACAGTTCATGACAATTAATAATTACCATTTAATATCTATACAATAAATCGACTCAATATCTGAGACCATGAAGTTTATTGTTATTTAATTAAAATTTATGTAATGATTTTTCTCGTACTTTAAAATCTCCATAAAATTATAAAACATTATCACGATGGGTCTATCGAGGAACTATCTGTAACAAAAATAAAGAAGAAATATAACTTCGTATACGTCGTGTTTTCACAGTCTGTAGGTACCAATATAGCGGTCGGAACAAAATATATTTGTGTTGATGTGATTGCTTTCTTTCGGTGAATGGATTGAAATACAATGACCATAAGAGGAAAACAATTAAGGTGATGAAACTATTGGTATTGTAACAATGACTTGTGTTTTATTATGTGTTAAATGTAAATGAAATTTTACGAAAAACCTCTGTTTTTAGCATATTAAATTATTATTTCCTCTTTATACTTTCAAAGCGTATAATCAGATAACGCATTATTGACATGTGAAATTGTTAGCTACGGATCGAATGAGAGCAGGCGGACTGGCGCTGAGTAAATTTGCACATACCCCTTGTTGACTGTTCAATATAGGATCGATACGTGTGCTCGAGGTACTAGTTTTGTTTATAAACTTATTCAAAATATCCTATAAAATACATTGTGTATTTTTAATATATTTTATACTTTATGCATTCTGTTTATGCTTAATTTTGTAAAATAAATCAAACGTTAAGACTATCTTAAAGAATATTTTATTAGAATGTCAACGAAAATGGTATACTCTTTTATGGTCGTATAATTCATTAATGTCCACAATTAAATTTATTTCAAAATAATAATAATAAGTGTATAAAATAATACAGTTTAAATGGTAAAATATTTAGCTAGAGAAGATTTAATTATTTTGATTTTGATGATATAATCTGTATTTAAAAACAATAGATAACAAAAGACCTTATTAAAGATATATATAGCATATGGCTATATCTGTTTTTTTTTTTTACAATTGTACGTATTTGTCAGCTCCCATATAGTTTTGTAAAGGTTTCGAAGAGTACTAAAGTTTTAAAAAAATATTCGAGTTAGTCACTTAAACTCAAAACCTTTTAGTGTTAATAAAATTTTATAAGAGAATATTTGTCAGTCATGAAAATCTTTTAGACATCCATTGCTACGTAATAACGAGACACGTTAATTAAATTTTTAATTTATTTAGGGTACAAATATGCCGGTTATATCCAAAATTAACTTGTAAATCTAATGCTTAAATGTTAAGCTCAATAGTGAATGAACATTGTTTATCGTCAGTTTAAATCTAGATTTCTATCTATATCATATATTTGTTTATTTGTATGCCCTAAATAAACCGCGTCAGATCGATTGATGGACGGACATTATTTTTACTGGCAATAAAGGTTTACTGTCATCGGCTGCCGTGGAGAGGTCGTTGTGTAATTACGGTTTTTATAGAGACCGCTTCTAGACTTTCAACTTCCAGTGCATTAGCAGTTAAGGGGTGGCCAAATAACTTCCTTGAATGACTACGTCATTTCGTTAATATATATTTTGCTAGCAAAAAAAATTTCATTTTTTCAAATCTTATGTTGACGGATATTTATCAGTTTGAACTGCAATTATCCACGTTCTCAGTGGCGAATCAAAAAATAAAAGCTTTAAACTGAATAATCAATTAGTTACGTAAACAATTTAAAGTTTGTATGACATTATAGTAGGCACAACACTTGATTAGTCTGATCGCTAGTCGTCTTCTATATCTTCATAGTGTTCGAAATTACATATATAATGAATTAAATAATATATTATATACTGTATAGTATTTTTAAACCTTGTTCCTTACACTTATCAGTCTGGAACGCGTTTATATTATTTTCATTAGGTTTATTTTTTAATTTAACGCAACACTAAAATTTATATTATTGAGATAAAGTTTTATTCATATAAGTTAAACAAACAATGTTATGATTTTGTTTAAATGATTTCTTTATATTATTTTTGTTACAGCTGACGAATTAATTTTTACTTAATGCGAAGAATCATCGCTTATGTCAACAGAAGTTACTTTTATGTTAAAATACAAATTCTTTTATAAAAAATGCACAACCTGGCAACCCTTGCGACTTCATAGAAAGTATAAGCAAATAGATGCGTTCTATCAGCTTTGAAGTCCGACCTTTTGACCCGACTGTGGAAAAATGAGCTTGTCTTTTACAATACAAGAATCCTTGGGATACTACTTTATGTTTTTCTGCGAAAAATTTTAAGAGCTAACAAATGAATTAAAGAGTTTAAGTTCAGAGTAACGAATGAATGAATTTACGTAATTAGAAATCAAATGGGAATAAGAATTGGCAACTGGCAAATGTCGGAACAAGAATACACCTATAAACTTAACAGCTTGTACAACTATAATGACTTTAACCCACAGAGCTGCTTCATGAAGGTTAGTAGGTTAGGCAGAATAGAATATTAGATTTTTCCCCAATCGTTTACAGTTGTTGAGAGCGCTAACATCAATGTGCTTATCGTTTATTGGAGTAATTCGAATTACATTAAACTGTTCAAAAGATTATCCAATTATTGATTTGATCAAAAATATTTACCATAGAGTCTTCAATTATATATAAAAATAACTCAACACGTTTTAATTACAATACCAATGGCTTTTATTGTTTGATTATTGAATGTCCCAATGTGAGTGACATCCAAACGTCTAAAAGAATTGCAAAATCCTTGTCGACAAATGCGAACAAATTTATGTGACGAAAAATGTGTGTGTGCTAACAAAAGTTTTTATTTCTTTCAATTAGAAAAATCTAATAAATTGACTGCAATAAAAATTTCGCATAAAAATATAATCTTCATAAAATAAATGTATATTCTTTTAACATTTTACTTTTAAATTATTGTACATTAAAATAAATTACATATAATCAATCTTGTGTGGTAAGTATATAGCGTTTATGTAACAGTTCTGATAATGTAACTATGATCTTACAAAATAATTATAATATTATTTCGCGTTTATTAAACAAGAGATAAACAATTTTAAGACGTAATTTTAACATAGTAATAGAAATTATAATCACAATTTCGTATGACGAGTGCAAAATGTCTGTATACTATGAAAGCCTGCAGCCTATTCGACCTATCTTAATATGTTACCGGTGTAGCTATTAATTTGCTGTTCAGGTAATTGCTATGAAGGGCTGGAAAGCTGCCAAATACGCCGATTTATTAGTTCACTTAGCCTTATTTGGGTCAAACTTGATATGCCTAGCAATTTTAATTACTATGCGATGTTATTATAAAATTGAATTTAAGAGTGCTATGAGGGTATGCTGAAAATTGATTTATATTCCGTGAGAAATATGTTTTATAGATTATTTTTTATAAGCTATTGAGTTTTAATTATGCTTTGAAAATGCAGATTTTGGGTTTAGTAGGTATTTGTTCAAGTTCACCTTTGTCACAATAATTTTATTTTACTTTATGTAATATTACCAACGCTTATTTTTTCGAATTAAAGATTTTATTATAATAAGTAAATACATACTACATGTTTTCTTAAAAACTACCATATTGAAGGAACTTCTTGACGTAAACGATGAAATCCTTACTTTAACGAAAGAAAATGTTTCAATCGAAAGGAAACCTTAATATTTTTGCGACAAGATCACTTATGGCTTGTGTTTTATCTGTCGTGATGAGAGCTGTAAGGAGGTTATCATGACGCGTCAAGATCTATTGTCGCGGACGGCGACTCAAGAAATTTAATTAGAATTCCTACGAAAATAGCCTGCATTTGGTAAAAAAACTTTGAAATTTGGTCGACGGTGTTGATGGGATAATTTGTTTTATTAATTAATTTGATTATTACATTTTGAACCTTTCAATTTTTACGTTCGTAGTTGCTCCATTAAACTTAATGGAAAAACGTTTTTTTTGTTCATAAAGTTAGTCAACAAATCAAATATCTTTAAGAATCTAGATTGTAATACGAGTAGTCTTTAAAAAATGTACCCAAACCTTGCGTTTCTATAAATAGTGGAATTAGCTTATATATTTGTTCACAAAATTCTTTATTGCACAACTTGTTTATGGGACTGTTTCTATATCAGAGATAAGGGAGATTATTTTTTTATTTGTCTTCAGTTTTTTATTGCTCGGGGCTTAGCTGAGATTAAAATCAATTCAATCTGTTAGAGTAATACACAGTTCGAAGATAATTTTTTTGTATCCTTTTATTTACTTAGACTTAGACGTGGAATCATAATAGTAAGGAAATACGATACAGAAAAAAAAATTAACCTAAAATTTTTAAAATCATCATCAATCTATTTCTTTTTCGCAGCCAGTACATTCATTGTATCGGAACTATTATTTAAATGTAAATTTAAACCCCTTTACAGATATGTTACCTTATAATTTAGTTCAAGAATATCAGCAGTCAATGCAGACCATGTTATCTATATGGTAATAAACTAGATATGCGTTCGATAGGTACTTCAAGCGTTAGAGTACATACAGGTACATACATCTCCGGATATTTTAAATCCATCAATAATTTATTGAGCACTTTAATTTAATCTACACTGTCGGTGTTTGTAATGAAAAAGCGTTTTATATGAACTGGATATAGAAATATACATTGTATATGATTTATAATAAAACATAAGGCTGCATTGTATGTTGCCGCAATGCGCTCTGAATCGCATCGGCCCTGCGCAAATTAAATGGTCATTATAAATTGTTTCATTTGTAAAGATTTATTAAATTGTTGTGTTTGTAATCTTAACGCATTAACTGTGAGATAAACCAAGGTACTTTTTAGATAATCGCGTATATCTATCCAAGGAAATATAACAGAAATCGAACCTGTAACGTCTTAAAATGTTTGAGTCATTTGTTGATTATTTCCCCGAGTTTTCTATTTCAATTTCAATGCAATACTTTTGATTAATAAATTTAATGTTAAAAGTATAATCAAAGATATTTAGTAGTATATTTTTATTATTTTTATGTAGCAACACCATTATATATATAATTCTGTGACACGGGTTCGGCTTAACTCGCCACGCTGCTTTAAATCGGATCGGCGTCTTTATATTAATTATAAACAACTAATCCAATCATACACACACGCACGAGTAAAGGAAATATTAGGAAAAGTATAAAATATACGGCCGCTTTGTATTTCAACTCTTTTGTGAAAAAAGGTCGCATGGAAAATACCGATGGAATATTTTAAAAGTCATAACAAAAAATTATCTGCGAATAAATTCTAGAGAAAGATTTTTCACGCTGCAATGGAGATTTTAGAATTTGATTTGACTTTAATAGAGAGCTTCGGAATGCGGAATTTTATAAATGTCAGAAGGTTATGCCGAGAATTCTGCAATGTGGAAATGAAAAAATATTGACTAATACGATTTAGCGAACGTAATTTTCTGGAGCCGGCGTCCAAAATATGTTGACCTTTCATGAAGTTTACATAAAGAGACGTTTAGACTAACGAGCTGAAGGTAATGAAATACCTGAGCTCTTTGTAGCTGGCGTGACCGTTCATGTGGAAACGATTCAATTTAATTTCTGAATACGTTGCTTTTGTTGATGGTCTTCTGAAATTACTGAGATTCATTGTTTGCTGCGTTTGATAATTGAAATCATTCCTACTATTACGTCCTGTATGCTGTATGAATAATGAGGCTGTGGTGGTGGATTTTTTGTATAAACCTCAAACCTGACCAGATTTGAAAGAAATTATCAAAGCTGACAAAAAAAAAAATTAAAATTCTCTACAAAACGTGTAATTATTACTATAAATTTCATTCAATTCTTTCATTATCTTCTGGTCGTCTTAATAAGCAGGTGGTAAAGAATAAAAGCAATCAATACCTTGGTTCATAAAAGAAATGTAAAGATAGTTAGAATAAACGATATTCATGAATAGAATAGTTGATATTAATCTTGCAAGCTATATGTCCGCTGCTGTTGGATGATTTCCAAATCATCTCTAGATGTAATAAGCGGTATCGCATATCCAATTACACAGAATACCGCA